>NC_142149.1:34223306-34528806 GCF_024610735.1 Ursus americanus
TAAAAAAAAATAGCCAACTATATATTGCTGCAAACAAACATGGCATTGCAGGCAGTTTATCTTCTAAAATGGGGTCTTGGAAATGGAGTGTTATGTTAATGACTGATAAGGCTCACGGACCTAAGTGAAGGCCAGTCTAGTGACTTCTTATTTACATTGCAGAAGCTCTAGGAATTAGGAAGATTGATTTTGCATGCTGTTTTAGCTAGACTGTATGTCAGTTATGTAAACATTAATAGTTTTCTGAAAGCATACCTTAAAAAATTTTAAGGTAGATGTATTAATGGTAGCTTTTATTTTTGGCCTCTTTATATCTATCTAGTCTTGAATAGAACACAAATAGGCTGTTCCTTGAAGGCTTGACCCTTGTTTAGATTGCATGTATTTTCTGAAGTGTGTCTCCTGTATTTCATGGATACTGAGAATTTAGCAGCTATGTTCATCTCTCTTCACTTCCTCTTGCATCCAAGTTTGTGGCTTGTGTATTCCTAAAAATATATTCTAAATGCTTGGAACATAGCATTAGAAAAAACATTGAATGAAAGATGAATTGCAGTTTAGAGTATTTCAGAACTCCAAGAAACCTTAAAAATCTCCAGTTCTTTATTCTCTCTTCCCTCTCCTCTCTCCTTTTCATCTTTCTGGAAACAGAATTATAAGGCTTCCCCCCTCCCCCCCAAGAATTGGCTGAATTAAAATTGTCCTTAGCTTTTAAACTGTGTTAATAAAATAAAGTGGGTGAATTTCTTCTAATCCCTTTAAGGAGAATTTGGCACTTATGGTAGACTAAGTAGTTGGGTGATGAAATATTTCATGTCAGAAATTATGCTGTGGTTTCACGTTTTTGAGTGCTCCTTTGCTCATTCATTCAGCAAATTTTTACCGAGCGCTGCCTGTGACTTAAGCACTGAAGAAACAGAGATAACTAAGACCCTCTCTAGGAATATGTAGGCTGGTCAGTTCACTGAAGTGTATATACTCTCAAGGTGTATGAAGGACAGTGCAGGGGAGGTGGAAATAAAATACTAAAACTTTTTAAAGTTCTATTTTGTGTATGTTTGATAATGGACAATATTTTCAAAAAGTAGTATATATGTATATTATTTATGAATGATTAACATATAGTATGTTAAATGCTGCAGTGCTATAAAAGGAAGTGCTATGGGGATGTAGAGTGTGTGTTGGTATATTGGCCTGAAAGTACCTAACACTGCTCATTTCATAGTATGTGCTCAATAGTTGTGTGTTAGAAAAGAATTTAATTTCCTTATCTCTTAAAGGTTGTTGTCTTTGCTAGTGGAATAATTAAGTGTATAATAGTTGAAGATTCCAGTACTTTGCATTTTGCTTATTATCCACCAGCCCTCATACGCTCTAAAACATTGACTCCCCAACCAAGATTTTATTCACCAAGTTTCAGAGTATTAATATTAAAATTTCACTGATATTATACTGTCTATGATGTAACGTTAGCTGGTTTAGCATAATATATCATTGTATAAATGAAAATTTAATTTCACACTCGTTACCTTCTGGGATGCGCTATTCTCTCTTACTAAAGCACTTATTTGCCTTTATCTGAATTTATTAAATTTACCAGTGAGCTCTCTGGCATTAGGGTGGGATTACAGGTTTTGGTTAAGCCATTTGCAAGTATACCTAACCAGCTGTTATATGTAAAGGAGAAAAATGGGGCAGTTTTAAGTTAGTCTGCTTATATGTAGTCACCTAAGTAATTACACAGGTGCTGTTCTTCATAATCTTCAGTTCGACACTCCATTTGGAGTGTCCATGACAAAGAGGAGATAAATACACCAATGAACCCTGGATTTGGGGAGGATGAGCAGAATGAGGTGACATCACTTGATGGTTAATGGCCTCCCCATTTACCAAACTGGACAGCTGTTGTTTGTTTTTTCTTGTTCATTGTTTGTCTTTGTGCTTGGGTAGAGAGACTTCACAGTGACAGCATTCAGGGTTGCCTTCCAGAAAGATGTGTAAGTACCTAGAACTGAGAATGTGGTGACCTGCTAATCGTGAGGTGTTTTCTCAGGAGAAAGAAGATTTTTGGCACTTGATTATATGGTAGATCACAGGAAAAGTTAGAGAAGTGATTATTACTCTTGCTGTGACTGTAGGAAATCTGTTTTTGGATTTGAAGTACTAGAGATTAATGCTGAGAGCTGGATTAGAAGCTTTGATGTTAAACAGCTGCACAGGTGTAGGGATTTTATTTATGAATTAAAAGTTGGTGGTTTGATTTGGGACAACATGGTTAGACCTAGAGGGTATTATGCTAAACGAAACAAGTCAGACAAAGGCAAATACCATATGATTTCATTTATATGGAACCTAAAAAACAAAACAAATGAATAAACCAACAGCAACAAAGAGCAACAAGCTCATAAATATAGAGAACAAATTAGTGGTTGCCAGAGAGGAGGAGGGTGGGGGAATGGGTGAAATAGGTAAAGGAGATTAAGAGGTACAAACTCCAGTTATAAAATAATTAAGTCACGGGGATGGAAGGTACAGCACAGAGAATATAGTCAATAATATTGTAATAACTTTGTATGGTGGCAGATGCTAACTATACTAGTCATGGTGAGCATTTTGTAACGTATATAACTGTCAAATCAACTAAAACTTAATATTGTATGTCACCTATACTGCAATTAAAAAAATGATTGATGGTCTGAGAATGGTATCGAGAAGACTTCAAACTCAGAGTTCTTTTCATACCATATCCAGAAAGCATGGCTTCTCTGTTCAGGGCTGTTTATGCTTCTGCTTTTACCCTTTGGGCTTCATGATAAATGTGTTTAAATTAAGCCAGTCTAAGGGTACCTGGCTGGCTCAGTCTTAGGACCATTGACTCTTGATGTTGGGGTTGTGAGTTCCAAGCCCATGCTGAGTGTAGATTGCTTAAGTAAATAAATAAACAAAATCTGCTTTTTAAAAAATTAATAAATTGAGCCACTCCACCTCTTTCTTTATGTTAATAAATTCTCTTGTTCCTCTTATATAATAGTAAAGATCTCTTGGAAGTCAAAGGTGCATAGTTAATTACTGACAAAAGCCTGATAAAACTAGTAGTTCTAGATTTACTGTTAAAGTCAGAGACCTATCCATTAGAAGACCTCTAGCTATTCAAAACTGAAGGCCTTCCTTTAACACCCTTCTGATTTAGGGATTTAGTGTTCATTAACATAAGGCTCTTTTTATTTCAGGGAAATCTCAAGTTTATCACTATCTTGTAAACAAGGTTCAGAAAAATTGATATATCAAGACCTTGCTATAACATGGTTCTTGGAGTCCTTGATACTGGACTGCATTAAAGGAAAACTGCTAAAATGAAGTTTTCCAGGGGCACCTGGGTGGCTTAGTCAGTTACAGGTCTGCCTTTGGCTCAGGTCCTGATCCTGGGGTTTGGGGATTGAGCCCTGCATCTGGCCCTCTGCTCAGTGGGGAGCCTGCTTCTCCCTCTTTCTCTGCCTGCTGCTCCCCCTGCTTGTACTCTTTCTCCCCCCCCCCCGTCAAATAATAAATAAAATCTTTAAAAAATAATAAAATGAAGTTTTACAGAGAAGTTCTCCAGCTTCTCTTTCATTTCCTTAAAGAAGTTAGATTGTTTCAGCATTGTAGCCCTTGAGGGAAGAGCCTTTTAAGGTTTGCTGTGGTTTCTTGCCTTTTTCTAATGACTCATGAAAGACTGAAGATATTCTATTATGAAAAGGACCCTTTTATCAAAGTAGTCCTCCCCTAGTCTTTTTTTTTCACCATAGTAAATGGTACCACTATTGTAACATAGTTGCTAAAACCAAGAGTCGATAGACTTTCTCATTTCATCCTTTTCCTTTGGCCATCTGACCTATCTTCTTATCCCCAGTTTGAGTTTGTCATTTAGTCCTGTTAGTTTGGTGTCCATTCCAGTCTGTTAACTTCTCTTCGTCTCACTGCTACTACTCTAGTTCCAGCTGCCATCATCTCTCGCTAAGATACTATGCAGTGGTTTTCTGGTTTCACACACAGCCAGTGTAATCCTAAAATTCAAATCAGATCCTGTTACTCCTTTCCTCTCAGTCTGGAAAGGATGCCTACAAATTTTCACAGGTCTGGCTCATTGTTCATACCTGAAGTATGAGCTCTGATGGCCCCAGTGAGGCCTTCTCTTACTATCTTCTATGAAGTAGTCTGTCAGTATTGCACTGTTCTGTGTGGTTCATTCATAGCCTTTATCATAATATATAATTAACATGTTTTTTTGTCAGACGTGATGATGAATCTCCAGTGCCACGACAGGTATATTTTAAGTGCTAAGTAAATAGTGGATGGTTCGGTGAATGTATAAATGTAATAAATGATAGAAGATTTGGAGAACTTGCATAATGTTTGTAAGGTTGGAGGGTAAAGGATTGAGTACTGATAGGGATTGAGTAAACTCAGCGATGTATTGATCTCAAGATTTCTTTAATCAACTTAGAAAAACGTGCTAAACGTTTTGAATGATAGTTAAAAATGTTAAGAACCTTAAGTACGGTATATAATTTTGTCTGCTCAGATATTTAAGTTTAGATACCTAATTAAATTCCTGAGTAGACATTAAGAGACTAGTATGGCATTAAGTATTATGTTCATGAACACTTGAGAATGTCTTTTGGTAAAATACAATATTTAATAATTTTGCTCATGAAATGATTTATTTTTACACAATGATTTTCATGTACTTTTCATCTCTGATGACAAGTAGCATCCTACTGCCAAATGTAAGGTTAGAGTTGCAAACTTTTTTGCTTAAAATGTTGTATAGTGTTACTTTGGAAGCCGAGAATGAAATCCATGTCAACATAGAGTGCTCTCATTGTTTCTAAATAGTCCATGTGATTTACAAATAAATTTTAGGGGCACCTGGCTGGCTCAGGTGGTAGAACAGGTGACTCTTGAACTCCGGGTTGTGAGCTTGAGCCCCACATTGGGCATAGAACGCACTAAAAAAATTAAAAATAAATAAATAAAATTTTACGTATTGGGTTTTTTTTGGCCCAGGGTTCTTTTTGTCTTATATTCCATGGCTAATGCTCCTCCCTCCCACCTTCATTTCTTAGTCTTTTAGTTTTAATTTTTATCACAGTGATATATGTGCATAATTTAGAATCAAATAGTTCTACAGGGTTTGTTAGGAAAATAGTACTGTTTTCCTCTCTCCCTTGCCAGTTTTCCTCTACTTGCCAATACTTTTAATATTTTAAATTTATTAATTTGGTCTTTACATTATGTCTCCAAATAATACATGCATAGCGATACGTTTTTTTCCATTGAAGGAATATTTATTGGCATTCCGCTATTAAAGATTGGGGTTTAGCTCTTTATTTCACTACTACCTGTCCTCCAAATACACACATGTGCTCCTTCTATAGTCCCATTTCCTCATTTTGGTGTGTGTGTGTGTGTATATATATATATATATATTTTTTTTTTTTTTTTAAGATTTTATTTATTTGTCTGTCAGAGAGAGAGCGAGCGCGAACACAAGCAGGGGGAGCAGCAGGCAGAGGCAGAGGGAGAAGCAGGCTCCACACTGAGCAAGGAGCCCGGGATCATGACCTGAGCCGAAGGCAGACACACTTAACCGACTGAGCCATCCAGGCACCCTGCTATATATATTTTAAAATTTTGGTTAGATCATTGTTCAGTAATTACATAATTAGGTCTTTATAAATGCTTTTTCACAGCTAAGTGGTTTAATACAGTAGGATTACTTTTTCTTTCCTGTATACTTGATTTCCTCCTAAATATTTCCTGTAATAATTGCTTTCTATTTTATTTGCTTAGGTTTCTGTTTACTGTAAGTCAACCCCCAAAGTTCCTACCAGTTGTTAAATCTATCCATATGTGTGTTTTTAGTTTAGTTTAGTTTTTAAGAGAGATCTTATTTGAGAGAGAGAGCATGAGCCGGGAGGAGGGAGAAGCATGGGGCTTGATCCCGGGATGTGAAGGCAGACACGCTTTAGCTCTTTATTTCACTGCTGTCTGTCCTCCAGATACACGCATTTGCTCCTTCGATACTCCCATTTCCTCATCTTGTTATATGTTTTGTTTTGTTTTAAGATTTTATTTATTTGTTGGAGAGAGAGAGACAAACAGGGGGAGCAGCAGGCAGAGGCAGAGGGAGAAGTATGCTCCCCGCTGAGCAAGGAGCCCATTGTGGGACTCGATCCCAGTACCCTGGGATCATGACCTGAGCTGAAGGCAGATGCTTAACCGACTGAGCCACCCAGGTGCCCCAACTCTATCCATATGTTAATACACATCAGATGTTAACTCAGTTCATTATATTGGAAAGTTTTCTTGGAGTCTTTTGGCCTGCTTCAATCTATACCTATTGCCCTTGTACTTGAACCATAGTTGCCATCCTCGGATTTTCTTTCACCATTATCATGGAGATTTCCTTCACTGTTCTGTGTTGAAGCCCATGTTTCTGTATCCCTTGTTTCCTCTTTCTTGACTTACTGTGTTATTTTAGTGGAGCTCATCCTTTAGTAGCTTCCTGAAGAAGGGTGCATGGGAGGTAAAGCTTTGAGACCTTTATTTTTGAGCTGGTGCCTTCTTACCTTAAATTAATTCTTGTATCTCTCTTCTTCTCTTCAGTTTCCAGGAGGCTCTCTATGGTTTTTTTTGTTTTTTGGTTTTTTTTTTTTTTTTTTTTTTTTTTTTACCAAGTAATTATTCTGAAGTTCCTTTTTAGTAATTCTTATACTTGATCTCTGGTCATGTGGGTCTTAATTTAAGCCTTAGGGCAGATTCATTGCATGGTCAGTTAGAAACTGGAGTAGGAGGAAGACATTGTCCTAGAATGTAGTTTTCCTGATCATGTACCACTAGATTCTAAAACACCCTGACAGTGGGGGCATGTCTGTTTTGTTCATTGCTATATTTCTAGCAACTGCATGTTTTTTGTGCTATGTTAGCTACTCAGTACATGTTTATAGAATGACTGAATTGCATATCAAAGCAGTCTTTTCTAAAAACCAGATTATACTTTTAGAGAAAAGTTGGTTCAGGATAAATGTTTGTGTGCTCATGGGTATATGCCCTGAGGCTTAAAACTCGTATTTTTATATCTGTGTACATAGATTTAAATGTATCTTTTGCCTTTAAAAGTTGTTAGTTGTATTACAATGTTATTGTGTCATTTTTGGCTCTGCTTTAAAGTTGGTTCTGGAATCTGTTGGTGAGCAGCTGAGGTAGGAAGCTGTGGTGGGATTAGAACAGTTGTTTGATTAATAAATTTGGTTTAGAGATTCTTTAGTTTAAGCAAGCATCCATAAATGAAATCTTTCACTGTGTGGAGTTTTATAGATCAGAAGTTATTCTTTGTCAGATGCTGAGGTAAGAATACCTCTTTACATCTAGTTATGGAAGGACAAGAAATTGTTCATTCTTTATAGGTTTAGAGGTATAGTAAGGAGTAATTATTGAATGGTGGAAGCATTTTTTTATTGTTACATCACTGGTACCATATAGATATAAATTGAGCTTGACAGAAGATTGCCAGGTGAATATATTTAATTGACTGAGCCACCCAGGTGCCCGTCAAGCAAATATATTTAAATAATGAAAGAAATAGGATATCAGTTGAATGAACACTTGGCAGTAAATAACATCTTATAGAAAAATGCTTCATTTTGAGTGGAGCGTACTTTTTTATATTATTTCAGCAGAGTTCCAAACTAAATGTAACTTATTTTTCCACAGATCTGCTTACATATTGCATGTGTTTGGTTTACCCATGGGCCCAAGCCAGAAACGTGGTTATCGGTTGAGGCTCTTTGTTTTCTCTGTTCACATTTAATTGATCAAAGTGTCCCTTTGGTGCTACCTTTATTATCTTTTGTTTCTTCTCCATCTTCAAAGTCATTGCCTAGATAAGGCCTTCATCTGTCCTCTGGACTATTATTAGTCTGCTACCTTTTCAATCCATTCTTCATATTTCCACCAGAATAACCTTTCTGAAATATACATCTGTTCATTTTATTCAGATGCTCATCAGTGGAAGAAGGTACCCAACACCCTGTGATTTGAAGTTGGTCTTTAGTGTGGGAAGCCCTGGTAGTTTCTGTGTTTTGGCCCCTGCCCGAACACTCTGTGCCTTTTAAATGTTGCTTCCAGATCTTGGAATGCCTTCCTTTATTACTTAACACTCACTGAAGTGCACAATGATGCTGTATAGCTTGATGAAATTTTAGCTATGTACCCAAGCAGCCACCATGCAAAACCAAGATAGAGAACATTTCCAGCACTCCTATAGGCTCTCTCTTGCCCTCTCCAGGTTGATACTGTCCCTCAGAGGTAACCATTTTTCTGACTTCTGTTCCTGTAGATTAGTTTCACCTATTTTTGAGTCTTCTATAAATAAAATCGTAGAATATTTACTTTTTATGTGTGTGCTTGGTGAACTCATTTTTTTTAATGAGATGTGAACTCATTTTTAAGACCAAATTTTATTTATTTTTTATTTTTAAAGATTTTATTTATTTATTTGACAGAGAGACAGCTAACGAGAGAGGGAACACAAGCTCGGGGAGTGGGAGAGGAAGAAGCAGGGAGCCCGATATGGGGCTTGATCTCAGGACCCTGGGATCATGCCCTGAGCCGAAGGCAGACGCTTAACGACTGAGCCACGTAGGCGCCCCTAAGACCATATTTTAAGGCTTTTCTTCATGAAGTAAATTCCTGAAAAGATTACTAGGATCTTGAAATTAGGGCAATTGTATTATTTTTATTTCCAGAAGCTGGTGTAGTGGCTGGCATGGAGTACATGCTTATTGATGAATTGACGTGCATCCTGATCCCTGAACTGTCTGCTTCACTGGATCCTCATCCATCAAAACTAAGCCCAGGCATCAAGTCCTCTCAGTACTCTTCCCTGATATCACTCCTACTTTTCCTCCCCCTTTCTGCTGTAACACACTTTCATCGTACTGGTTATCCCACTGCATTATAGCTGATAGTTTAATTGGCTGTGTGTTTTATGTGAGTTCTGAAATCCTAGAGAATCTGGGACCTAGAAGGTAATTGGCAGGGCTTATTAAAATGTTGATTGAATGAATAGGACAACTTAGTGCCCTTTGAATAGATAGAAAGCTGACAGAATAAAACTAATAGTGATAATCTGGTAAATTGTATTTTTACAGGGTAAATTATAGTTGTTTCATGACGTTTATACAAATATTCCAAATGTTCCAGGAATAGAAACATTTAAAATTTAGGTTAAAAAGAATACCTGCTGACCCTAAGCTGAAGTTACCTGAATCCATGAAGCACTTGGTAGAAAATATGAAGGAAAAAGGAAACACAATCTCATATGCAATGACTTGTAGATTTGTAATTTGTTATAATTAGCAGCTTTGATTAAATTTAGTACTGACATTTTGCAGGTGAGCCTTGATTTGATTGGTTTTGAGACAAATTTTTCATAAATAGCAAATACTTATTGGTGTGAATAGGAAAACATGGTAAAATCCTGGCAAAATTCCATGCAATTTTTTCAAATAACGTAATTTAGTATGTACTTCTACTTGCTTTTTCTTTTTCAGAGAGTGCCCATGGGCACGTGAGGCGGGGTGGGGAGTGGGGAAGGGGCAGAGGGAGAGAGAGAGAATCCCAAGCAGGCCCATGCCCAGTATGGAACCCGATGTGGGGCTTGATCACAACCCACAGACCTGAGCCAAAATCAAGAGTCAGATGCTTAACTGACTGAGCCATCCAGGTGCCCTTCTACTTTAAATTTTTTAATATCTAAAATGTGGGCCAATTGGTTTGTTCTTTTCATTTTGTATTTCTGTGATTTCTCTTATGTGGAGTGACTTTTTCTCTACCTTCATCTATTCTAATTTTATATCGTACAAAGTGTTGAGCAGGCAAAATGAAGCTAGATGATGAAGGGTTCATTTTCATTTGATTTTACTCATCTTTCTGGACTTCTAGATTTTGCCTACATCTTCTCTGGGACATTCCTGGACTATAGAGCACCTATCTCCTTTGAATTCCTATGACTCTTAATTTGTATCCTTGGTATTTGAATATTTTTTACATACATATGGTATTGTTTTATGTGTATTAATTTAATTTCCCCACTCGATTTTAAGTTTCTTGAGGAGAAATCTTTTTTTTTTTAAACCACTTTGCATTGTTTTAAGTACAAATAGGTGTTCAGCATATGCTTGATGATGGAGAGAACCAGATGGTTAGTCAGTTGGTGCCTTTATATAATTGTGGTGTGTTGCTTTTTAAAATCAAGTTATCTTATTAAGTATTCTTTTAACTTTCATTTTCATGTTTTTTTCTGAGTGTTTAACATGTGGCTCATATCTCAAACTCCCAATTTGCAAGTTTATAGGAATGTGACTGAAAGTTAAAATTATAGGTCCAAGAGAACTGCATGACATGGCAGTTCTATATATGCTAGAAGAATTTATTAGAAGTTAGACAGTTGTAGGTTGGAAAGGAGTTTAGGAGACTTTTGCTTATCTTACATATTTGCGTCAGTTTGAGGGTTTGACAATGCACCCAAGATGATGACTACTTACCAGTATCTCTTGTGATTTTAGTATTGACAAATAAGTAAATATGCTTTTTATCATATGTATGAGAGAGAAAGCAAAAATTGCACTAAGTTGTGATTTCTGATTGTGATAGGAGTATCACCTTATGATCAGTATTTTATTTTCAACCATATGTGTTAGGATTGTTGTAAGGGACTTACGAAATATTTCATGTGAATTTTTGTCTGATCTTCACAAGCTTAGGTACATACATAGTTTTATTTTCTGGCTTTAGCAGTTTATTATTGTGGTTAAATTATATATAAGGTGAAATTTATTGTTCGAACTATTTTATTTTATTTTCCTTAAGATTTTACTTTTAAGTAATCTCCATACCCAGCATGGGGCTTGAACTCACAACCCTGAGATCATGAGTTGCATGCTCCACTGACTGAGCCAGCCAGGCGTCCCTGAACCATTTTAAATTGTATAATGCAGTGTCATTAAGTACATTCATAATATTATGCAGTCATCACCAATATTCGTTTCCAGAACTCGTCATCCCAAACAGAAATTGTGTAGTCCCTAAACGACTCCCCATTTTCCCTTCCCCCCAGTCCCCGGTAACCTCCATTCTACTTTTTTCTTTGAATTTGCCTATTTTAGGTACCTCATATAAGTAGAATCATGCAATATTTATCCTTTCGTGTCTTTTTTCATTTAGCGTAATGTTTTCAAGGTTCATCCATGTTGTAGCATGTAGCAGAATTTCATTCCTTCTTCTGGCTGAATACTGTGTATATGCTACATTTTGTTTATTCATTCATCTGTTAATGGACATTTAGATTGTTCTCACCTTTTTGCTATTGTGAATAATGCTGCTATGAATATTGACGTACAAAGATCCGAGTCCCTGCTTTCAGTTCTTTTAAATCTATACCTAGGAGTAGAACTGCTGGGTCATATGGTAACTTGATGTTTAACAGTTTGAGGAACTACCAAGCTGTTTTCCAAAGTGGCTGCACTATTTTACACTACTCCCTGTCATGTATGAGGGTTTCGATTTTTCCACATCCTTGACTACACTTGTTATCTTTGTTATTTAAGCCATCCTAGTGGTTGTGAAATAGTATCTCATTGTAGTTTTGATTTTTGTTTCTTTAATGGCTAGTGATGTTGAGCATGTTTTCCTATGCTCTATTATATAGAAGTTATGTTTACACTATACTGTAGTCTGTTAAGTGTGAAATAGCATTATGTCTAAAAAAGCAATATATGTACCTTAGTTTAAAAAATACTTTATTATTGGGGCGCCTGGGTGGCACAGCGGTTAAAGCGTCTGCCTTCGGTTCAGGGCGTGATCCCGGCGTTACGGGATCGAGCCCCACGTCAGGCTCCTCCGCTATGAGCCTGTTTCTTCCTCTCCCACTCCCCCTGCTTGTGTTCCCTCTCTCGCTGGCTGTCTCTATCTCTGTCAAATAAATAAATAAAATCTTTAAAAAAAAAAAATCTTAATAAAAAAAATACTTTATTATTTATGTTTTTTTATTTTATTTTATTTTATTTTTATTTATTTATTTTTTAAAGATTTTATTTATTTATTTGACAGAGAGAGACAGCCAGCGAGAGAGGGAATACAAGCAGGGGGAGTGGGAGAGGAAGAAGCAGGCTCCCAGTGGAGGAGCCTGATGTGGGGCTCGATCCCATAATGCCGGGATCACGCCCTGAGCCGAAGGCAGACGCTCAACGACTGCACCACCCAGGCGCCCCTATTTATTTGTTTTTTAAAGATTTATTTATTTTAGAGAGAGTGTGTGTGTGCATATGTGTTCAAGTGAGTGGGGGAGGGGCAGAGGGAGAGACTCTTCTTGCAGACTCCCTGCTGAGTATGGAGCCTGGCATGGGGCTCGTTCCCATGACCCCTGAAATCATGACCTGAGCTAAAACCAAGAGTCAGATGCTTAACCAACTAAGCCATCCTGTTGCCCCCAAAACACTTTATTTAAAAAAAATGCTAACCATCTCCGAGCTTTCAGTGAGTTGGAATCTTTTTGCTGGTGGAGGGTCTTGCCTTGGTGTTGATTGCTACTGGCTGTTCAAGGTTGTGGTTGCTAAAAGTTGGGGTGGGTATGGCAATTTCTTAAAATAAGACTGCAGTGAAGTTTGCTGCATTGATTGATTCTTCCTTTCGCAAACAGTTTCTCTGTAGCATGTGATGCTGTTTGATAGCATTTTACTTCCAGTAGAACTTTCAAAATTGGAAGTCAGTCTTCTCAAACCCTGCTGCTGCTTTATCAACTAAGTTTATATTCTAAATCCTTTGTTGTCATTTCAACAATCTTTTTTATAGTTTATTATTATTTTTTAAAATAATCTCTCCAGCCAGTGTGGGGCTCGAACTCATGACCCCGAAATCAAGAATTGCATGCTCTTCTGACTGAGCCAGCCAAGCACCCCTCAACAGTCTTCACAGCATCTTTATGAGGAGTGTATTCCATCTCAAGAAACCACTTTCTTTGCTCATTAATAAAAATTAACTCCTCAACTGTTAAACTTTTATCATGAGATTGCAGTAATTCAGTTACATCTTCAGGCTCCACTTCTGATTCTAGTTCTCTTGCTATTTCCACCACATCTGCAGTTTCTCCACTGAACTCTTGAACCCCTCAGAGTCATCCATGAAGGTTGGAATCAGCTTTTCCCAAACTCCTGTTAATATTGATATTTGACCCATTCCCGTGAATCACAGATGTTCTTAATGGCATCTAGAATGGTGAATCCTTTCCAGAAGGTTTTCAATTTTCTTTGCCCAGATCCATCAGAGGAATCACTTTCTGTGGCAGCTATAGTCTTACAAAATTTATTTCTTTTTTTCTTTAATTTATTTCTTTTTTTAGAGAGAGCGAGAGCATGAGCGGGGAGGGGCAGAGGGAGAGAGAGAATCTTTTTTTTTTTTTTAAGATTTTATTTATTTATTTGACAGAGATAGAGACAGCCAGCGAGAGAGGGAACACAAGCAGGGGGAGTGGGAGAGGAAGAAGCAGGCTTATAGCTGAGGAGCCTGATGTGGGGCTCGATCCCATAACACTGGGATCACGCCCTGAGCTGAAGGCAGACGCTTAACGACTGTGCCACCCAGGCGCCCCGAGAGAGAGAATCTTAAGCAGGCTCCATGCCCAGCATGCAGAGCCCCCGACGTGGGGCTTGATCTTAGGATCCTGAGATGATGGCCTGAGTCAAAGTCAGGAGTCGGATGCTTAACCAACTGAGCCACTTAGGCGCCCCTGTTTTTTATTTTTTAAAGTAAACTCTCCCTCCAGCATGGGGCTTCAACTCATGATGCCAAGATCAGGCGCCCCATGAAATGTATTTCTTAAAGAAAAAGATTTGAAAGTTGAAATTACTTCTTGATATGTGGGCTGCAGAATGAATGTTGTGTTACCAGGCATGGAAGCAACATTAATCTCCTCCATCTCCATCAGCGCTCTTAGGTGACCAGGTGCATTATCAGTGAACATCCATATTTTGAGAAGAATCTTTTTTTCTGAGCAAAAGATCTCAGCAGTGGGCTTAAAATATTCAGTAAATCATGTTGTAAACAGATGTGTTGTCATCCAGGCTTTGTTCCATTTTACAGCACAGGCAGTGGATTTAGCATTAATTCTTAAGGACCCTGGGTATTTCAGAATGGTAAAATAGCATTGACTTCAGCTTAAAGTCCCCACCTGTATTAGACCCTAACAAGAGAGGCAGTCTGTCTTTTGAAGCTTTGAAGCCAGGCATTGACTTCTCCTCTTCAGCTATGAAAGTCTTAGGTGACCTCTTTTTTCAGTATGTTTCATCTACATTGAAAATCTTGTTTGGTGTAGCCACCTTCATTAATTATCTTGGCTAGATCTTCTGGATGACTTGTGGCAGCTTCTACATCAGCACTTGCTGTGTCACCTTGCACTTTTATGGTAGGGAGACCGCTTCTTTCCTTAAACCTCATGAACCAACATCTGCTAGCTTCAGTCTTTCTTCTTCTACAGCTTCTTTACCTCTCTCAGCCTTTATAGAATTGAAGAGAATTAGAGCCTTACTCTGGATTAGACTTTGGTTTAAGGGAATGTTTTGACTGGTTTGATCTTTCCAGACCATTAAAACTTTCTCTGTATCAGCAATAAGACTGTTTCACGTTCTTGTCATTTGTGTGTTCACTAGAATAGTGCTTTTAACTTTTCATTTGCATTCACCATTTGGCTAACTGGCGCAAGAGGCCTGTCTTTTGGCCTGTTTTAGCTTTTGACATGCCTTTCAAGATTAATCACTAAACTTAATCACTTCTAGTTTTTGACTTAAAGTGAGACATGTGGGGCTCTTCCTTTCACCTGAACACTTGAGGCTACTGTAGGGTTATTGGCCTAATTTCAGTACTGTTTCTCAGGGAATAGGGAGACCCAAGGAGAGGGAGAAGGACCAGGGAGTGGCCAGCTGATGGAGTAGTCAGAATGTACACAACATTTATCAGTTAAGTTTGCTGTCTTATATGGGCAGGGTTCGTGGTGCCCCAAAATAATTACAATAGTAACATCAAGGATCACTGATCATTGAGCACCGTAACAAATATGTAATAATGAAAGAGTTTGAAATATTCCGAGAATTACCAAGTGTGACACAGAGACATGAAATGAGCAAATGCTGTTGAAAAAATGGTACCAGTAGAGTTGCCAAAAACCTTCAATTTGTAAAAAAAAACCCACAGTATCTGCAAAGTGCAGAAAAGTGAGGCACAATAAAATGAGGTCATGCTTGTATTCTGGATAGTAATTCCTTATCAGGTGATTTGCAGTTATTTTCTCCCATTCTGTGGGGGTGTTTTTCATGTTCTTGATAGGGTCTTTTAATGCTCAGAAGTTTTTAATTTTCATGATATCAGGTAGTTTTGAATTTAATGTTTTTGATTGTGCAGAGATAAAACCACAAAGCTCTGAAAGATTGACCTCATAGTTGCAGAAAACCACAATAGAAAGAACCCTACTTCCTGTATCCAACAGACCCTCTCCTCCCCAAATAAAGAGAATCCTTTAGAAATAATTTTCCAAATAATCCACACAGCTCATGGATAAATAAAAGGCAAACAGTTCGTAAAAGCAGTGCTGTGTATAATGAAAGCAGAGGGGAGCCAGCTTTATTATCGAATCTTAGCCAGGGTGGAAAGTCAGGCTATTCTTTGAGGACCATTGAAAAGGTCGACCTCTATTACTGCAAACACATAACAAATGGTAGCAGGTAGTCTCTTCCTTAAGAACGAGAATTGCCTGTGTCTTCATGAATTCTAAACATTGAACCTTTGTTAACCCAAGTACCGTAGAGGCCTAAGGCTTATGTGTTATATATGCTATGGGAGTAGAGACATTTTATGATTGCTACTTAGTGATGCAAATGACATTTATATGTTTTAAAGTCTTTTGTTTTAGTAGGCACTCTTTTAAAGAAAGGTCTGCCTGTGTTTTTTCAACTTACTGTCTGGGGGCAGGTTCTTAAAAGTTAATATATCTTAATGGACATATATAGATTAATAGGTGAGTTTAAGGGGGTGATAAATACTGTCTGTGAGAGGTTTCTTTTTAGCTATGTAATCCCTTAGATGTAGTCCTTTGCATATCAAAATTTTATTACAGCAGTGTTCTGTGCATTTTTAATAGAGGTTGTCAGTCATTTATCTAATAATTCTTCCAGAAGTTTTTATCTGTTGGCAGTGGCTTTTTGTAACTTCATATATTGGAAAAACTTACTCTAGACTGGAGGCTGTGATATGCTATGTTAGTCTGAAAAATTTTTTTCCATTTTTGAACATTGTTTAACTGGCTCTAATTGATTATTAATACTTTAATGTTGTGTTAAACATTAATACCATTATCGATATATTGTAACTTAGTGCAGTTATAGTTAGGGTACTCCAAGGAAGAAATTAAATTTCTTCATCTTTTAGAAGTTGTTACTTTTCATAAAATAAAAAAAGTATAGTTGGCAAAAAATTAAATGATAGTAAAAATGCAGTGCATATTCTGATTTATTGTTTTCCAATTACACACATTGAAAGATATGAATTATCCTGTCTTACCATATTAGTTTAGAAAAATTAAAAATGACATGTCAAGTTCATATTTACTTTTTTCACTTTGCTGTTGAAATTTTTGTCATTCTGTCATTTTGTGCTACGTCTCAGGGCACCTGGGTGGCTCAGTCGGTTAAGCGTGTGCCTTTGGCCCAGGTCATGATCTCAGGGTCTTGGGATTGAGCCCTGCGTTGGGCTCTCTGCTCAGCGGGGAACCTGCTTCTCCCTCTGACTACTTATGTTCTCTCTGTCAAATAAATAAAGTCTTTAAAAAAAAAAGAATTTACATCTCAACTCTGACTGGCATTTTAGACTTAACTTCTGTAGCTTTCTGTCAGATTGCCTCTACCAAATCGATGCTCTAAAGGTAATCCTAACTCTGGCTTTATCCATGAAATATACTCAGCTCTACTACATTTATTTATTTACTTATTTCTGCTACATTTAAAAATAGGAAAAGGAGAAACAGTGTTAACCAAAGAAATAACTTAGTCTGTGTTATTCATACACTTCATGGATTTGTGTATATGTTTATGGTCCTAGAATGCAAATTCTGGCATTGTGTTATGTAATTTACAGTTCATTGTAGATGTTCCTTTAAATGCCCAATGATAATATTTACGTAGTATGGTATAATTTAAAATATCAGAACTAGTGTTTTATTTCTTTGTAGAAAATCCTATCAAGAGTAGTTTCAAGCTTGATCTCCTGGGAAATCACGACCTGAGCCAAAACCAAGAGTCCTCTGCTTAACGGACTGAGCCACCCAGGCGCCCCAAAAGAGATGATGTTTTAACTCAAATTTTAAAAGAGGATTGGTTGTTCAGGTGCCATTGCAAGAAGGAGGTTGATATTCGTAGAGGAGGGAGCATTGTAAGCAAAGGCAGATAGGAATGTCAGCTAACAACCAAACAGCATCTTTGTAAAATTTGTTTAAAAATTATAAAGCAATATAACATTACTGAGAGATTGGTTGGGAAACGGAGAAAATTCCACTAATGATCCTGTCACCTAACACAGCTAACTATTTGCTTTTATTCCTTTTTCTCATAAATGCTTTATATTTTCATGTTGTTTTAATCATAACATACCTGGGATTTTGTATCTTGCTTTTTCTGAGTTGTCTATTTTTATCAGTGTTATACATTCATATAGTTTGAAGTGTTAAATAGTTTGCATAAGTTTTGTTGAATTAAAAAAATTGTTGAATAAGATGCAGTTGCCTATTCTTGGCATTCTCTCTTTCCCAGAAGGTACTACTGTATATTCTTTTAGTTGATCTTTGGTATTTGGTACTGATTTTTCAGTTTTAGGCATTATCTGTTGACTTCCCACTTCTGAGCATGAGAATTTAGCTTTCTTCCCCCTCCTTCTCCCTTAGCCACTTCCTCTTCCCGAGTCCTTATTACTTCATCCTGCCACTAGAGTTGTATGGTAATTTTGGTTAGATAAATATTTAATGTTTACCTTATGACTGTGTACACGTATGATTCACAGCTCAAGTTATGTAGTAAGCTGTGATTATTTTTGTAGTGCAATTTTTGGTTTTCCCTAGAGCTAATAATTGTGGTTTTATTTATATTTGTTTAGTATTCTAAGTATTTATCACTAATTCAGTCCTGCATACACTCTTGTCACTTGTCCACATCTCCTCTCAATATTATCACATGTTGTCAGTTTCTTCCGATGTTTGCATGTAGCCTGTGGACTGGTTTCAGACTGGATTGGTTACTCTTTGTAACCATAGTGGTCCATAGTGATGATCCTGGGAACTCTCTTCACCCTTATCCTGGGGATTCTTCTGTACTAGATCTTTGGTTAACCTCTATCCCATGTCTTCTGCTTTCTGGATTTTCTCTTGTTTTGGTGGATGACTTCCTCCAGGAACTTTTTGAAAAAGAATTTATATGAAGTAAATTATTTGAGATTTGTAAGTCTAAAAATACCTTATAAAAATACCTTAAGTCTGTCCTTACATGTGACTGTTGTAAGTGTCTGAGTTAGAATTCTAAGTTAGAAATCATTTTTCTTTAAAATTTTGAAAAAGTATTGCTCATTTTTTAGCCTGGTTTCCTGTCTTGTTAAGATATCCAGTACCATTCTAATTCTTGGACCAATGTATTTGTTTCTGTTTATGAAAGCTTATAGGATCTTTATTCACAGTGTTCTGAAATTTCACAGTGTTGTCATTTAGTATGGCTCTGTTTTCACCTATTGGCTACTAAAAATGGGCTCTAACCTGAAGTTGATGTCCTGAATTCGTTCTGAGAAATTCATTTTAATTATCTTATAGGTGATTTCCTCTCTCAGATTTTTTTTTCCCCCCTGAAACTCTTGTATTTGAATGTTGGAGCTCCTGGACTGATCCTCTAATTTTCTTACCTTTTTCTATCTTTGTCTTTTTACTACTTTTTGGGAGATTTCTTTAACCTTGCCTTCCAATCTTAATTGATCTCCTTTTGCTTTCATTTTTTAATTTTTAAGAGCTCTTAATTTTTTTCTTTATTGAAAATTTTCATATGCTAAAGTTACATGTAGTAAAATTTTACATGTGCAATGCATAAATCTCAAGTGTACACTTCAGTGAATTTAAAAATACGTACACCCAACTTCACCAGAATCTTTCACCAGGATAAGGCTAGGGCCTGATGCTCCCAAGGAAGTATGCTAATAAAGCCCATGCCTATGCAAAAAGAACACCCCAAAACAAGAAAATTCCACCCATGTAACCTACACTCCTATCAAGATATACATCTCAGGTATTTAGTTCAATCAGTTTTGACAGGTGCTTTATATTTATCACCAAAATCAAGATAAAGAATATTTGCATCACCCTAGAAAAATCTTTCATGCCTTTTTCCAGTAATCCTCCCCCCCCCCAAGGCAACTACTGATCTGATTTTTGTCACCATATATTAGTTTTCTTTGTTCTTGTACTTACTACAAATGGAATCATACAGTATATATCCTTTGTGTTTGCCTTTTTTGGGTCAACATAATATCTAAGAGATGCGATATTCATCCATGTTGTTGCTGAGTAGTGTTCTGCTATATGAATATGACATTATTTATTCTTCAATTGGACATTTCCTGGTTTGGGCTATTATGAATAAAACTGCCTTACACATTTTTGTACAAGACTTTCTGGACATAATATTTTCATGCATCTTATATACCTAGGAGTGGAGTGGAATGGTAGGTCATAGAGTAGTGTATGTTTAGCTTTCTTGGAAACCACCAAATAGTTTTTCAAAGTGGTTATATTTTTTCATTTCTGCTAGTTCAGTTGCTCTGCATCCTAACCAGTGCTTGGTATTGTGTGTTCTTTTAATTCTAGATATTTAGTTTGGTGGGAAGTAATATCTCAGTGTGGTTTTCATTTGTATTTCCTTGATGACTATTCATGTTGAACACCTTGTGCACATTGACCATTCATACGTCCCTCTGAGCCCTTTTCTGTTCTATGAATTTTGTTTAATAGCATCTTTTTCTTTTTTTACTTTTGTTGTAATCTTACCTCTTTGAGGATATTAATTTTTTTTTAAAGATTTTATTTATTTATTTGACAGAGACAGCCAGCGAGAGAGGGAACACAAGCAGGGGGAGTGGGAGAGGAAGCAAGATCCCAGCAGAGGAGCCTGATGTGGGGCTCGATCCCAGAACGCTGGGATCACGCCCTGAGCTGAAGGCAGATGCTTAACGACTGAGCCACCCAGGAGCCCCTCTTTGAGGATATTATTAACACATTTTTAAAAGTTTCTCTTCCTCCTTCTATAGACTGTTTCTTCAAATATTTTTTTCCTGTTTTTTGCTTCTTTCATAATACAGGCTTTCTGCAGATGCCTAATAATCTTGTTTCTCTGCTCATAAAGCTGAACACAATTTCTGTGTTAGTGATGCTTGTTTTGAGCATTTTCATTGTGGAACCCCCTCCCCCCTCCTCATCAGTATCTTTAGGTCTTTACTCAGGAAGGTCTCCTCAGCTCTTCTATCTGGAGGGTAAAGGTCTGGTTGCCAGACTCTGGAAGCTCAAAGGAGGAAGAGGGGAGATGTCTTTATATTCCCATTCATTACTTAATACCTCCATTTTTAGAGTGGTTTAGTGTTAACCTCATTTATGTCTGGTGTCCAGAGATTTTCTGGTGTTTCATGTCTTCCAGGCAGTATACCTCTAGACTTTTGCCATGGCTGGGGAGGCTTGGTAGCCAGGCTGTGTGGAATAGGGTTGGGGATCTTTGGAATGTCACTACTTACATAGAATTGAGCCAGTAGCACCACTGCCTTCTTTACCCCCACCCTTCTACATCTTCTGGAGGCACCCGTGTCCCACTAATTCTGAATCTTTATTGGATTCCTCCGTTTAAAAAGCTCACCTTTCCTATTGGCAGCTTAGGACTGAACTTCCTTACATCTACTAAGTCATTTAATATTTGTCCATTTTCTTTTCAGCTTCCAAAATTTTCTTAGTTTTATCTCCTATCCTGATGTTTTTGTCTTTGGGTTTATGCCTTTAAAGAAGAAAAGAACCCCTTTATTGAAAAGTGGGCTTTTGGGGCGCCTGGGTGGCACAGCGGTTGAGCGTCTGCCTTCGGCTCAGGGCGTGATCCCCGCGTTGTGGGATCGAGCCCCACATCAGGCTCCTCTGCTGTGAGCCTGCTTCTTCCTCTCCCACTCCCCCTGCTTGTGTTCCCTCTCTCGCTGGCTGTCTCTATCCTGTCGAATAAATAAATAAAATCTTTAAAAAAAAAAAAAAGTGGGCTTTAAGAAGAGAATTAAATTAAATGTGTTTCAATCCAGCGTTCTTTTATCAGAACTCTGTATATTTTTTGTCATATAGCCTATCATTTTATTTTTTTCAAATTATTTTCATAATTACAATTTTTCTTGGTTGCTTGATGTTCCTTTGCCATAATTTACTGTTGCCTTGTCACTTGATACTTAAGTTTCTTCCAATTTTTCAGTTATTAAATTATGCTGAAATGAGCATCATTTAAATTTCCCATTTTTAGGATTATTTCCTTAGATTTCCGAAAATAACCATCTTTCTTGACTCAGATCATTATCTGAAAGTGGTATATGAGTGTTGATTTTACTAGACATTTATCAGAATTTGCCTTGAATGTTAACCATCACACAGATATGCTGCAAATATTTTCTGCAGTGGGTTTGCCATTTTATTGCCTTTTTTTTTTTTTTTTGCTATTTTTTGTTATTTATTTGTTTTAAAATGAAGTATAGTTGACATACAACCTTGTATTAGTTTCAGGTCTATAACAGTGATTCAACATTTATATACATTACGAAGTGCTCACCACTGTAAGCGTCGTGACCATTTGTCACCATACAAAATTACTACAGAATTATTGACTATATTCCCAGTTTTGTACATTACATCCCAGTGACTTATTTATTTTATAACTGAAGTTTGTACCTCTTAATCCCCTTCACCTATTTAGTCTTTTTCCTGGCTCATCTTTCCTCTGGCAGCTACCGGTTTGTTTTCTGTATTTATGAGTCTGTTTCTGTTTTGTTTTGTTTTTAAAATGCCACATAGAAGTGAAATTTCATATAGTATTTGTCTTTCTCTGACTTATTTCACTTAGCATAATACTGTCTGGGTTCATCCATGTTGTCACAGATGGAAAGATTTTCATTTTTTTTCATGGCTGAGTAATATTCATGAGCTCAAAATTTGTATAGTCAGATCTGCCATCTGTATATTTTATATCATTCTGAAGTATCACATTTTTACTGTAACATATGCCTGAAAAATAATTGATTCTAATTTATGACTTCATATTTTTAGTATTCAACTTTGTTTTTATTCACCTGAGATTTATTTTGGAGTATGGGAAAATGATCTAAATTTGAGGGTTTTTTTTGTGTTCTGTCTAGCTGCTAAGCAGCTAATCTGGTATGAACCAAGGAATCATTTTCATTTTCATTTAAAAACAATCCTTTAAAAAATAATTTGAATATGTATAGTAACTTCTGTTTTGCCTCATAAATTGTAATTATTCCTTCTTGTAGTCTTGCATCAGAAACTTGTGTATTTTCTCAGAGAAACTTTCATTGCATCATATGAAGTCTAGACTTCCTTTTTTAAAATTATTTTGTTCTTTGGCTGTTTGGGAAGTGTTGGTACACTTTTGCTTTTATGTAATAAAACTTCAGAATGTTGCCATCTTGAGGTTGCTTATAAAACCATGTATGGTTATCAGGAAATTGCTCACACCTGTGAAGTGTTTACTGTGCGGAATGCGGAAAATAAATTCCTAAGCTTATTTTGTGTTTATTGGTTGATGGCCAGATTCAATTCTTAGTTTCAAGTGTTTTGTTTTTGTTTTTTAACTAGGATCTCAGTTTAAAATGTATGTTTTCTTCAGCTTTTTATTTATTTATTTCTTATAATGGCCCTAAAACTAAGTAGCCTCGTTTCTGAACTAAGGCCTTTGGGTGAAAAGATTTTCCTCTGGTTGAGAAACTCCTTTAGATTTTTGTATCAAGATGTTTAATCAACTATAAGCAATATAACTCCACTCCCCCTTGATTTCTAATAAATAAATAAATTAATTAAAAAAACCCCAGCTAATCAAATAAAACTAGTAAATTACATATTGGAATGAAAAGCAATCTAATGTTTATATAACTCTGCCAAGCTTAAAAAAATTTACATTAAGGGGCTCCTGGGTGGCTCAGTTGGTTAAGTGTCCAACTCTTGATTTCAGCTCAGGTCATGTTGTAAGATCAAGCCCTGAGTTGGGCTCCACACTTAGCTGGGAGTCTGCTTGAAACTGATTCTCTCCCTCTCCCTCTGCCCTTTTCTGTGTTTGTGGGTTCGCACATGCTCTCTGTTTCTCAGATAAATAAATCTTTAAAAAATTTACATTAAAATAAGTAAGCAAGTAGTACACTAGCTGCTATTGCAGTATAGCATGAAGTACTTCATTATCTCTAAATATAGCGAACAATGTGGGTTTGAACTACATGGGCCCACTTATACACAGATTTTTTTTCAATACAACAGTATAGTACTATAGATATATTTTCTCTTACAATTTTCTTAACACTTTCTTTTCTCTAGCGTACTTTATTGTAAGAATACAGTATATAATACATATAACATACTAAATAAATGTTAATCAACTGTTTATGTTATTGTTAAAGCTTCTGGTGAACGGTAGGCTATTGGTAGTTAAGTTTTCGGGAAATCAAGTTTATGCACATTTTCAGTTGTGCAGGCAAAGTGGCGGGCGTTGGTGCTTCTAACCAGTGTTGTTCAAGGATCAACTATACTGCATTTCTCTTGAAGAAAGAAGGATAGAACTATGTTTTATGAAAGAGAGTAAACTTGGTTAGGTGGAATTTTTACTTAATGTCAACCCTTGCATTTTCTTTTTAAAAATTTGTTTATTGCCTGTTGACTTTAGTGGTTTTTTGAGGTAGGTATATGGGTTACTTTTAAGAAGTGGGCTTAAGATTCTTACCTGCTTTCATAATAGCAATGTGTTTCTGTCTCTGGGAGAAAGAAGTACCACAGTTTTCGACAGTAGACTTAAATTAGAATATTTTTAGAATTCTAGAAATTTTGGAAATCTACCAAATATATCTAAATTATATTTATTTTTCTTAAAAGTGTAGTAAAATATTCACTTTATTTTAAAGTGTCAGAATACTAGAATTCTTACTATTAAAAGTATAAATTAATTTCTTATGTCATTTTGTAACCTACCCTTTTCAGGAGTTTGGGTTCAAGACCAAACTCTTTTGGTAGCTTCATTCTAGTTTTTCTCATATATATTTGCTCTGTGGCATTATTTTTGGTATTTTAATAAAATTACTTATAAAATTTTATTTGTAAAAATGCCTTCGCTGAATAGATTCTTTTAGTAATTACTTTATTTCCTAATGACTTTATAACCATTACAATGAAGTCATGGTATAGAGTAATGAAGAAAGTAATAAGATTTTTGTACATAACTAGGACAAGAATTCCTTGGGGGAAATATTGAGTGAATGATCACAGGGAAGGTAATTCTTTAGTTACAGATTAATTGCCTTGAAAGTTAAATTCAACTTTAAAATGCAGTCATTTTTGAAGAAATAAACTCATTTATGAAGCTAGATTAACTGAATAATTAGAGCTTGGTTGATAAAGAAAATTGGAAAACAATGAACATTTTCTTTATTTAAACAAATTAACGTTCACTTGTTGAAATAACTTTCTTTTAAATTTTCTTCACATCATAAACTGGAAATGCTGTTGTCTGTTCCGCTACCTGAATGTTTAGTAGACTAGTAATGACTTTTTCCTCCATGCTTATGGTTGAACTTTTAGTGTGTTGCCATGTCAGACACCTGTCTGAAAGTTGTGAATGAGCATTTAGGATAGAAAGAATGTGTCACTGCTATTAGAAAGTCTGAGATCAGGGAACTAGTAAGGAACGAAATCTAAACTATTTATGAAAATTAAGCATCTGTGGTACTTGAGCCCTTTCTACAAGAATTTGAAGCTGTTATATTTTATTATCATTTTAATTTTAAATTTTCAGATTAAAATGTTATTACCAGATTGATATGAATTTTCTAATCATAAAATATTGGTAAACACTCTTGAAAAATCAGGAACTCAGTTTTTCAGTTGTAAATGTGTGAATTTCTTTAAAGAATTCAGAATTGCCACACCTGACTTTTAGCCATTTATGTAATTTTTTCAGAACTGCTTTTGATATTAGAAGGAATAATGTAAGAAATTTTGTCAGATGTTATATGTTGTTACCATTAATAGTACTGAAAATGACATTTTTGTCACTTGTTAGGTGTAGTTTCCAAGATATCGGTTTGTTTTCAACAGTATTTCTTCCCAAGTGACAGCAGCATTGAGAATAGAATACTGTATGTGTTCTTTTTCACCAGTTTGCCAAGAAGCATGATAAAAAATTCTAGCTATTTCCACTGTGTATGGAAAGGACTAGAATAAGTCCAAATTTCATTAATATGTTTTCTTCTGACCAATTTTTTTTTTTTTTAAGATTTACTTATTTATTTTAGAGAGAGAGTGCTCAGGCTTGCCCATGCTTGGGAACAGAGGGAGGGGCAAAGGGAGAGGGAGAAGGAGGAAGCAGATTCCCCCACGGAGCCCGTTCTCAGGACCCTGAGGTCAGGACCTGAGCCAAAATCAAGAGTTGGATGCTTAACTGACTGAGCCACCCCAGGTGCCCCCTGACCACTTGTTTTTTTGTTTCCAAATTTCATTAATTTGTTCTTTTCCAAGGTAGTTTTTTTGTAATGCCTTTCAGCAAGGATCTTAGTGATATATAAGAATGGATGACTTCTCATAGAATTGTAGGAAAAATTTCATGATTTCTTAATCAAAAGGCATAAGGAGGGGCACCTGGGTGGCTCAGTCGTTAAGCGTCTGCCTTCAGCTCAGGGTGTGATCCTGGCGTTCTGGGATTGAGCCCCACATCAGGCTCCTCCGCTGGGAGCCTGCTTCTTCCTCTCCCACTCCCCCTGCTTGTGTTCCGTCTCTTGCTGGCTGTCTCTTTCTGTCAAATAAATAAATAAATAAAATCTTTAAAAAAAAAAAAAAGGCATAAGGAAATAGCTTCCAAATTGAATATTATGAGTTTAGCTAGTACTAATGTAGAATGTAAAAGGTCTAACTTTTAATTCTTTAGTCACTTGATGATATAAATATATGTTGTTATTTGTGGCTTTCTCATTTGTGAAACTCGTTGGAGGATTGGACTTTCTCTGTGAACATATTAGTGAATAGTAAAGTTTTTGGAAAGGGGAGGTGCTTAGGATATGTTATAAGACTACTCTTTTTTTTTTTTTAAGATTTTATTTATTTATTTGAGAAGACAGAGCTTGGGGGGGGGCTGGTAGGGGCAGAGAGAGAAGGAAAAGCCAACTTCCTGCTAAGCCGGGAGCCTGATGTGGGGCTTGATCCCAGGACCCCAAGATCATGACCTGAGCCGAAGGCAGACGCTTAACTGACTGAGCCACCCAGGCGCCCCTATAAAAGACTACTCTTAGAGTGAAATAGAATGGAGGTTATAAATGATTTTAAATTCATGGATATTTAGTGTGATTGGCTTAGCAAGTTTTGGGGGATGATGGTGAAAGGAAACATCATTGGTCCCTTTAGGGAACCTGAAAACATATATACTTGTACATGGGCCTACCTCTGTGTGGGCTGGCTTTCCTTCCTTCCTATCTTCCTGCCTGTTTCCCTCCTCACCTTCCATCCCTTCCTCCCTCCCTCCTCTCCCCAAAAAACCACCAACACAGATATATATGTTATCCTTATTAAACCATTGTAAGAACCTTAGGGGGGCGCCTGGGTGACTCGGTTGGTTAAGTGTCTGCCTTTGGCTCAGGTCATGATCTTGAGGTCCTGGGATCGAGCCCCGCATTGGGCTTAGCACGGAGTCTGCTTAAGATCCATACCCCCTTCCCCAAAGACTATACTTATCATGATGAGCACTGAGTTATGTATAGAATTGTTGAATCTCTATATTGTACACCTGAAATTGTTACCTATACTGGAATTAAAATTTTAAAAAGGAGTAAAATGCTAGGTTAGATACAACAGTTATTATTAATCTTAATATGTTTAAGGTTAAAGCACTGATGACCTGTCATTACGTTTTGGTTAAATTCACAAAGGAATTTGGGCTACTAGATGTCTGGCAGAACCGAGGGTACTTGGAAGCATATATTTCAATGTAGTTGAACTGATGAGTGCCATGTTGCTGATAGCTCAGAAGTTTATGAACCAGAAGAATGATAAATTGTGTGTTTGATTTGAGAAACTGCTGGAAGCAAGTGAATGAACTAGAAAACTTGTCATCAACATATGTTAAATAGTCATTTTGTTATGTTATGGAAAATAAAAAAAGCTAATGAATACTTAAAGGCATTCTTTCCATGACATTTTTAAGACTCTCCTGCAGCGTTTAAGTCTACAACAGATTTTCTATGACAATAAACTAAGTGGTGTCTTTTGTGATTTATGTTTTTTTCTTATGGTCAGTTTTCAAAGACACATTCTTGAATTATTTGTTGTTAACTATAAAGTGGCATATTTGGTATGCTTCAGAATATGAGGTGTCATTCTTAGTAGAAGAAAACTTGTACAACTTGCATGTTTCTTCATTTGTATTCTAAGTTTGTAAGTTACTACTGTTTCATTCATTGACAAAATAGCTTTGTTGTCTAGCACAGACTCTGTTCTATATTTTTTTTTCCTTCACATTTTCATGCTTGTTAATAAAAACCAATAGGAGGGAGGAAACAGAATTTTCTCTTAGACTACTTCAATTTTTTTATGCAGTACAGCAAAGCTCAAAGCTTAGGGATGCTGGGGAACAGAAGTAGTGGCAGATGGTCCAAACTGATGCTCTGTAAAGATAGTGTGGTTCGTTTTGATTACAGACACTGGCAGTCTGTGAAGCGAAGATATGGAGCCACAATATATTCTACAACCTGCACTAACCATGTGTGTTGTGGTAAAGCCAAGAACAACTTTGTATGGACGTAGTAGAAGAGATGGCTGGATCCACTTTTAGTTTCCACACACCCACACAGAGCAATACTGTCAGCATTATATCTTTGAGCACTAAGGCCAAGCAGTATATGAATTGCCACACTGTTTTCTCCTTTGAATTACAGCTGATATGCTCAGGGATATAAACTAGGATATAATACAGAGAGCTAGATTTATGTCTTCTCAATAACAAGAGAATCGGAGATTTATTTTCTCCATTGTTTAAACAGCTACTCAAAGATGGGCTATATGGGATTCTTTTAGAAATTTTTGTTTGAATTTCTGAGACCATGTAAACAATAGTGGATAAAAGGCTAGGGAAAGCATAATTGTGGGAATGTAAATTGGTAGAGTCATTTGGAAGGGAGTTTGGCAATAGTTATTAAACCAAAAAATGTGAATGCCTACCGCTTACTGGAGAAGCATATGGATATGTGTATATATTTCTCCAAGGAGGCATGCCCGTGATTTTTCATGGCAAGGGTTATATGAAGGAAAAAATGAGAAACAGCCTAAGTGTCCAACAATATGTGACTAGCTAGATAGTCTGTAGTATTATTATGGAATGGAATACTATGCAGCACATAAAGGAATGAGTTAGATCTATTTGTAACAGAGTAAGTTGCATTGTGATGTCAATAGTAGGATATCACTATAAGTTTCACTGGGTATTTATAAAAGCATGGAAAAAGATCTGAAAGGAGACAGATCAAACATTGATTATCTCTTGGGAATGGTGAGGGAGAGGTAGGGATTAGGACTAGAGGGAAGAAGTGACGAAGATTTGGTAGTGGTACTGTCTTTAGCCTTGTCTGTATGTGTTGTTTGAATTTGAAAGAAGAATTCATTTACTTTTTACTTGCATAATAAAAAAACTAAACAGTTATCCCCCAGGGGTGCCTGGGAGGCTCAGTTGGTTAAGCGTCCAGCTCTTGGTTTTGGCTTAAATGGTGATCTCAGGGTCATGGGATTGAGCCCTGCATTGGGCACTACGATGGCCATGGAGTCTGCTGGAGTTTTTGTCTCTTCCTCTCCCTCTGCCCCTTCCTCTGCTCAGGCACGCACTCTGTCTCTGTCTCTCAAATAAATAAGTCTTAAAAAAATATATATCCCCAGTACTACCCAATACAACAACCACTTTATTTGCACATTGTCTTTATTTGTGTATATATTTGTCTACTTTTAATCTGCAGTTAATTTATTATTATTACAAACATGTTTTCATGTTTCTGTGAAGTCTTTATTACCATCTGTAATAATACTTTTGAATTATTTCTTTAACTGAAATTTCCGGGAATTAACCACATGATCAAAGGATGTGAACATTTCTGGCTCTTCTTACGTATTGCCATATTATTTTACAAAAGGATTTTACCAGTGTATAATGCTACCAAAATGGTGAGGTACAAGTTTACCGCACCTTACCATTCAAATTTCTTTTTAAAAGCATAACAGAGAAATTAAGAGTATGGACCCTGGAATCTGACTCTCTGGTTGCAAATCCTGCCTCTGCCACTCATTAACTGTGTGACCTCAGGAAAGTGACTTAACTTTGGTGCTTCAACTTCCTCATTGTAAAAATGGGAATAGTAACAGTATCTACTTTGTAGGATTTTCACAAGGATTAAGTGAAATATTTGTAAAGCAACTGGAATGGTGTCTGGCATAGAGAAGTGTTTGATAAAAATTTTAAAAAATCATAACTTGGAGGATCTTTGGAACAAGATTGTTGTGTACAGGTTGTATCTTGTCTGCGTTGTTTGATACTGTGATTATTTTTCTAAAATTTGTCACTTTTTGTCATTTGCAGCAAAAGCATACTACATAAATGTATAAATATGTAATTTTTGAGTACAGGGTATATGTTTTTAATGATAAAAAAATGGATTTACCTAATATAAGATTTTGAGGAAGCCATTGTTTGATTTTCTGCCTTTGGTTATGTCTAAATTATACCTATTCCAGCACTTTTAGAATTAACATATTCCAAACTTCGTGTTTCTCATCTGAGTTCCATTTAGTAGGGCTACTAAACGTGATTCCAAATTGGATTTAAGCTAAGGAAAGCTGTGAGGAGATAATACTTGTATTATGGTCACATTTGCCTTATGGTCACATTTATTGATGACAAACATCAGGTGTAGGATAATGAAAAAATATTTTATTGAACGTTCACTGTGGGTCAGTATTGTTCTAGATGCTGAGATTCAGTAATAAGTGGGAGTTGGTGAATGAGAGAATAGATAGGACATTTATTTGATCATTTAAAAAAATCTAAACTTTATCCAAAAATTTATTATACATCAATAGTATTTAAGGTTCTCTGATAAGTGTTGGATACACGTAAGACCATTTCTTTGTTCTCAAAGAGCAGAGGGAGATATACAATTAAATCAGAAAGTATAGTATTAAGTTGTGTTAAATTCGATACAGAAAGTTTGATACTGAGTAGGTGATTATAAGGAAGGTTATTCTGTAGAAGGGACACCTAACTGCAGGTAGTAGGGTATGGAAGCATTCAGAATAGGCTTCTAAAAAATAAAGAGACAGACATTAAACCAAGTCTTGAAGGATGTTGGGCCAATTAGATTAATTGGGGATAAGAGGCAGAGAACGCTGGGAGGATGATGACAGTGAACATAATGTGGTTAGGGAATGGTAAGTAGTTTGGAATAGCTGGAGCCTTTGTATGTATCTCTACTTCTGGTTTTAAGGTTTACATTTACAATTTTCATCAATTTATTGCTATCAAAACATTTTAGATTCTTTGGTCTAAGCCTAGGATTTTCAACTCTTGGCAAGTGACATTCTTCCTGGCCTTATAACCATGGCATAAGCTATATTTTCTTAGTTTCTGAGATGCCCCATAAGGTAGGGTCAAAGCCTTAGGAAGCATCCTCCTCAATATCCTGTTCTCACTCGTTTCTAGTGGCCTTTGATATTCTTGATGTACAGAGTAACATTGCCTTATTAAGCTTTTGCCTTTATTTTTTATTTTATTAAAGATTTTCATTCATTTGAGAGAGAGAGCTCGAGTTGGGTGGGGAGGGGAAGAAACAGAGGGAGAAGCAGACTCCCTGCTGAGTAGGGCTCAATCCCAGGACCCTGAGATCAAAGGCAGACACTTAACCAACTGAACCACCCAGGTGCCCCAAACCTTGCCTTTACTGGTATTCTGCTCCTTTGAATTTTGAATTATCCACATTTTTTAGTACTATTTCTCACTTGTGAGGTTCTGATCTGTAACTGATTTTTTCTGATTGCTTTCTGTACTTTTTTCCATATTTCAAGTAGCCATTGTCTTTTATATACTGCCATTATTTTATTTTTTTAAGATTCATCCATTTATTTTAGAGTGCGAGCATGAGTGAGTGTTGGGGCAGAGGGAGAGAATCCCAAGCAGACCCCCTGCTGAGTGGAAAGCCCAACACTGGCTTGATCTCACGAGATCATGACCTGAGCAGAAACCAAGAGTCAAGATACCCAACCAACTGAGCTACCCAGGTGCCCCTATTCTCCTTATTGTACTAGGTATACAGATCTAGTTTGGAACTTGTTCTTTTCTATAATGTATCTAGTACTTACTTTTGCAATCTACTCCATGTCAGTCATAATTTAATCATCACTAGTTTGCTTTTCGTGCTTTTCCTGAGTCATATTTATAGAAATTTGTTTCTGTTGTGGGATTTCTGTGTATTATTTCTGCTTTTATGTTTAGTTGTTTATATTTTACCATTATTTTTCTAATATATATTTTGGAAACTTTGGAGGGATGGTTATTTTTTACTTTGCCTTCAGAATGCTGTATTTCTATGTTTGAGTTTAGAGTCAAAACAGAATACTGTGAATGCTTAAAGGGATCTGTGCAAAATGTCATTTTGGTAGACTTGTTCACTATCAAAGATTAGATTTGTACTAGTGATTTAATGAGGTTAGAGAAACCTATTGGATTAATTGAACTATTAGAACATGTGGGGCTTTTGGTTGTTTAAGAGTAAGCCTAGTTTAGAGTACTCTATAGATTGAGTTCCAAAAGTTTACTCAGAGTTGTTAACCTTAAAAATAAAACTACTAGTTATTTTACCAGCAAAAGGAGGGTTTTATTCAGGAATAGCAGAAAATTGCAATCCAGGACAAGCAAGCTATGGCAAAACCATAGGCAAGTCAGTGGAACAAAGGATAAGCATGCCGTTTTATAGACAAAAGGGGGGAAGTTGGGAGAGCTGTATAAACAAAAAGTCCATGAGAGTAAACTGGGAGTTCAACGTAATAGTGGCTGTTCATTGGCTGAGTTGTTGCTGTGCTTGAAGAAAACTTCCTTCTGCTGCTGGGATCGTCCAGTAGTATCCACCTTCAAGGAAGTTTCCTCTCCTCCTATTGGGTTTGTAATTGGCAAGTATAGTGGGCATGAGCACTCCCCCTCTTCGCCTCCCCACTCCATTCTAAATGTCATTTCCGTTTATTAATTTTCACTGAATTTAACATTTATTTCTCCATGGAAACAATGTTATAAATGTTGATTAGGTTTTTAGGGTTGTGGTTTACAGAAATTTTAAGTCATTGTTTAGCTGAAATACCATACATTTGCAATAAAAAAGTAGTAGAAACAATACTGTGGAATACTAGATGAAGCACAATAACAGTAAGATTAGTCACAAATGGATAAGAGTTATTTTTAGGGAATTTTTGTTCATTTGTGAAAAGCTGGGAATTTTTCATATAAGCAGATTCTACACTTTTCAAAATCAGCCTTCTTTTGTCCCGTTTTACTGTCTGTGAGCTTCATCCATGTTGTTAAATGTATTAGCTTTTTCTTCTTTATTGCAGAGTAGTATACTATAATATTAATGTATCATAATTTTTTTGTTGTCTTGTTCAGGAATGTTTGGGTCATTTGCAGTTCTCGGCTATCATCAATCAAGTTACTTGAACGCTTTGTATAAATCTTTTGGGATCATATGTTATCATTTCTCTTAAGTAAATACCTAGGTGTGAAATTGCTAGGTCAGAGGACAGGTATATATTTAACTTAATAAGAAATTGTTAAACCTTTTTCCAAAGCAGATACACCATTTTACATTCCCACAATGTATAGCAATGAATAAGAATTCCATTTCCTCTATATCCTTGCCAACATTAGATGTTCTTCTAATGTTCATTGAATGTTTATTGATTTGGTTATCCTCTTTTATGAAATGCTCATTTAAGTCTTTTTTTGTGTCTCTCAGTTGGGCTCTTTCTAATGCATGCTTTCAAGGAAGATGAAGAGCCTGATACTTAGGGATCACTCTCCGAGACATGAAGGTATAGATGTTCAGAAGCAATGTAGTTAATACTCTTGAATCTGTTATGATTGCTTCTTGGTTTGACCAGGGGTCTTAGCCTTGGAATTTTAATGATCTCATTTGCTTTTTATATTTTGATGAACAGAATTCAGAATAGGTATAAAGCTCACTGAATTTAAACTACAATAAGAGTTTGTATTTGGGGCTCACAGGTACAACCAGAACCAAATCTACCATTATCGACCACAGAAACAATTTGTATAAACATTGTTATAAGTCCTGTGAGCCATTACTTTTTCTGAGGTAATGTTCCTTAGGGATCACAGTCAGTAGTTACAGTGTTAGCACTGTCCTTGATTAGCCAAATTAGTCTTTTGGCCTCACTTATAAAAATTGGGAACTTCTTCCCCACCTTCTGGAGGTACTGTGGAAAACTGTGGCTCTCATTAGTCCTTTAATCTTTTTAGAATAAATATACAATTACTAAATTTTTTTTACGTTGTCTAATTATTTAGAGGTAATTTCCTTGTATACTTCTTGTTAATCCTTAAATATATACTAACCAATGTAGGATAAAAATGAAAGTCTACTATGAAGGAATCAATCTGTTTATATTGTTAGAGATTCTGGTTTATAGAACAAATACCAGTTTCAGAATTTTCAGTTTTGTGCCACTTGATTAAAGGTTATGAATATGTGTGAGTTCAACCTTTCAACTTTGCTTTGCCCCCTTTCATGAGGAAAAAAACTTAAATCATTTAGCCAGAGATTCATTCTGAAATTCTGGTGAAGTTGTGTTCTTGAGAAAGTCACTAGTGGCAAAAAACTTGCTGTTAGTAGGCTGCCTCTTTTCCCAGATGTTCCATCTAGGATACCCTTTATTATCTACCTGAAGTGACTTTGCAGTAGCTTTTACTATAGGTAGCCTGCTAGAGAGTCTTTTGGTAGGTAAATTCACCAAGCACATTTATAAATTAATGTTGGTTGTGATTTCTTTGCTACATTCCACTTTTTGCTGCTTCTGTGATTGGAAATTCTCACCCTACTTTAGCAGCGAAAAGCATATTTCCCAGTGTTTGTTTACCTCTGTGGTTATCCTCTGATTCAGATGTTGTTAAATTTTTATCCATGCCTTTGGAACCAAACTGTCAAAACAGCAACTCCTGTATTTTAGCATAAATCTGAATGCAAGACACTGCCTTGGCTCTCTGAGAGAGAAATAGATTACCTCATCCCTGCTTTTGAGAGACTTAAAATCTACTTGGAGAGATAAGACTTAACCTTTACCTTTGGAAAAAAAGTTACAGTATAAAGCAGCATATAATAGGACTATAGAACACCAGTACCATGCCTGTTGTGAAATATTTTATAGCCATTTAATGAGTAATATGAAGTACTGAACTTTGGTGGGGGGGAAGCCTACCTTTACAAAAGTGGATTAAAGTTCGTGTATTTCACATATGCATATGATTTCTTTACTGGAAATAAAGAGTATAGTTATAGCTAGGGTTCAGGGAATGCCCATGAAATGAAAACATCCATCCTGTCACCACAGAAAGAGGTCAATAACTACTGTTATAGAAAGCCCCCCCCCTCCAATTGTAGGAGAGATGAGCATTATACCGTTCTTTCTTTTACACTATGATTTTTTTGTTTGTTTTTTGGTGCCATCATTAAAGTACATATTTTATTTTCCTTTTAGGGACAGCAAGTTTTAATCTCTTCATATGACCCCCCAAAAGCCATTTAAGTAGCATCTCCTATCTAAATCAGAAAGGTGGAATAATTTACCTCTTTATTAGTGATACTATACAAATTGTATTCGTCTGCTTGGCTGCCATAATATCCCATAGACTGGATGGCTTAAAAATCAAATTAATTATCTTATAGTTCTGGAAGCTGAAAAGTCCAAGATCAAGGTTCTGGCAGGGTTTGGTTTCTGGTGAAGGCTTTCTTCTTGGCTTGTGGATGGCTGCCTTATCTCTGAGTCTCTACTTGGCCTTTCCTCCATGTGCCTGAACTCTCAAACTCTCTGGTGTCTTTTGTTATAAGGATGCTAGTCTTGTCTTATCTGATCAGGACCCCACCTTTATTTATTTATTAAAAAAACTTAAAAAAATTTTTTTTTTAATTTAAGTAATCTCTACACCCATCATGGTGCTTGAACTCATGACCCCGTGATCACTCTTCTGTCTGAGCTAGCTAGGTGTCCTTTTAGAAATGTTTTTTTTTTTTTAATTTTTATTTTTTAAATAAACCCCAGCTTTAAGACTTCAGTTAACTTTAATTTCTTCCCAGATCCAAATACATCCTTGTTAGGGGTTTAGGGCTTCAACATGAGTTTTTGGGGACATATAAATTCAGTCAATAACATTCTACCCCTGGTTCTCCAAATTAATATTCTCCTTGCATCTAAAATACATTCATTCCATTCCAACAGCCCCCACAGTCTTAACTCATTCCAGTATCAACTCTAAAGTCTGAAGCCCATATCTCATCTAAAGACCCTCTAAATCCAGGCATAGGTGAGACTGGAGATATGATTATCCTGAGGAAAAATTTCTCTCCAGCTTTGAACCTGAATCTAGACAAAGTTATGTGCTTCCAAAATACAATAGTTGGACAGAATAGGGTAGACATTCTCATTCCAAAAGGGAGAATTTGGAAAGAGGCAAAGGTTCCAAGCAAGTCCAAAACTTAGCAAGGCAAATTCCATTAGTTGTTATGTTTTGAGAACAATCCTCTTTGGTTTAGCGCACTGCCCTCCAGGCCCAATGGGGAGTCAGTGCCATTCTCATAGTTCTGTGGAGCAGCCCTGCTCCCAGGTACCGGGCCATGGCCTTGCTCTTAAGGCACTGGGTGGTGGCGTCTTGGTTCCCTATCCCAAACCAAGGAGGCTTCACCTTTGAAACTGAGGAGGAACCAGACCTGCCCTCTGGACCTGTGGTGGGAGTGGCAGCCCTGCCATCTCTGAATCACCTTTGGGGTCAGTCTCCCCTTTTCTTGAAGGATGACGGGAGTTCGAAGCTGGATAATTCTGTTATCTCATCCTATAGGATCCCAGAATTCTGGCAGCTGTCTTTCATTCCATACCATTTTTTTTCTGTTCTCCTTAGTGTCTCCGCTGGCTGGATTTCTGCTGCTATTATCCCGTCTTTATTCCTGGCTTCAGCTGAGGTGGTTGATTAAATTTGTGGCTCACACCCATATTAATCTCCTTATCAAATAGTAGTTTAGCCACACCCTTAGTGTTCTTTTCAGAATAAGCTTTATCATTTTTGGCAGTATGGCTAGGCTGAGAATTTTCCAAATCTTCAAGTTCTAGGTCTTTTTTGCTTAACAGTTCCTTCATTTTATTTCTTTCTCTCATATTTTACTAAAAGCTGTAAGGACAAAACAAGTCTTCAACACTTTGCTTAGAAATCTTTTTATTTAAACACCCAATTTTGTCACTCAAAGTTTTATCTTCTACAAAACCACTAGAATCTGAACACAGTTTAGCCAAGTTCTTTGCAATTTGAGGGGCCAAGGGAAAGGGGGAGAGAGAATCTCAAGCAGACTCCCTGCTGAGCGTGGAGCCTGACATGGGGCTTCATCTCACAACCCTGAGATCATGACCTGAGCTAAAATCAAGAATCAGATGCTTAACCAGCTGAGCCACCCAGGTGCCCCTCTTTGCATTTTTTTTTTTTTAAGCGAGGATCACCTCTCCTTCAGTTTCCAATAACATGTTCCTCATTTCCGTCTGATATCTTACCAGAATGGTCTTTAATGTTCATATTCCTAACCAACATTCTGTTCCTGATTTAAATATTCCTTAGGATAATAGGGACCTTCTGTGGCTTTCTTCTCTCTGAGCTCTCACCTTTTTCACCTCTTCTCACTTCTCACCTCTGAGGGCCATACTTCTTCCAATAATCCCTTCACAGCAATCTAGGCCGTTCATATATAAAGCTCATTTATTCTTTCAGTAATCTCTGCACCCACTGGGGGTCCAACTCACAATCCCATGTTCAAGAGTTGCATGCTCTTCCAACGGAGCCACCCAGGTGCCTCTAGGCCTTTTTTAGCATGCACCTCAGAACTCCTCCAGCCTCTACCCGTTACCCAGTTCCACAGTCACTTGTGTATTTTTAGGTGTTTGTTATAGCAGCACCCAACTTCTCAATGCCAAATTCTGTATTACGTTAGGCTGCCATAACAAAATACCATAGACTATATGGCTTAAGCAACAGAAATCTATTTTCTCACAGGTCTGGAGGCTGGAAAGTCCAACATTGAGGTTCTGGCAGGGTTTGGTTTCTGGTGAAAACTCTCTTCTTGAGTTACAGATGGCTCCCTTCTCTCAGCCTTCACATGGCTTTTCTTCGGTTTGCGTGCAGGGAGGAGGGAGTGGGGAGAGAAACACAAACTCTCTGGCTTTCCTTCTTATATGGATACTAATCTTATCAGCCCTACCCTTGTAACCTCAGTTAACGATAATTCTTAACTCCAAATGCAGCCATACTAGGGGTTAGGGCTTCAACGTATGAGTTTTGGGAGTGACACATACATTTAGTCCCCAACAGAAATGTAAATACCATGTAAAATATTCAAATTCTTATATAGACTTTATCTTCATTGATGACACTGAATACATTTTAAGACCAAGCAGACATTTAGATCTTTTTTCTTTCTTGTCCTTTCACAGCTAATTAATTATCCATTGAACCCGTTGAACCCTGTTTAGTCAATTTTAATGTCTCTTGAATCTGCCATTTAGCCCTCATCTCTTGTCTGAACTAATGGAATTGCTTCTCAGCTGGTCTTTGTGCTGCCTATGTGGCCTCTTTTTAATCTTTTCAACATCTGAACACGAGTGTGAACATAAATCTGTTCATTACGTATTTGTTTAAAACTCAGAAATAGCTTAGAGTGTTCTTCCATACACTTGGACCTGATACCTCTATTAGTTAGGATTAAGGTTGAATGAATATTAAACAGAAAATTTCTTTCTTTTTTTTTTTTAAGATTTTATTTATTTATTTGAGAGAGAGAGAGAGAGAGAGGGCATGCACAGGAGGGAGGGAGAGGCCCCGAGACCATGACCTGAGACGTTTAACCAGCTGAGCCACCCAGGCACCCCTAAACAGAAAAAAAAAATTTTTTAAGGTTTTGTTTATTTATTTGTCAGAGATTGCACAAGCACAAATGGGGGAGTGGTAGGCAAAGGGAGAAGCAGGCTCCCTGCCCAGCAGGGAGCCCAATCCAGGGAGCCCAGTGAGGACCCTGGGATCTGAGTTGAGCCAAAAGCAGATGGATAACTGACTGAGCCACCCAGGTGTCCCCTAAATAGAATTTTTTTTTTAAAGATTTATTTATTTTGACAGAGAGAGACAGCCAGCGAGAGAGGGAACACAAGCAGGGGGAGTGGGAGAGGAAGAAGCAGGCTCTTAGCTGAGAAGCCTGATGTGGGGCTCGACTCCAGAACGCCGGGATCACGCCCTGAGCCAAAGGCAGATGCTTAACGACTCTGCCACCCAGGCACCCCTAAATAGAAAATTTCTTAAATAAGATTTCAGAGTTTATTTTTCTCACATACAAATCTAGAGATAGGCTATCCAGAGGTCGTATGGTAATTTCATAGTCTTCTAAGCTTTTTCTGACTTTTTGATTTTACCATCTTTAGTGTATGGTTTATAACTTCAGGTTCATTTGTAGTGTAAGCTGCAGGAGAGGCAGCCATTGCTTTCTGAGTTCCAGGTGGGACGAAGAGATGAAAGCAAAAGGACATTCATTGCTAACTATCTGGAGCTTTTTAAGGAGTCTTACTCTCTAGCAATTTCGTTACATTTCATTGGCCATTTCTAGGTGCAAGGGAAGCTGGAAAGTATAGCTTTTTTTTTTTTTTTTTTTAGCTGGGAACATTATCACCTTGAATAAAGTAGGGTTCTGTGTATTTGCCAGTTATCATTCCAATCTCATTTCCTGCAGCTCTGCTTCTTGCACCCTAGACTCCATTTATATCAAACTACTTGTAGTTCCCTGATTATCTGTGCGACTTTATTCTTTTATATGTGTTTTCCTTGCATGGAATACCCTTTGGACTTTTTTTTTTTTTTTTGGCCAGGTGAACCCCTTCACTTCAAGAAGCCTTTCTTAATCACCAACTCAGAATGAATCACTCCCTATTTTGGGACTCCATTTTAATACCTCCACCGTAACATTTCCCATCTGGTATAATGGTTATTTGGTTGTGTGCCAATCTTCCCTGCTGAAATTTGAAGTATTAGAATGTATGAACTATGTCTTATTCATCTTTACAGTGACTGACACATAGTAGCATTTAATAAATGACTTGAGAAAAGTCAGTTTTCTCACAGTTTAAAAAAGCACAGTTTTAAAAAAGAATGTTATGCTTCTAGGCCACGTGCAGTTAAAAGCTGCCTCTAGGAAGTGCAGGTAGTGAGTATTTAGGATATACAGACTACAACTTTAAAATGGTAATTAGGGAGATTTCTGATATCCCTAGTTGAATGATTTGAAGGTACTTATTGCTTAAAACAAAATTAGAATTAGTCTTGATAGCTCTGCTTTGTAAATGATTTTTTGTAAATGGGTTTTTTTTTTTCCAGATTATGCTTCCCCCTACCCTTTTAAAAAATCTATGACAAAATAATTATAACTTTAGCTCTGTTTCATCTTTGATTTTCATTTCCAGGGACAGTGTATCCATTGCCTTGCTAAGTCATACTTCATTATAGAAGTCATGCTGAGTAAGGGAAAAGAGAAAATTTTCATTTAAACTGAGGAAGAAAGGCTCTAGATAGTCAGACCCTAGAGCCTCAGATCAGGGAGTCACTCAAAGCTAGCCTCTAGCCTACTTTTTCTTCTTGCCTGGGACTACTTTTCCTCCCTCCATTCCTTCCTTCCTTCCTTCCTTCCTTCCTTCCTTCCTTCCTTCCTTCCTTCCTTCCTTCCTTCCTTCCGTAGATCTTAGATGCTGAACTTCTTTGTGAAGAAGTAATTCGCAGTCTCCTTTCCCTCCCTTTTTTTCTTAAAGACTAGGTTACTTCCAAATTCAGAAATAGTGCCCTTAGGTGTAGTACAGATGGGATTTTGATCTCTCCCAGTTGGGTAGCAGATGACATGCTTTTTTCTTCTGTCTTCTCCCTTTCAATTTTGTACCTTTTCTAAGATGTTAGCTTCTAAGTTTAAATCTTTAGTTTAGCTCCATTTTTGGCTAGAGGTAATTTACTATAATGGTTGAGTATTCCTGAAGGAGAGTGGTATGGTTGACTTCTTCAGTAGCACTTCTTTTTTGCCAAGTACTATTTTCTTTAGTACCTATGTATGTAACTTGTCTTGAAAAGGTTTGTAAATATTTAAAAGGGGAATATATGATGTTGAATTCTTCAAGTGGCTATGTAAAAAAGAAAAACTGATACAAATATTTAGTGTTCATTATATGGCAGATTATATTTTTAAAAGATGGTTATGACAGTATCTCCTATCCCACTTGCTGCTTACAATATGCCTTTGACACTTCTCCCACGAAAAGTGGGATATGTGGTTGCTCCTCTTGAATCTGGGCAGGCTTGTGACTACAGCAGAAGTGACAGTCTTATTTCAACTTTTAATTCCATATACCAGTGAACTGTATTTGATTTCCTTTGCCTCCTTGTCTAATATGTTCTGTGTAATCTTTCTCTTTAACTTTGTTAACTTCCTTATTCTGTTTTCCTCCCTTAGCTCAGTCTTGTCTTCTTTTTCTTGCCTGCGTCATTTCTTTGTCCAGGGAGCAGAGAGATGGTAGGCATTTTGGTAAATATTTTTCCATAATGTTGGAAATCTCAAACTGAGGTCCAGTGACCCTTCTTCCTTCTCCTCTGTTAGTAGAAAATGAAATAAAATGAGGAGGGGTGGGTTTGTATGAGGGCCGATGTATGTCTCTCCAGGCTTTCTTTTTCAAAATGTAAACTTGTTCAGTGTGGAATATGTCGTGTCAATATGAACACTGAGCACTTAATAGAACTCTTATATCAAATTTAGTCTTTCAGTAGCTTCCAGATTTGAATCCCCATTTTATTTTATTTTTAAAGATTTTATTTAAGAGAGAGAGCGCACAGTGGGGTGAAGAGCAGAGGGAGAAGCAGACTCCTTGCCGATCAGGGAGCCTGATGTGGGACTCAATCCCAGGACTCTGGGATCATAACCCGAGCTGAAGGCAGAGGCTTAATCAACTGAGCCACCCAGCTGCCCCTTATTTTATTTTTTTTAAGATTTTATTTACTCGCGAGAACGAGCAAGAGAACGAGTGAGGGAGCACAGGCAGGGGGAACTATAGAGGCAGAGGGAGAAATGGGCTCCCTGCCCAATGCGGGACTTGATCCCAGTACCCTGGGATCATGAGCTGAGCCAAAGGCAGAGGCTTGACTGACGAGTCACCCAGGCGCTCCTTGAATTCCCATTTTAAAAAGTTTATACCTTCTTTCTTCTTTCACTCTGACCAGAATAAGACTGAAGTATTTTTTGACAGATTTTAGGCTTTTATTTTTTTTATTTTTGTTTTTCCTAGATTTTATTTATTTGACAGAGCGAGAGACAGCCAGAGAGAGAGGGCACAAGAAGGGGTAGTGGGAGGGGAAGAAGCAGGCCCCCAGCGGAGTAGGGAGCCCGATGCAGGGCTCGATCCCAGGACTCTGGGATCACGCCCTGAGCCGAAGGCAGATGCTTAATGACTGAGCCACACAGGTGCCCCGATTTTAAGCTTTTAAAACCAAGATAATAAACAAAAACAAAAAACCCTACCAAGGACAATACTTTATCTTTGTATCCCCCATGGAACCCAACACACTGTTGCCAATTATATATGTTGGGTGAAATACACATCTATTTAGTTTTTATGATATTTCATATAGGCTACTCAGAATATGTTTGGATCACTAGGTAACTAGAAACGCTAAACAAAACTGTGAAATGTTTTTTCTGCTCTTGTTTGTATTTTAAAAACAAATTAAAAAATATCCTCTAGAGAAGTCTTAGATTTAGTGAACTCTCTATTAGTCTTGTGTTGTATGTATGCGTTATATCAAAGAAGCCCCATTCTTTAATCTGTTACGAAATAGTCTTATTTTTAAAATGAGTACATGTTGAATTCTTGGTGACTTTAGTTCAAGGAGCTTTTGTGTGATTAGGAGCTTTTGTAGATAAAGTATAGCAAGTGAATGTATCCGTGCTTTGAGTAAATATCATATTTAGCACAACCTGTAGCCAGTTAATACAGCTGACTTACCAGATTGAACCTTTGATCTGTTAATACCAAGTGACTCCTGACTTGCTTCTTTTATGTAATGTTAATAGCAAAATTTGTTTTACGGAGGATGATTTTGTTTATAATTTTATAGAATGTTAATGACCTTTTATATATTCTAGTGTTGATGAATACTCATGGTAATATGATTTACTTGGCTTTGGGTAAAGCAGCACTCATGCTTAAATCTAGTACAGTGGTTTGAATATGTACTTTACAGTGAATGACAATGCTCTTCCCCTAAGTTGTCTGTCAAGAGCTACAGAAGTTGCCTCCTTCTTGGTATTTCCCTCCTTCCTCTTCTGCTCTCTTTCTTTTTCTTCCTTCCCTTTGTTCCAGTGTTAGGTGGTAGGTGAGTTGGCTGGGATTGGCAGTACTGGTCTGTAGGTAAGGAGGAAAGAGGGTAGAGCAGAAATATGTATTATTGTTTGTTTGGCTTTTTACCTCCTTTTTCCAGTCCTCATTTTCACAGTTTTCTCCTGAGTTAGGAATAGAAAATGAACAGGGTACGCCCTCATTACTACTAGAAATCCCCTCCTCCCAGACTGTCATTTACTGAGCATCTTTTATTTTCCCATCTTTTTCAAGTCCACATATATGTCCATTTTACAGAAGGGTAAGCACAGATCTTTAGTAACTTGCCCGTGTTCTCAAAGCTAGTAAGTGACTTTGTTCAATTTAAACACATATATATTTTGTTTGTGCCCTTAACCAATGGCTAGAGGTTGTTAACCTGGCAGCTGGCTGGACATATTGAGACCGCATGTTGTTTAAATTTTTAAAAAAATTAGTTGCCAGTGCTTTTAAAGTAGAGAGCTTTCCATGTCTCTCTCTCTCCCTGTCTCTCTGTCTCCTCTGTCTCTCTGTCTCTCTGTCTCTCTCTCTCTCTCTCTCTCACACACACACACACACACACACACTGTATTCTTGGTTTCCTTGTTGCTACATTGTAGCAAATGCCTGGAACTTAGTAGCAGCTACCCCTATAGAAGGATATGTGCTCTCTAGGGTTCCACATACCCCACCTGGACCACTTTGTCACTTAGGTTGCCCTCCTCCTCCCTGTAGGTATTTGATTTTTGAGCTTTGCACTATCATTCTTTACTATCTCCAGTAATTCCTGTATGCTCGAACTTTTTATTCCTTAGCAAAGGAGCCACAGGATATTTTTATTCATAAAGCATTTCTTTCCAGTGTCAGATCTGAGAATAGTCAGGTGTGAGGGAGATGTCTAATGTTTCTGGCCTTTTCAGTTGGAATTATGCATGTATTTTCATTTATTTTAGATACTTTGTATTGGTAGTGTTGGTAAAGGATCAGATGAAATGTGGTTCAGAAATAGTGGAGAGTATTGAAGAAGCACAGGTTTCTCCTTAGCACCCACTGCCCTGGATATGTAGTCCTTCAGCAGGACCTAGACTGCTGCCTGGAGTGAATTCAGCATCCTGCCCTTAGCTCACCAAAGTACACTGTTGCCTTTGCCTAGTCAGAATACCAAATGATGAGAAAGGATGGGAAAATCTGGGGTGGGAGGGTATCCAGGAAGCACAAATCTGTGGCTAGCCCTATTTATGTCTGAGGGCTTTTCATTTTCCCATCTAGATGAGGAGGTTGATGGCCGGAGAGCACATGTGGAATTCCAGAAGTTAGTCATGTGTTCTCCTTCTCATCACAGCTAACTCAAGTCCAGCCACATTAGTCCCAGTCAGTTGGTGTAACCTGTAAATCTTATCACAGAATACTACAATTTTCTCTTAAAAACATGATTATAACTGGTGATTAGGTTGTTTAGGTTGATAAGTTGCTGTATTAGGTTTATTATAGGTCAGATAGGTTTTTAGAATGTCATGCTATACATGATCAAATGTAGGAAGAATTCACAATACGGAGACATTTATAGAAAGTATATGGAAGTAATCACTAGATATAGCTAGTTGTCTGTTTTGCTGTAAGTTGTATTTGGTAATGTAGTTTTAGAGCACTCTTCTTCTCTTTTTAGATGTTCTTCCTCTGAGTCCAGCTATGTCTTTTACATTTACTATATTGTTATTATTTATTCATGAGTCTGTCTCTTAGCCGTGAATTCCTTGAGGGTAGAGTTGATTATTATTAGGCTTGTGTTCCGCATTGCATAGCACAGTATTTGGGCATATGATAAGTAAGGGCTCAGTAGCTTGTAATATTTTAATTTTTATGTTTTGCATTTCAGGATGGTCTTACTGGAAGGATTCTGTTTCAGTAGTGAATACCATAATCTTTGTTTATCTCTGGTCTAGTATTGGCCCTTTCTGTGTAATTGCTTTTACTTCTGTGCTACAATCAGAAAGTGATTATCAAGTACTTTCTTTTTCTTACCAGATCTTGATATTTGATTGTGAATTGCTAGTTCTTACCAGTTGAATATTTTATTTTATTTCTTTAAGATTTTATTTATTTATTTGACAGAGAGAGAGACAGCGAGAGAGGGAACACAAGCAAGGGGAGTGGGAGAGGAAGAAGCAGGCTCCTAGCGGAGGATCCTGATGTGGGGCTCGATCCCAGAATGCCGGGATCACGCCCTGAGCCGAAGGCAGACGCTTAACGACTGTGCCACCCAGGCGCCCCCAGTTGAATATTTTAAAAACTGAGATATCTTGAGGTCACCAGGGCTTTTTGTTGGATGAGATTTGTGTTAAATTTCCCTGAGAATCTGTTTTGATATGAGAAAAAAAATTTAGCCCTACTTTCTTTACCTTTGGTGTTTCCTTGTTGTCGTCTTCTGTTCACACTTCCGGTTTGAGGAGGGATTATAGTTCTGTCCATATAGCTTTCAATAAGATTCTGGGTGGTTTCTTAACTCTCATGACAGAATGTTACAGGTGTACAGTTGACCCTTGACCCTTAGGGGTTAGGGGCACCGACCCCCTGGGCAGCCAGAAATTCACATAAAACTTTTGATTCCTGGAAAAAAAAATTTTTTTTAAGTAATCTCTTGGCCCAACGTGAGACTTGAACTCACGACCCTGAGATCAAGAGTTGCATCCTCTGCCGACTGAGCCAGCCAGGTGCCCTTGAGTCCCCCAGATCTTAACAATTAATAGCGTGCTGTTGACTGGAAGCTTTACTGATTACATAAACAGTCAATGAAGACATATCTTGTATGTTATGTGTATTATATACTGTATTCTTAAAGTAAGCTAGAGAAATGTTATTAAGAATCACAAGGAAGAGGAAATACATTTACAGCAGTGTACTATTTTTATTGATATCCCAAGTTTGTGTCGTATGTTTACAAGATGAATCATCTGTGAGTACCTACATCAATATTTTCATATATAATACAAAACGTTGTTGATGTTACATGTATTACTAACATTAGGCATCGAAAATGAAAAGATAATGTGAAAAAAATTCATATTTATTTATAGGCTTAACAATTCATGCATTGATAATGAAGCAGCAGCACTATGATTGCTTCGTGGTAGCCTGGTGTTATTGATCCAATTGTTTCACAGTAGCCTAGGCTAATGAATTCATTCTAACGAATGAATCATTATACAGTTTTCATGGCATACATTAGTCATTTTCATAATACATTGTCATATTTAAAAAAAATACCTGTGATTATAGTCTGATAATGCAGTGTCTCCAATTATGAGAGAGAGGCATACTGTACCAGCAACATAGTTCTTTGAAAGAAAAATTATAAAACAGTAAGAAAACTTACACATTATTGTTTTTATATGAAATATCATTCACTTTATGCATACATAAAGATAGGCTATCCACTTCCATATGAGTTTTGCACACGATGTTCTACACGAGGAATAGATATGACACAAAAACATCTTCAGTTCTTGCCATACAGTTACTAGATTTTCACACAAAGACACACATACGCAAGAGATAAGCTTTTTAACTTTGACATATAATTATTTACTATTCATTAAGTAGAAGTGGATTGTCATAAAGGTCTTCCTCATTGCCTTCATATTGAGTTGGCTAAGGAGGAGGAAGAGGAGGGGTTGTCTTGTTGTCTCAGGGGTGGTAGAGGCAGAGGAGGTGGAGGAAGTGGAAGAGGAAGCAGAAAAGGCAGGCACACTCGGTATAACTTTATGGAAATACATTGTAATTTCTGCCTGACTTTTTTGCTCTTTCATTTTTCTAAAAACGTAATATAGAGATGTCAGCATGATATGGTACCAATCCTTCTTCCACCATTTGCTTTAGTTTCAGTGCCCGTATCATAGAAGGGTCCAGGTCATAAAAGAATTCAGAACAGTCTTGACTGATTTAAATCCTTCTGTTAAATTGTCTAATGTCAATTTGTTTTCTGGTGCTGCTTTTATATCTTCTTTCTCATCATCTGGCACTGGTTTGGAAACAGTTATCTCCATCGTGTTGTCTCCATCAAGTTCTGCATTCTGGTGTGGCGTCTATTAGCTCTTGAATTTCTCCAAGATCCCTATCTTGAAACTCTCCCCCACCTTCCCCCTCCCCCACCCATATCTACAATCTCTTTCGTGTTTTCCTCGATTGGCTCTGTTGTAAATCTTGTGAAGGCATGCATAACATTTGGACACATTTTTCCCCAGCAGGAATTTACTGTTTCAGGCTTTGATGGCTTTTATTGCTTTTTCTGTAAAGATGATGGCATCTTCAGTGGTTTAACCTTTCCAGACTCTCATAATGTTCTCTCTTATTGGGGTTCTCTTGCATAATATTGACAGTCCTTTCCATAGAGTACCACATGTGAGCTTTAAGGCTCCTTATGACCTGACCCCCTGATAGAGGTTGAATTAGAGACATTGTGTTTGGGGCAAGTAGATCACTTTGATACCATTGTTGTCGCACTTATGGGGTTCTGGGTGGCCAAGCGCATTGTTCAATATCAAAAGTATTTTTTCATTTGAAAAATGTGATTTAGTAGTCACTCGTTCATCTAAGCAAATTTGAGTGTCTACAGTGTACCAGGTAAAGTTCTAGTCTGAGGTCACTGCTCCAAAAATTAAAATTTGTCATTGTTTTTCCATTCCTCAACCACAATGTCCACCCCCAGAATTTGTACCCCTTTTCCTACGTAAAGGGATTTCACACTTAAAGAGTCTTTTTTTTTTTTTTTTTTTAAGAGTCTTGATAGGGGTGGAGACCACCTCCATCCATTAGTGGGGAAGACCCAATTTCCCAGACATTCTTGCAGTTGGACATGGCTGCTTATGGCTCCACCACTCAGTGCCAGACTTTGATTCAGGACACAGTGATACAGAGGCTGGAACTGTGCAGAACGCATTTGGCACAGGTGGTATGAGTGGCAGTAGTGTTGTCCAGTTGTCAGGAGCAGCAGCAATAGCAGTCCTGGCTACAGGGTCCAGTGTTCAAAATTTAATAAGGATGAGAATCAAAAGAACTTTAAAAAGTAGACCCTTACTGGCAAGGTACTTCCGACTATTAGGGACAGAGCATTGATGGAACCAATTTAGAAAGCGGGTTCTCGTTGTCTACAGACTTCTTGTTGTACAACCCAATGACTGGCAGCTGATGTTACCTTCCCCTTCAAGGATCAGGTGTTAGCAACTTTAGAGATAAGGGCAGTCCTGATCATGAACCCAACTGCATTTGTACAAAACAGTGTAGTTAGTCTCTCTCTTCCTACCTTAAATCCTGGTGCTTGCTTCTCTTCCTTACTAATAAATGTTCTTTGTGGCATTTTTTTTTTTGCAGGATAGGACACTTATATCTGCATTAAAAATTTGCTCAGGCAGATATCCTTCTCCTCAGTGATTTTCTAAATGGTGTCTGGGAATTCATCTGCTGCCTCTTGGTCAGCAGAAGCTGCTTTTCTTGTTGACGTTTTTTAAGGCAAACCTCTTTTTAAAATTCTCAAACCATCCTTTGTGGACATTAAATTCTTCAGCTTGCTTTAGATCCTTCATCTTCCTTTTGCTGCAAGTTGTCATCTGATGACTTTGATTTTTCTTGAATCATATTAGAATCTACAGGTACGCCTTTCTTATTAACAACCTGCACCCACATAAAAGCTGCCTTTTCAGTACAAGATAAAAAGGTATTTCACAAAAAGTACAAGGTTTTCACTCCTGCTGGCACAGATGTGGTGGTGGCTTCATGAATTTCCTTTTTTTTTTTGTTTTTTTTTGTTTTTTTTTTTTGTTAAATAATGGTCCTTACAGTGGATTCATTTATCTTGAAATAGTGGGCAGCCGCAGCTGCACACCTCAGTCTGTGGTACATATCAAGCAATTGAGCTTTTTCTTATAACGTTATGACTTTTCTCTGCTTCTTGGGAGCACTTCCAGCATCACTAGTGACACTTCCTATGGGTCCCCTGGTGTTATTTAAGGCTATGGCTTTGCACTAAACGTGATAAAAAATACGTGAGAACCACGAGAGATCACTTTTTACCGTGATGTGCAATTTACTGGAGAGATGAACTGTTCATGCAGAAATGATTAACATCATACAGCATTTTAAGCAGACATTCTGACACTTGAGCTCACTGTAATAGCAACAGGAGGTGGCTACGAAATTATTAACAATCAAAAGTACGTACTACAGAATTTTATGCAGTTATGATTTAATACTGCATCTTTATATTTGTTTACATTTCTCTTGATTGGAATGGCACCATGTACGGTCTGTAAGTGTATAGGTTTTGATAAATTTTAACTTTTTCTAATAAATTTTGTATATTTTATGGTAGTAAATGATAAAATAGACAAGTATCTACATATATTTCATGCATTCATGACATACCTTTCAATTTTTTTTGATATTTATAGGCTATACAGTTCATCTGTTTTTTCAAATTGCAAATCTTCAAAAAATTTTTCAATGTCTTTATTGAAAAAAGTCCACTTAGTATAAGTGGACCCATGCAGTTCAAGCCTGTATTGTTCAAGGGTCGACTGTACTTTGAAATGCTTCTCTTCTCTTTTTTAGGTTGTTAAGAAAAACCTGAAGTAAAACTAGTCCTTGAGATTTATTTTTTGAAGGTGAAATACCTCTTAAAGCTGTTCCCCCACTGTGGTTGATGCATCACTTGGTTTACTGTCCTGCTCTTCTTTTTTTTCTTGGAGCCCTTCTTCTTTCTAATCTGGTCCTGTCCTCTGGTGCTACTGGGTATCTGTCATCCTGGGATGTCATATCATAATCAGCCTGGGTCCTTTACCTCTCTCATGCTAGAGTCAGTGTTTCCTAGATCGCTTTTCTTTCTTTTGTTTATCCCCTTATTTTGATGTAGAACATTCTCTTATGGCTGGCTGGGAAAGGGTCCAAGAGGTTATTGTTAGTTTCTCATTAGTGTGTTTTATAGTACTTATTTGGATATAATTTTCTTTTTATCCTTCTCTAGGAGTATTTGGAGGTTTAAGTATTTTTTTCCTTCTTTCTTCATTATTTCTATTCACCGTGCTAACCCCTGTTTGTTTTGGTACCTTCCTTGTTGGAATCTTCCTCAATATTTGGTGTTCTTTGACTGTTCATTCATTTTTTAAAGGTCCACTTTATTGAAATATAATTTACATACAATAAAATGCACAGATTTTAAGTATTCAGTTTAATTAGTTTTGACAAATGTATTCTCTTGTGTAATTGCCACCCCAGGCAACTATATAAAACATTTCTGTCACCTCAGAAGAGTTCCCTCCTCCCTCTTTGCGGTCTGTTCCGTAATTTCTACCCATACACCCTTCACTCCACCACTGGTCAACCGCTGTCTTTGTCACCATAGCTAGTTTTGGCTCTTTAAGACTTTCATGTAATGCGGTCATACAGTATATGTTTTTCTGTGTCTGGTTTCTTTTGCTCAGTATCATTTTTGAGATTCATTTATGTTGTTGCATGAATCAGTTTCTTAATTTTTATTGCAGAATACTATTCCATTGTATGGATATACCATATTTTTTTTATTCGTCTTTGCATGGACAAAAGAGTTGTTTCTAGTGTTTCGACTATTATTAATACAACTCCTATGTATATTTCTGTACAGTATTTTCATTTCTCTTGGGTAAATAACAAGGAATAGAATTGCTGGGTCATAGGGTAAATAAGTATATGCCCAACTTTATAAGAACTGCCAAACTGCCCATTTATTTTTAAAAGTGTGCATTAAAAAGATTGATTGAAAGACTTATGTGTTTGAATATATCACTTGTTGACTTGTGGATTTTCTTGTTGGGTAGTTAGTTGGGAACCCAGCCATTTTAAGTGGGGAATAGAGAGTCTCCTCTCACTCCATGTCAGTAGCAGTAGGCATTTATTCTGCTATCATTTACTTTTCTTTGAGGAAGAATCCTGTTTATTCTGTCTAGGTGATACGTATGTCTCAGTAGGACAGTGGATACAAATGCTCACTTAATCTTTACCTTTTTTCATACCTCATTATTCTTACAGCTCTCAGCTAAACCTGGTGTTTCCATGTATGGAGCCTTTCTACCTCAGATTCTCCAGAGAATGTATCTCTGTTCTTTTAATATATATGTACATCTAAAAGGTTTATGTGAGAGTAAGTGGCGGCTGGTGCCTGACTGCATCATGCTTCAAGGTTAGACCTGAGGGTCTAACCACTTTTCATATAGACTTTCAACCAGTCAGTCTCTCTCTATGCCCACCTTTTACCACCAACCCCTGCCCCCGCCCACCTTTGGTGGTAATTGGTACCATCAGTTCCTGAGCCTTTTTTGGGTGCTCTGGATAGGGTAAATTAGGTAAGTTGGTTTGCTTCTTGTTGGTATTTCTCAACTGCTGGTGCTTAGGTTTCAGTTCTTTGGTCTGTTTAGGTCAGTCACCACTCCTCCAGACACTTAATGGTCACCAGAAGAATTTGACTCTCAGGTTTTCAGTTTTCTCTTCTCTTTGACCTTGTGAGTTTATATCCTTTTTTATTCTTGCTATAATTTTAGTGAAGTCTAGAGAGAGAGAAGATATATTTTTTTTGGAGAGTTATTTATTTGAGAGACAGAGAGAGCACTAGTGTGAGCAGGGGGAAGGGCAGAGGGAGAGGGAGAGAATCCCAAGCAGGATCTACTCTGAACATGGAGCCCCATGTGGGGCTCACTCTTACGACCCTTAGATCATGACCTGAGCTGAAATCAAGAGTCAGGCAGTTAATTGAACCACCCAGCTGCACCGAGAGAAGAGGTTTTTTAAAAAATGTGTTCAGGGATGCCTGTGTGGCTTGGTCAGTTAAGTGTTTGTCTCTGGCTCAGGTCATGATCCCAGGGTCCTGGGATCGAGTTATGTGTCAGGGCCCCTGCTCAGCAGGGAGCCTGCTGCTTTCTCTGCCTGCTGCTCCCCCTGCTTGTGTTCTCCCGCTCTCTGACAAATAAATAAATTAAAAAAAAATTTTTTTAATGTGTTCAGTTTTCCGTTTTTTACCTGAAATTTTTTCTTTCTAAAGCTAAAGTAAATACATTAATGTTATGTTTTCCTACTTTAAAATTTACCAGGCTTGATTCTAGTCCATTTTCCATCTGCCTAAATTTTTATTTTTGTTATTTAATTTTTAAAATATTTACCATTTATTGAATGTTTGGATGTACTAGACCTGAGCTTTATATGCTTTATATTCATTAGGCACCTTAGTTTAAACAAAACTATGTGAAGACATATATGGGAAGTATTAAGGTGTAATTTCATTTTATTTCCTGTTATTCTCACAACAGTTATAGGAGACTATTCTCATCTCACAGATATGATGATGACAGCCACAATAACATTTAGATAGCTTTCTATAACTCGGGCACTGTTCTGAGCACTTTGCATTAGTAAACAGAATCCTCCCAACCACCCTATAAGGTATGTACTCTTCAAACTGCCATCTTATAGAAGCCTCCAAGGATAAAGGAATGGCCCAACTGGGATTGCAGTCCTCCTAAATTTTTATTTTTAAAGTTTTCAAAGTTTCAGTTGTATAAAAGAGAACACTTTTATGTAGGTACTCCTTGTCTACAGATGAGCCCATTGTTAGTCTGTTTATTTTGAATAAATAAAAATGCTGTTTATTTTCAGTTAGTATGGATCTGTGACAGTATTTTAGTGTCTGATACTCTATTTCAAGCCTATACAGTAACTTATTCAATCTGTCCTGCGTTGATGGACATCATTTACTTCTTATTAATGATTTAAAAAGCTTATTACATACATTTTCTCATGTTATAAACGAGTAAGTTCATTAGTCATCAGACTGCTGTTTTTTAAACATACTACCAAACAGTCCTTCAAATGATCTGTAACCAACAGTGTAAGAGATTATCATTTTATACCCCAATGATTGATTTTCTTGTCTCTTCCACTAGACTATGAACGTTCTAATTTGTTAGTAAAGCTGTTAATGAAAATTAGACATCTTGAAGAACTATGTATTCCAGTAGCTGAAGTAATTTCTTTTCCATTACTATAGTTTATGAGATGAGCTTTGTTCTGTTTTTCACTTTTGCATTCCCTTTTTTTTTTTTTTTTTAAGAGAGAGCACACTTGTCAGGGGTGGGGCAGAGGGAGAGGAAGAGAATCTCAAGCAGCCTCCACCTGACACGGGGCCTGATGTCATGACCCCAAGATCATGACCCAAGCTGAATTCAAGAGTCCAATACCTAACCGACTGAGCCACCCAGGCACCCCTCACTTTTGCATTCTTATAAGGAAAAAAATGAGCATATTGAGGATGTTAATAGTATGACTCCAATTTTTAATGAATTAAGCATGTAGTAGTCACAGTTTTCTCTAGCTACTTATTCAAGTATTGGTTCTTATTGTTTTATCATTGCCCTACAAATTGTCAAACCCATGTTTCTCTCCCTACTACAAACATTTTTTGAATGATATGTACCAAGGACTCTTCAGTCTTGTTGGTCCTTTCTGCCTTATGCGAGATTGTAGACCAGTCCCTTTTTCCTGTCCTTTGGAGACTATGCTTTCTTGTTTTCCCTGATCTAACTGTTCCTTATCAGTATTCTTAGAGTATTTATTCTTTGTCTGCAGATGCTGTTAGCATTGGTTTCTTACAGTTCCTCTCTGACTCATTGTTCTTCTTATTTATGGTTTTAATTGCCACCTAGGTGCTGATGACTCTCCTCAAACCTCTCCTAAGCTTTACACTCATAATTGTAAAAACCCACTGAATTTCCCCAAGGTTTTTCGTATACGGGATATCCTTACTGGCGTTTATCATCTTTTCTTCCTCACTTATCTTTTTCTTACATTCCCTTTCTACATGATAATACCATCCTTCAAGTTTCCCTGACTAGAATCCTGAATATTATGCTAGACTGCTTCTTAGTCAGGCTCTAAGTTCTGACTTTTCTTTGTAGACATTTCCCAGATTTAGCTTCTCCTTTTCTTCTTGTATTAGTCTACTTTTTGCTTCTCTACAGTACTAGTAGAATGGACTGTCTGAATTGTTTCTGACTGTGTCTTCTTTCCTCTCTGCTTGGAATTTGTATCTGAATTGTGTCTGACTTTATCCCTTCCTTATTATGGCAGAACAGAATTTCTGTGACTTGGTCAAATAAATGACTGCCACCCTGGGTTTATCATTTACCACTCCCTGCCTTGTTTATTTTCTTCTAGTAACGTACAGTTCCATACTCTGTATTCATCATTGTACTTTGTAATTGTCATCTCTGCCTGGCATGCCCTTGTCTCTTTTGCTTTGGTTAGCCTTTAGATTTTTATGTAATCATCCTCTCTGTTCAGAATCTTCTCTTTCCTTGGGGTAAAGGTACGTTTTCTGTGCGTCTGTTATGATCCTTGAACTGACTGCATAATATTAAAAAGTATTTTTCTTGTCCTTTGTAGACAGACATTGTTCTCATTGGTGAAAAAAAAGTCTTCCAAATGCCTAAAGTAATGACTTGATAATTTTTTTAATAGTGGGTGTCTAAAAATATTAGGGTGTTAGAATAACTAATTTATAGATTACTTTCTTTGTAAATGATGACAAAATCTAAGCCTGACTTGGGGACTGTCCTCCACATGGATAGATAAGTGCTCAAGGAGTACAAATAATATAATTTTTATCCCAAAGGAAGTTGAAGTATAGTTGGCATACAATATAATATTAGTTTCAGATATATAACATAGTGATTCAACATTTATAGACATTATGAAATGGTTGTCATCTGCCACCATACAAGGTTAATACAATATTATTGACTATATTCCCAGTGCTGCTCTTTACATCCCCATGACTTATTTACTTTATAACTGGAAGTTTGTACCTCTTTATCCCCTTCACCTATTTTATCCATTCCCTTACCTGTCTCTCCTCTGGCATTCACCAGACTTGTATTTATGAGTCTGTTTCCGTTTTGTTTTGTTTTTTAGATTCCACATATAAGTGAAATCGTACAGTATTTTCTTTCCCTGTCAGACTTATTTCACTTAGAATAATACCCTCTAGGTCCATCCAAGTTGTTACAAATAGCAAGATTTTGTTCTTTTTCATCTCTGAGTAATATTCTGTATTACATATATATGTATGTGTGTGTTTGTGTATATACATATATATATGTACATGTACATATATATATCTTTATCCATTCATCTATTTTTTTAAGATTTTATTTATTCATTTTGAGAGAGAGTGTGAGCACGCAGGTGTCAGTGGAGGGAGAGGCAGAGGCAGATGAAGAGAGAGAGAATCTCAAGCAGACTCCACACTGAGCACAGAGCCCGACAAGAGTTGGCTGCTTAACTGAGCCATGCAGGCACCCCCTACCCATTTATCTATTAATGGACACTTAGGTTGTTTCCGTAATTTGGCTATAGTACATAATGCTGCAGTGAACATCTGTCTTTTGAAATTAGTGTTTTTGTTTTCTTTGGATAAATGCTCAGAAGTGTGTGTGTGTGGGGGAGAAATACTCAGAAGTAGACTGCTGAATCACACGGCATTTCTGTTTTTAATTTTTTTTTTTAAGATTTTATTTATTTATTTGACAGAGACAGCCAGCGAGAGAGGAAACACAAGCAGGGGGAGTGGGAGAGGAAGAAGCAGGCTCCTAGCAGAGAAGCCTGATGTGGGGCTTGATCCCAGAACTCCGGGATCACGCCCTGAGCCGAAGGCAGACGCTTAACGACTGTGCCACCCAGGCGCCCCTCTGTTTTTAATTTTTTGAGGAACCTCCAGAATGTTCCACTGTGGCTTCACCAATTTACATTCTCACCAACAATGCACAAGGGTTCCCTTTCTCCACATCCTTGCCAACACTTATTTTTAAAAAATGAAGATTTTGAAAGACTTCTTTTCTGGTTTCTTACCTCTTCAATTTCTGAATTGCAGTTACAGATGTAGAGCTGAAACGACTGAAAGATGCCTTTAAGAGGACCTGTGGACTCTCCTACTATATGGGCCAGCACTGCTTCATCAGGGAAGTGCTTGGGGATGGAGTGCCTCCAAAAGTTGCTGAGGTAATCTTTATATTCTAGGTTTTCCTTTGAGATGGTTATCCACCAATCTGAATTCTTGAGGAGCTTTCTGGTCTTAATGGGTGTAATCTTCCCCACAGTTCTTTTTCTTGCTGAGTAGGTAAATAGGTCTTGTTTTAGATGTCATTATGGCTGTGTTTTTAGAGGCCAAGTGGGAGTAACACAGATCTGCAGTTCTGCTGCTTTTATACTTCTGAGCTTTAATAATCACTGACTGTAACCATGGGACCATTTGTATGACTGACTTCTTATTCTTATAAACTTCATCACTCACATATACATTTTATGTTTGGAGTATGTTTTACAAATTTTGTTTTAAAGAAAACCTTTCCATATAGCAAAACCTAATTAAATTAATTCTATAAAATTAAATATTGTAAATGAAACACTAGCTTATTGGAACCTGTAAAGACTTATTTAATTTCTACTAAAAATTTTAGGGAGAGAGAAAATGTCCTAAGTTGATATAAATGTACCCTTTCTAAAAATAGTAAGTTAACGATTTTATAGCTATATACGCAGATATGCTTTATGTCATTCCAAATGTGAAATGAGAATAAAACACTGAAAATGTTAATAAAACACTGAAAATTACAGGAATTTTAAGCTTAGTATATTACAAAGAATCGTAATTCACCACTCTTAATTAGTGACAGTTTCTGTTTCTAACACGGGTTGTGTGCTTTTGAACCTGTGGTTTACATAATATAGAGTTTACATTTTTAATCTTTATCTTTTTTTTGGTGGAGATATGTGTTGCATTAATTCTCTTAAATGTATTTTTTTGTAAAATTATATACCTCTGCCATTGTTTCAGATTTATGACAGTTTCTTCTTAATACTATTTATTGGGTTTTCTGTTTCAGTGTGAGTTCATCTTCCTATTTCTTTCAATCTTTTTGTCTTAAGTGCTTGTATATAACATTTTAGAATTTATTTTATTTTAGGATATAACTAGCAATTTATGACATGATGTAAGTTAGCAGTTGAGGGAGGGTCCTCTGAGTCCATAATAATTAAAATATTCCAAATTCAAATATATACTGCCTTCAGCCCGTGTCTCCCTTCACCTCCTTTCTTAAAGTCAAAACTGTCAGTCTCAATGTAATTCATGGTACTGGGAAAAAATTAAGTCAGAATATCTCAGTTGTCTCTTTGGACCAAAAATAAAGATGTTGTAAGAGTTTATATATTCTAGATACAAGTCCCTTATAAGATACATGATTTGCAAATGTACTGTCCCATTCTTAAGGTTGTCTTTTCACTTTCTTGATGGTAGCCTTTGAAATACAAAACTTTTAAATTTTGGTGAAGTCCAGTTTACCTGTTTTTCCTTTTATCGTTGTGTTTTAGGTATTGTATCTAAGAAATCATTGTCAAAAAAAGAAAGAAAGAAAGAAAGAAAAAGAAATTATTGCCTAACCCTAACCCTAATCATAAAGATTTACTCTTCTGTTTTCCTCTAAGAGTTTTAGCTCTTAAATTTAGGTCTCATCCATTCTGTATTAATTTCGTGTATGGGATAAAGATTCCAACTTTGTTCTTTTGCAAGTAGTTCTCCAGCTGTTGTAGAACCATTTGTTAAAAAGACTTTTCTTTCCCCATTGAATTGTCTTGTCACTGTTGTTAAAATTATTGAAAGTCAATTGACCATAAACATAAAGTTTTATTTCTGGATTCTCAGTTCTGTTCCATTGATATCTGTGTCTCTCCTTGCATCAGTATCACATTGCGTTGATTACTCTACTTTTGTTGAAGATTTGAAGTCAAAACATTTTTTCTTTTTTTTTTTAAGATTTTACTTTTTTATTTAAGAGAGAGAGAGCACACAAATAGGGGGAGGAGCAGAGGGATAAGCAGACTCCCTGCTGAGCAAGGAGCCTGATGTGGGGCTCCATCCCAGGACCCCGAGATCATAACCTGAGCCAAAGTTAGATGCTTAACCAATTGAGCCACCCAGGCATCCCCAAAACATGTTATTCTTCTAACTTTGATCTTCTTTTCAAGTCATTGTGTCTATTCCAGGTCCCTTGTATTCGAATACGGATTTTAAGATCATCTTGTCAATTTATGCAAAAAAGGCACCTGGGATTTCGATAGGTGTTGCATTGAATCTGTAGATTGGTTTGGGAAGTATTACCATTTTAACAATATTTTAAGTCTTCTGACTTATGAAATTAGGAACTTTTCACATTTAGATTTTTAATTTTTTTTAACGTTTTTTAGTTTTCAATGTGCAAGTCAAATGTCCATTGGCTGAACGAAATAGAGTAAATCCATACAATGGAATATTATTTGTTAATAAAAAGAAATAAAGTTTTCTGACATGTGCATGGACGAGCCTACAAAACATGCTAAGTCAAATAAGTCAAACACAAAAGACCCATTTTTTTTTATCCCATTTGTATGAAGTGGTCAGAATAGCCAACTCTATAGAAACAGAAAATAGACTTGTTAAAATTTTAGTTGATTTTTTTTCTTACTCGTGTGCATAACAGATGCATCTTCTTCCCATGTTCTGCTCTTGGAGAGGCAATTCATGTTTCCTGTGTTTTGGAGGAATCTGTCCTTCCTGGGATGTCAGGCTACTTGGTTACCTCTGACAGGCTCAAGAAATGTTGTAATATGATAATTTATTTGGCTTTTTCTGGTATTTAGGTTAGAAGTAACACTTTTTTAAAAAATATTATATTTATTTATTTGAGAGGGAGAGGGAGAGGTTGAGACAAAGAACATGAGCAGGGGATGGGGCAGAGGGAGAGGGAGACGCAGGCTCCTCGCTGAGCAGGGAGCCCAATGCAGAGCTCGATCCCAGGACCCTGGGATCATGACCTGAGCCAATAAGCCAAAAGCAGACGCCCAACTACTGAGCCACCCAGGCGCCCCTAGAAGTAACACTCTTTCAGAGGTTTTACATGTAAGGTGGAAGTGGAATTCCTTGCAACATCATTTTTATGTGAATATCTCATAAATTTCATTTCACCCAGAACTGCTTTAAGAATCTTGCTCTGTCCTTTGGACTCTCTGTTAAGAGTCTTCACTGGCTAGGGGTGCCTGGGTGGCACAGCGGTTATGCGTCTGCCTTCGGCTCAGGGCGTGATCCTGGTGTTATGGGATCGAGCCCCACATCAGGCTCCTCTGCTGGGAGCCTGCTTCTTCCTCTCCCACTCCCCCTGCTTGTGTTCCCTCTCTTGCTGGCTGCCTAAAATCTTAAAAAAAAAAAAAAAAAATCTTCACTGGCTAGAATAATTAAAGTAATTATTTTATAAGAACGATCTTAATGTTAAATTGTAAAGTCCACAATGATAGTTTCAAGTTTCAGTTTCATTGTAGTTGACACTTTTTTGTGTGTAAAATCTAGCACTGTATTAGAACACATAAATTCTATAAATGCTTTTAGTGATATTAGCTGTTTTTGCCCTATTATTTACTGACGTAGGCTTGTTTTAAGTGAGGATGGGTACTATTAGCATGTGGATACTGATTAGTAAGTATAATATATTGTGAAAATTGTGAAGTATGAAAGGGAGCTAATAAATAAGTTCTTTTATCTAATTAATCGCTGGTATTTTCTCAGGAGAGGAAGTCTTTATAGTTTCTTATACTGTAATCTCAAAAGGAGTGAACCTCATTTAAGCTCAGTTTTGGAGCAGTTTCAACATTCAGCTTGTGGTTTATTTTAGCCATCTCTGAGATACGCAGGTCAGTAGATAGACTTGATCAGCTTTTGCGTGTATTTGGGATAGGGAGAGAATTTATTAGTATAATTCATATTTGCAGAGTAGAAAGTTATTTGCTGAAGGAGAAATGGTACGTTTTAAATAAAATGGAAGTGTAATTCTACGCAGGTAGTTTTGAAGCTTGAATTTAGTTTTAGTGAGTAGGTAGACTCAGAACGGAGGTCTGTATTCTACAGCTGCAAGGAAATAAGTTAAATGATTGGATTTATAAGTAAAGTGATGGCCCTTGTAAGACCTTTCTTAAAATCCTGTGGAGAGCTTCAGCCTTGAATTTGAGTGAAGAGTGTTACCGACTCTTGGTGAGATTCTGAAGTTAATTTTTTGAAACACAACAGCATTATTTTAATGCCAGTATCTCTGTAAGAAAAGCCACAGGAACCATTTAAGCTGCCAGTTGTGGATGGAGAGAGAACTTTATTCCCTAGTTAATCAGTGTTTTCCTCTAAAGTAAAAGTAATAACATATCTTTGAAAAGTAAGGGGAGGTATTTTTGAAATCTTCGTGGAAAAGGATGATGAATGTAGAAAGTAACTTTAGTCCATAAGATGTTAAAGAAACAATGTGAGTTTCTAAATTATTTTCTAGAAGAGAGTAGCTATGTATTTCTAGAGCAAAAGAGAGATTTATTTAGGATTGAACTGAAATATCTTTTTTTTTCTTTTTCTTTTTTTTCCCTTTTCTGAAGACTTACAGTGATAAATTCCAGGACATTTTGGATGAAGAATAAAAAACTCATGACAGTTTACAATTTTTGAAATTAAAGCGTTGATTTCATTTGTCTCATTGTTCCTAGGATAGATTAATGTAATTAACAATTTGATGCAATTATGATCTTGCTTGTAATAGTAACCATGTATTATTTGAGTAGAGTATTAAATGAATAGAATTTGAGGGAATTGAGAAAACAAAGTCAGATGAAACATGGTAAGTAAATGAAAAATGTGTAATACTTGAAATTGGCCTTTTCTGAACCAGGGCCACTAACTCTTAATAATCCAGTGCTTATATTTTCTTTTGGGTGTCACCCATCCCCCAACTCCTATCCTCCCAAAGAAATTCTTATAACAAAACATTTCCATGTAGTATTAATTTGTAATCACTTCCTTTTTTTCACATTCACTTAAAAGTAGTTTTTACCATTTACAAAATCTGTTAGGCAAGTGAATTTGTAGTAGCTACTATTAAGTATTTCTTTTAACTGAAAACTCGTAAATCTCTATCTCAAGATTGATTTCAATCCTGGATGACTGGCTAATATAATATAATACCATTCCACCTTTCTCCTTACAGCTGCCTCTGACAGTTTTAGCCTACGTTGGTTTTCTCCCATTCCTTACAGGTATTAAAGCCTGCCTCTACTGTGTAGCACAACATTTTATGAAGTGATAGCTTGTTCTCTAATTGTTCATTTAAATCTTGTCTCTCAACTAAGTTACAATTCTCGATGGGCAGACTTCATGACTTTTAAAACATATGCCCCAGAGTGCTGTGTATGTACTATAGACTTAATGAGCATTTGATTTATTAATGCTTTTTTAAAAAGTAATTTTATTATTCTGCAAAATCCTATTACAAGAATGACCAGAAAATCAATATTAGTGAAGTCAATTAGCTTTGCAATCTTTGAACATTTAAGCTTTTCCAAATTAGAGGAAAATGCACGTTAAGTGAAAGCGATCTTAGAGCCTAAAGTGTTTTCAGAAATAGTGATCAACTTGTAAAAACAGTTGATTAGTAGGGTATTTTTCCATTAGTGGTGGTAAATTTATGCTGAGGTATTCATATTGCATTGAGATACCTCTTGGGACGAGGGACATGTATTTACTAGACAGTCTAGGTTTAGGGGGACTGACCACAGAATTATGATTAGTATTTGTTTTGATGTTAGTTGATCTGTATTATTTAGTACATTCCTTTGTGTTGAATTTAGTAGAATGATGGCTAACAACTTTCTTGACAACTCTAGTCATTGATTGTTAGCGGTTGATGCTACTGATCATTGTTAGCAGTTGTTGTAATATCCAAAATAACTAATGTGTTTATATCAACCAGAGAAGAGTAGCTAACTTTGTTACAGTAAATCCTGATCTTGACATTATAAGCTGACAGGAGAATACTAGGCAGGATACTGGTTTAAAATCTTTCTCTGTAAGTAGAATCTGTAGACTTGATTTTAACTGCAATGCTTTTTGTTCACAGTGTAATATTTATGCTAGTTCTTAAATTTCATGGTTTTTCAGTATTTGTCTTTGTAAGACTGGTCAGAAAAGATTCCAAGGATTCTGTTAGATGAAAATATTAACAATATTTCACCCACTTGTAAAATTACATATGGACTTTATTTTTTTTTTTATTTTTATTTTTTAGATTTTATTTATTTATTCGACAGAGATAGAGACAGCCAGCGAGAGAGGGAACACAAGCAGGGGGAGTGGGAGAGGAAGAAGCAGACTCATAGCAGAAGAGCCTGATGTGGGACTCGATCCCAGATTGCCGGGATCATGCCCTGAGCCGAAGGCAGATGCTTAACCGCTGTGCCACCCAGGCGCCCCTACATATGGACTTTAAAAAAAACATGCATTATTGTCTTTATGGTTCTTAACTGCCAGGTTTTATCCTAGAGTGATTTTTAAACAGCTTTATAAGCTATTGAGAAACAGAGTTTATGGGGCGCCTAGGTGGCTTAGTCAGTTGAGTGTCCAACTCTTGATTTTGGCTCAGGTTATGATCTCAGGGTCTTGGGATTGAGGCCTCAGTGGGGAGTCTGCTTAAGGATTCTCTTCCTCTCCCTCTACCCCTCAGCTTGTGTGCGTGTATGCTCTCTCTCTCTCTCTCTCTCTCAGATAAATAAATAAATAAATATTTAAAAAAAAAAGAAAAGCAGATTATAGTAGAAGAGCTGACATGTCATTAGACATAGACACTAGAAGAACTAGTGAACTTCTTATATAAAACATTACATCAAGTACATTATATAAATTATGAATGTTGTAAATGGTATTGCAGATGTCAAAGAAGTTATTCGTTTATATTGGAACTAAAAAATACTCTTACAGAAAATAACTTACGCATAATCACTTACAGGAATCTTTGGTGTTATTAACTGAGCTACTGACACTACTGGTGTAGTAGATGGTAAAAATAATCAATATTCAGGTCAGTCTTGATAAACACATCTATCCAATAGCCTGTTCCTTATTTGTTATTATAGGTAAAATAAGGTTTGATTTAATTTATAACCATGTTAAAAACTCTGCCAAAATTTAGCTGATAAGATTTAGCTAAGTTTGACTACAGAAATCATAAAATTCATATAAAAAAGAACTCTAAATGGTGGGAAAAGCAACTAATATTTGCTAAACTTGGGTGAATGTAGAGGGGCACATCTGAATTCTTATCTTTTTCCCCTTTCCCCCATGCCCATAGATGGAATAAATATAGCTTTATTTTATTGAGGAGCTACCTAATAAAATTGTCGCAGAAATGGAACCATTTTGTTTCCCTTGCATATGGTAGTTATTATCTTCTAAGACTATCATCTTTGCTTAGTGTGAGTTATTACATTCAGTATTTAGGGGAAAGAGTTGTAAAATACAGTTGGACTTCTGTATTTATTTTTGTCAGTAAGTGATACATGTGAGAATCCTTTCTTAATGTACATTTAAAAAAGATTTTTATTTATTTATTTCTTTGAGAGAGAGACAAAGGTAGGGAGAGGGAGAAGCAAGCTCCCCACTAGGCAGGGAGCCCGATGCAGGGCTGGATCCCTGGACACTGAGATCATGACCTGAGCCAGAGGCAGATGTTTAACTGACTGAGTCACCCAGGCACCCCCTTAATGTACTTTTAAATGTAATAACCTCGATGGTTAATTTTTTTGAGTAGCTGACTGAAAATATGAAGAGGAAAAATTTTGTTTTGGGTCATTTATACTTAGGGCTTTAGGATACACTTTTTCCTGCCCTTTTCTCCTTTAAGTTATAAGAATATCCCACAGCACTTGGGGCACCTGGGTGGAGCTGTTGGTTAAGTGTCGGCCTCTTGGTTTCAGTTCAGGTCATGATCTCACGGTGGTGAGATCTAGCCTTATATTGTGCTCCACACTCAGCATGGGTTCTGCTTAGAGTTTTTCTCTCCCTCTCTCTCTGCCCCCTCCCCTCCCCCATGTATGTGGGCACACGCGTGGTCTCTCTCTAAAATAAATAAATAAATCTTAAAAAAAAATTCCTGTAGCATCTTTCTGAGAATCTGAGATGTTCTCACAAATAATATGCTATTATGAAAAAATGATGGAATTTAAAATACTGTTAGCTTTGTAATGGTTAACTTTCCAATTATATATATTGTAATTTTAAATATAAATATATACAATGTATAAGCAATGTAACTACATATATTGTAGCTTCAAATATTAAGTATGTAAAATTATAAATTATGATTTTAGGATTACTTTTGTAATTAACATTTTAGGCAATTTTGGGATTTTCAGGGATGTATTCTCAGGAAATAAATGGCGTGAAGAAATAATACATCATCCTATGTATGTGCAAACTAGTATAGGATAGCAAATTACTGAAAATGTTTCTATATTATAGCTAAAATGGAAGCCCTTACTGTAGTCCATCCTTTTTTTTTTTTTTTTTAAAGATTTTATTTATTTATTTGACAGAGATAGAGACAGCCAGTAGAGAGGGAACACAAGCAGGGGGAGCGGGAGAGGAAGAAGCAGGCTCATAGTGGGGGAGCCTGATGTGGGGCTCGATCCCGGAACGCCAGGATCACACCCTGAGCCGAAGGCAGCCGCTTAACCGCTGTGCCACCCAGGCGCCCCCCATCCTTTTTTTTTTTTTAACATTTTTTTCTTTAGTAAGAGTCTTTCATATATATACATTATCTAAACTAGATTTTTTTGGGAAAATCTATCTTGATTTTTTTTTTTGTGAATGCATAAAAGTTCTTTGAAACAAACTCAAAATAACAGCTTGAACTCATAACCGAGATCAAGAGTCACATGCTCTACCCGCTGAGCCAGCCAGGCACTTTTTTTTTTTAATTTTTAAAATTTCCATTTCCATGGAAATAAATTTTTTTTTAATATTCCATTTATTTACCCAACAGAGAGAGAGACAGCCAGCGAGAGAGGGAACACAAGCAGGGGGAGTGGGAGAGGGAGAAACAGGCTCCCAGCGGAGCAGGGAGCCTGATGCGGGGCTTGATCCCAGAACACTGGGATCACGCCCTGAGCCGAAGGCAGACCCTTAACGACTGCGCCACCCAGGTGCCCCATCCATGGAAATAAATTTTAAAGAAATCTTGTCCTGTATTTATAGCTACTAAAGTTAGATAATTGAAGCTTTTAATTCTTTTCTTTTTTCCAGAGGTGATATACTACTAAAATATATTTCTTCATTGGGCAGTCTTTCTATGACATTCTTCCTTTTTAAATAGAAGTATATTAAAAATATCTGTTCTATTCATTATAAATATAGTAAGATGTATTCATAATGAAGATTTTCTTTTAACTACTTTGAAAAATTGTACTTGATAACTCAGCAATAAAAAGGAAGATCTAAAAAAAGCAGGAATATCTATTGATAAATGCAAAAACATGAACAGATCTCAAAATCACTGTGTTAAGTGAAAGAATCCAAGTAAAAATAGAATATATGCTTATGATTCCATTCATATAAAATTCTAGAAGTTGCAAAGTTATCTATCCTGAAAGGAAGCTTATTGGGTGTTGATGGTGCATAGGGAAGAAGAGGGAGAGAGAGATTACAGAGAGACAAGAGGACACTTTTGAGGTGATAAAAATGTCATTAGTTCTTTTATTTTGGTGATAGTTTTAGTGGTATGGCAGGGCATCACAGAACTGGTGATTTGTATACTTTAAATATGTGCAGTTTAAAAAATGGGACTAATAAAAATATTTGCAGTTTATTTTACTTCAATTATCCCTCAAGAACTTTGTAAAACATTTAATTTAGATGTACTTTTTGTGTTTTTCAGGAGGAATACTTATAGTACTTGGAAAAGTGAGCCTGAAATATAAAAACTGACTATTGACAAGATGTATCATTTCGTTTTCAGTCTTTGTTAGGATATTTGGGTTTTAGTTCTAACTTTATTAATTTACTGTAAGGTGTCTTCCTAGTCATTTAAGTTCTGAGGCAAAAGAACCTCCAAACCTTTGATCAGAATTATTGTAGGAATTAGGTGTATGATCAACTTGATTGTAATTAGAAAAGTTAGAAATCCAGTTAATGGGGCACCTGGGTGGATCAGATGGTTAAGCGTCTGCCTTCGGCTGAGGTCATGATCCCAGGGTCCTGGGATCGAGCCCCCCATCAGGCTCCTGGCTCAGCCGGGAGCCTGCTTCTCCCTCTCCTTCTGACACTCCCCCTGCTCATTCTCTCTCTCTCTGTCTCAAATGAATAAATAAAATATATTTTTAAATGCAGTTAAATTTGAAATGTGGTTAAATTTATGGTGTTTTACTGGTCTTTGAAATTGGCCTGGGATGGAGCGGGAAAGGATGTGTGGGCTAGGTTAGGCTGGGAAAGTTGGGGCAGTGAAAGGGAGGAATTCTCAGTGATAAATTTGGACCTCTGCCTTTTCCCTCTTGATTTGAAGTTACAGATTAAATTAAATTTGTAGAGAATTGAAGTTAAAGCAAGGAGATTCCAGAAAGAGATCATTAGAAATAGAAGATCCAGGATAATCAGTTTCCAAGAAAAGTGTGGATAATAAAGTAGGACGGGGGAGCCACTTGTGAGGACAAGGATCTGATCTTAGTATCATGCATTAAGGTGTGAAAACATCGAGAAAAAAGCCAGGAAATCTCCATAGGTAGAGTTCAGAGACACTGACTCCAAGGAGAGCAGTTTTGACTTTAAAACCTTTGTGGTTGAACCTGAATCTTCTTCAAAGCCCCTGTGGATCTAAGGAGACTTCAGCTTCTTTATTGGGATAGGAATAGATCAGGGACGAATATTTGCTTTAAAGGAAGCTAGTAAGTGGAAGGGGAGTTACAACCCAGAACTTCGGAGAACTTATTTAATTATTTTAAACCACTGCCACGCTAATTGAGAGGGTATACTAATAATTTACCTCACTGATGTCTAGTGACACTGTTGTTTATGCTCTGAGTATGACATGTAGTTGTGTATTTGAATAGACTTAAATAGACAAGGTATCTTTAGAGATGAGAAAAGAGGTAGAAACCGAATCCCAGAATTTGCTCTTTGGTTTAGTGGCAGCAGGAAGTTACCTAAGAAAAGCAGAGCTAGTAATCTGGTTCGTCCAGTTAATCCTAGGATTAGTTATTGGTCGGACAATCTGTCAGATATAAATAGGTAATATACAAAGGTATCCTGGGTTGTTTTGTTTAGGCAAGGCTCCTTTGCTTTTGGGCTTGAGGAAGGGAGAGAAGTAATATGGAGAATTCTATTCTCTAAATTTAAGAAGAGTATTAGTAACTTACTTTTGGACTCTGGTGTTACATAAACATTTTATGATATGGCTTATGCTTGGCATCTAATAGTCAATGGTTCTGTGGGGTAGATACCTGACAAAGGCTTATGAAACTCTAGGACAGTTCTTATGTGAAAAAAATAGGGGTTATAGGGTAAATATAATAAAATATACTCAAGAATATAGAGCAAATGAGGGCAGCTGGGTGGCTCGGTCCGTTAAGCATCTGCCTTTGGCTCAGGTCACAATCCCAGGGTCCTGGGATCGAGTCCTGCGTTGGGCTCCCTGCTCAGCAGGGAGCTCTCTCACTCCCTGTGCTTGTGTTCTCTCTCTCTCTGTCAAATAAATAATAAAAAAAATCTTATAAAAAAATGTAGAGCAAATGGCATGTTTTAATTTTTTCTGTAAATAGTATTTAATTTTTTCCATTTATCATATTTAACAACTGATTCTTTTATAATAATTTGAGAGGATAGTAATCTACATAAGTAAATTAATTTCTATCTCTTAGAATGTCCTGTGAAAATAACCAGACTTACTTTTATGACACTTGGTAAGTTTTTGGGGGGAATAAGACTTAATTTATAGATTATTTGATCCATTGTGCATGAATTTTCCTTTGTTGATTCTCTGGAGGAACCTCAAAGAGATAGGCAGATGTTTCTGAGAGACAGAGTTTCTCATACAGAGTCTAAGAATTCCATGTGACCACAAGCATTAAGTCTCAGTAGAATGAGAAGATAAACCGTGGTGTCCAATAGGGACCCCCAAATCAAATTACAAGAACAGGTGATCTGAAATGCAAGTTTTGATTTATGATTGATCAGTAATATCTTGGAAAAATTGAGGTTCTATTTCTAAGGAAGGAAGGAAAAATGGATGTTGTATAGACTGCTAACGGTTTCTGCCACAAGCTATATCACACAAGCTACATTATGATCCAGGGTGAGTAGCAACAGGAATTTATTTAAATAGGTTAGACAGTATCATGGAGGCTAGTCATTCCTATAGAAATGAAAATTTTATTTAATAAAATTGCCTTTTGGAGCGCCTGGGTGGCTCCGTTGGTTAAGTGTCTGCCTTCAGCTCAGGTCATCATCTCAGTGTCCTGGGATCGAGCCCCACGTTGGGCTCCTTGCACGGCAGGGAACCTGCTTCTCCCTCTCCCTGCTGCTCCCCCTGCTTGTGCTTGCTCTCTCTGACAAATAAACAAATAAAATATTTTAAATTAAAAAACATTTAAAAAATTGCCTTTTGAAAAATATATGCAATGAATGTTTTCGTTACATTCTTTAAATTGAATTATAATGCTGTTTTCAGTTGCTCTGTATTTCATGTTTTATAGTCTTGTGAACTATTATTTATTAATTGATTTGAAAGAAATAGGCAGCATATGATCATGGCACACTATTTAAAAACTTACTGAAGTGTTTTTTTTTTTAATTCATTTATTTGATAGCAGGCAAACAAAAGCAGGGGGAGTGGCAGAGGAAGAAGGAGAAGCAGGCTCCCCACTGAGCAGGGAGCCCGATGCGGGGCTCGATCCCAGGACCCCGGGATCATGGCCTGAGCTGATGGCAGTTGCTTAACCAACTGAGCCACCCAGGCGCCCCATAGAAGTATTTTTAATGTCAAATAAAATAAGCCTCCATCTTATCCCCATTACCTAAAGTCCTTCCCCACCAGCAACCAGTTATCCTGCTTTGCAAGTAAAGTTTTAAAATTATCTTTTTTATCATAGTGATATATGGACATGGTCAGAGTAGAATCAGAAAGAGCTAGTGAGGGGCGCCTGGGTGGCTCAGTCGTTGGGCATCTGTCTTGGGCGCAGGGCGTGATCCCGGTGTTCTGGGATCGAGCCCCACATCAGGCTCTTAGGCCGGGAGCCTGCTTCTTCCTCTCCCACTCCACTTGCTTGTGTTCCCTCTCTCGCTGGCTGTCTCTAGCTCTGTCAAATAAATAAATAAAATCTTAAAAAAAAAAAAAAAAGAGCTAGTGAAAAACCAAGAGTCCCCCACCTATTCAGTCTTGAGTGTTATGATTATGTAAATTTTTTTTGCAACATGGTATGCTGCGATTTAGTTTTCTTTATTTTTTTATGTATTTATTTTTCCCCGGGTTTAAGAATTACTTTATTTTTTCATTTGCTTAGCTTTCATACCTGTGGCTAAATCATCTCAAACATTCCAGCAGCTTTTTAGTGTAATTTTTCGTGAGTCAAAGGCTTATTTTTTATACCGATCTTCTAAATGTACTTTTAGTTTAAGTATTTTAGTTGTGATACATACATAAATATGTCACATCTATCTATCTATCTGTCTATCTATCTATCTATCTATCTATCTATCTATCTATCTATCTATCCATCCATCCATCCATCCTATCTATACATACCAGGCTGTCTTTCTGTCCTCTTATATTCCATGAACTTTTATGTTTTTTGGCCTTTTGTGTCCCAACTGTGGGGGAAAAAAAAACTGATGCCAGATTTACTTAGTGAGTTTTCTTTATTCGCTTTTGAAGTAATGTGGGATATCAAGATAAAATTTAGGTGGTGAAATGAGGGTGAATTTTAATCACATTATTTGCATGTTGTTAAATTACCATTAATAACAACAATAGGAAAATACTAGATATAAAATTCCGTCTGTGTGAAGCACTTGACCTTAGAGGAAAGAGAAATCAGGCTTAAGAATTAGTTTTTTTTCCTTGTCTAATATGAAAGAAGCTGAGCTACTCTTTAAAAATCAATTTAGCATTTCTAAAAATGTTTTATTTTTTATGGATTCTGGCTAGAGTTTAGCTTTTTAAATAGTTTGTAATTTTTTAAACCAGTTTTTTTTTAAGGATTTTATTTATTTAACAGAGAGAGACAGCCAGCGAGAGAGGGAACACAAGCAGGGGGAGGAGTGGGAGAGGAAGAAGCAGGTTCCTAGCAGAGAAGCCTGATGTGGGGCTCGATCCCAGAACGCCAGGATCACGCCCTGAGCCGAAGGCAGACGCTTAACAACTGCGCCACCCAGGCGCCCCTAAACCAGTTTTTTGTTGGCACTGCTCATAGGAATTAGTAATAGGCAAAATAGTTTGCTTAAGTTATTTTATTTTTTATTTTTTAAATATTTTATTTATTTTTATGAGAGAGAGCGAGCGAGCATGCAAGCAAGCCCGGGCAGGGAAGAAGGATAGGGGAGGGGTGGAGGGCAGAGGGAGAAGCCCCTCCTCGCTGAGCAGGGAGCCTGAGACTCCATCTCAGGGCCTTGGGATCATGACCTGAGCCAAAGGCAGACACTTAACTGACTGAGCCACCCAGATGCGCTTAAGTTATTTTATATGTGGATGGCAACTTTACTAGTTTTCCAGCTCTGAAGAATAATTTTCATATTAATTTCCAAATGATAGAAGCAGTAGGGGTGTTTTGACATTTATATAAAAACAATATTGACATATAATACCACACGTGAGGATTCATTTGAACTATTTTTCCTATCTTTATTCTTTTTTATTTTTACATTTGACTTTGAAAATTTTAGATGAGGAGTAAAAAGGCTTATAGGAACAGTCTTCATGAAAATGTGTTAAGCCAACTTTGCTATGTATACCATATCTTTGCTTTAAATGAAATACTGGTATTGTTTCCTAACAGCCTTTTTTTCCCTAACAGTTTTCTAATTATTGAGATACAATACATGCTATTCAACTCACCCCTTTTCTTTTTTCTTTTCTTTTCTTTTTTCTCTTCTCTTCTCTCTTCTCTCTTCTCTTCTCTTCTCTTCTCTTTTCTTCTCTTTTCTTTTCTTTTCTTTTCTTTTCTTTTCTTTTCTTTTCTTTTCTTTTCATAATCTCTGTACCCAGCATGGGGCTCAAACTCACAACCCGAGATCAAGAGTCGCATGCTCCACCAACTGAGCCAGCCAGGCACCCCTCAATTCACTCATTTAAAGTACATGGTTAATGACTTTTCGTTTGTTCACAGAGTTTTGCAACCATTACCACAGTTAGTTTCATCACCCCCAAAAGAAACCCTATACCTTTGTCACCCCTATTTTCTCCATTCCCTCCTCCATCAGCCCTAGGCTAATATACTAATTTACTCCATCTTTATAGATTTACCTCTTCTGGGCATTTTGTAAAAATGGAATCTACAATATATAGTCTTCTGTGACTGGCTTCTTTGACTTAGATGAATCTTGAAAACATTATGCTGTGTTGCCACATGTATCAGTCCTTCATTCCTTCTTATTGGTGAATGATAGTCCCTTGTGTGGATATATCACATTTTGTTTATTTGTTCATCAACTGATGGATATTTGGATTATTTCTACTTTTTGGCTATTATAAATAGTGATGCTATGAACATTCATGTGCATTTGTGTGGACATATATTTTCATTTCTCTTGGATATATACCTTGGATGGAATTTCTGGGTCATATGGTAACTCTGTGCTTAACCTTTTAAGGAACTGCCAGACTGTTTTCCAAAATGGCTGTACCATTTTACATTACCACCAATAGTGTATGAGGGTTGCAACTTTTCTACATTCTTGCCAACCTTGTTATTACCTGTGTTTTGGTCGGAGACCTCCTTGTGGGTATGAAGTGGTATCTCATTGTCTTTTTGATTTGCATTTCCCTAAAGAGTGGTATCCTGAAATAAAGTTTTTAATTTTAATTTTTTATTTTTTTAAAGATTTTATTCATTCATTTGAGAGGGAGAGCGCGTGCGTGCACACACACAGACACACACACAAGTGGGGGGAGGGGCAGAGACAGAGGGAGAAGCAGATCCCTCCCTGAGCTGCTCCAATCCAGACTTGGAGTTCAATCCCAGGATCCCAGGGTCATGACCTGAGCTGAAGGCAGACACTTAGCACACTGAGCCACCCAGGTGCACCTTAAGTTTTTAATTTATAAAAAAGAGCATGTGAAAATAATCTCCTAACTGTTCAGGGATCCCAGTTAAATATATTAGTGGATCTGAAATGTGCACTAGAGGTTTATACATTCTGTGTTGTGAGTGTATATGGTAGTTTGTGTTTGGCTTAAATGCCTCAAGCTTTTTGAGGGCTCTGAAGAATTTGAGGCTTTCTGTATTTTAGCAATATTTTCTTAAAATTTAAAGTAATAAGCATTAATTAAACTTGATGTAAAGAATCTAATCTGTATTTCATATTAGGGTTCTCTAACTCCAAGTCTAAAACCCAGGGACCATCTCCTCTTCTTTGAACCCCAAGTCATTTAATTCTGATGTTTTCCAATCTTAATCCTTTTCTGAAATTTTATCTACTTTTTAAAATCTAATTTTTACAATATCTGTTTCATTATTAATTTTGTATAAATTTTGTGAGGATTTACTAATACAGAGAACCAAATGAAATGCCATTGATTTAAGTCACAACATACATTTTCTTGGTTTGTATATTGTAATACTTATTAAAAATTCATCTCTCTAAGAACATTGTTTTTAACACATAAATATGATTTAGATCTGCAGAGGGACCTACCCTTCTCACTTTAAAGAAACAGCATCTTGATTCTCAAGATCTATTGAACACATCTTGTGAAACAGTAGGCCTGTTTCGTCCCTGTTAGTCACATTTTAATTTTTTTCCTCCATCTGATAAGAACTTACACTTTGATAATATTTATTTCTGTTCATTAACTTTATTCAGTAGTTACTGAGGACAGACTTGATGGGCACTTTATCAAAAAGCAATGACTAAAGTTGTGACAAAGTTGAAATATATCTTTCTCACTTAGTACCACTAGGGTTATGAAGAAAGCCATCTGATTAAAATAATTAATACTGTGGTGTTAATGATTGATAGAGTTGGCCTTCATAAGGAGTTATCACTCTTTAAAGAGCTTGTTTTCCCACATTTCGAATGTAGATACGGATATTTTGTTGTTGTTACTGGATTTTTTCAGTTCTAGAATTTGCATTTAGTTTTTCTTTGTATCTTCTGTTTCTGTACTAAGACTTTCTATCTTTCCATTCAGCAGAGAGTGTTTGACCTCATTTGTTTGGTCATTTTTATAATGGCTTCGCCAGTGTCTTTGATAGGTCTAATATCTGTCTCATGTAGTTGTTGATTGTCTTTTCCTAATTGAATTGAGACTTTTCCTAGTTCTTTATATGCCACGTACTTCTGGATTATATTCCAGACATTTTTAATATATGTTATGAGATTCTGAGTCTCTTTAAGTCCTATGGAGAGGTTGATATATTTGTTGTGTTAGATTGTTGTATTAGATCGTTGATATTGATCCTTTAGACTGCAAGCTCCAATCCCTCTTCTTTTGGTTGTGGTTCCAACGTCAGTTGAGTTTTCAAAGTCTGTGCACTGTTATTTGATCTGTTTCATGTGTGCACCACCCAGTGGCCAGTCTGGAACTCGGACAGTGATCTATCCTGAATTTAATTCTCAGACTTTGTTGTGACGTTTAAATTCAATCCATGCGTGTGCTGTTAGGAGGTGAACCCAGGAGTCAAAAACAACTTTTCTGAGCTCCTTCCGCCTCTGTATCCATAGTACTTTCCCTTTCCCTGGAGCTGCCATTTTCAGTTCTCCTTTCAGAAGACTGGTACTTTAGTTACCCTCCTGTGGCCACACACTTTCCGCTACTCTGCTTGTGTCCGGAGCCAAGCTTTGGGACAACAGAGAGAGGGAGAAAAAATGGGAGTTTGTCCCATCCTCTTGGGATTATAGGTGTTCTGATTGGAGAGTGTGATAAGCTGAATAATAGCCCCCCAAAATCTCCAGGTCCTAATTCCTGGAACCTGCATGTGGCATGTGTCTGTGGAATTGTGGTAATAAATGCCCATGTTCTAAAATGCCAGGTTTATTACTTATTACTCTCTGAAAAGATTTTTATTTAATTAAGAACATCTTTCTTGATTACTGGAGATAGGCTTATATAATTATGTATTTTTGGTTGTTTAAGTCTCAATTCAAGATTTTCAACAGAGATGACTAAAATTTTATTGTGTGGGTGACATTGTTCTAATGATGATTCTGAAAATATAACCTGTCCTCCTTTGTTTTGTAATGAGTAATCCAGTTGCCCTATTAATTAATAGAATAAAATCTAGTTGTTGATACAGTATTGGGCACATTCTTGTACAAGTTATTGGGTTAGGTTTTGTTTTTCCCATTTCTCATAGAGTTATATAGTATTTATGTAACGGTTGAGTGGTACAGTGTTTAGGTCAATATAAGCTACCAAAGGATGTAGGTAAGGGCATGAACTGGCATGAGTTTGGGAAGAGCTTGCCCTGAGCATTCCGCTTTTAGTTTGAAAGAGCAGGTCGAGCTAATAATTCTATTTTACTCTAGTTTGCTCATTCCTTGTTCAGGCAAGACAGTTTCTTTTTTTTTTTTTTTTTTTTTTAAAGATTTATTTATTTGACAGAGATAGAGACAGCCAGCGAGAGAGGGAACACAAGCAGGGGGAGTGGGAGAGGAAGAAGCAGGCTCCCAGCGGAGGAGCCTGATGTGGGGCTCGATCCCATAACGCCGGGATCACGCCCTGAGCCTAAGGCAGACACTTAACCGCTGTGCCACCCAGGTGCCCCAAGGCAAGACAGTTTCTGACTATGAAGGTAGTTCTCAGAAGAACCTTGCTTACTACAACTTTTACACTTAAGGAATAGGAATGATATACTACTAAATCAAATCTTTGTGTATTTCAGAGGATTTGTAAAAATCTCAGAAAATAAGTCTTCCTTCAAAACCAGACAATTAATGAGATGAGGAAGATGTAGAAGAAGGAAGCAGATTAAGCACATGTAAAGGAAGATGTATACATCTATTTTCAACTAACATTATAGAAAACGTTAGTGCCAAGAAAGATCAATTAAGTCATTTATTTCTCTTCCACTTTGTCTCCCATATTCCATTTGATGTCTGGCAGGTAAGATGCACAATAAATACCATGTGGGTATAATTTTTAATTGCTTATCTGGCTCTATGAATAGTTTGTGTTTCCTCTCTTGAACTGGAAAAGTGTTATGTTGTTTATTGTCTTGAAATAAGTTCAAGTTTTATATGTGTGGATCTTTGTGGAATTTTTTCCCTTGGTCATTGTGCCCATAGGAGAAAAGCTAGCTATTAAAGCTAGTAGTGGGGAGGAAATATTATTTAGAATACATTTAATATAAAAATTTAAAAAGGATTTTTTCCTGTGGTACATTTACTCAAATATTCTGAAAATGTTCTTCCTAAATTTTTAAATTAAAATTTTTATTAAGATAAATACAGATTCACATGCGGTTAATAAGAATACAGGGGGATCCTTTTTTATACTCTGCTAGTTTCCATTGAAGGTAGCATTTTGCAAATGCATATCACAACTGGGATATTGACACCGATGTTATCAAGCCACTGCTTTCCCCAGTTGTGTGTGTGTGTGTGTGTGTGTGTGTGTGTACGTCCTCAGTTTTGTGTAATTCTGTAACTGTGGGGGCTTGTGTAACCACCACCATGGTCAAGATACTGAGCAGTTGGTGAAGTCATCAAAGCTTGGTAGTTCGATGACCTTTGGATTTTCTGGTGTTAGAGGCTTTTTGTTGTCACAGCATGGAACCCATGCACAGTATTGTTTGCTGCTGTCCATTTATTAGCCTTTTCCCAGCAAAGTTCCTTTGGTTTCTAGTAACGATTGGGTTTGGTTTGTGGTACTCTTGTTTCCTGAGAATTGGAGTCCCTTTTCAGGTCTGTTTGAAGACCCTGTCATTTGTCTAGACAACCCTGAAAAAAGATCAGAAGCTTAATTATACTAATATTATCAGAGATGTGTATTGAAAAGTTTTGGGACTGAAAAATAGCCCATATTATCGATTTTTCATTGTCTCTCTCTCTCTTTTTTCCTTCCTCCTAGGGTCAGGATTGTTTTTTCAGTAATTCCTGGGAACTACAGTAAGCCCTCACCAGCCTATTTGTTTTGAAAGATTGTAGGATATTTATTTAATACTCCAAAGAGATACTACCTGAACTATTTAATTATCATGAGTCTATTTCTTATTAGATCATTGGAGAGTATCATGCTATAATTAGATCATTGGAGAGTATCATACATGCCAAGGTTATGTATGTATTTGTTTTATCCTCTTGTGGATAATTTCAGCTGAACCCCAAACTGGCAATAACATACTCGTATGTAGTGACATAGGTGTTACACAAGGTACAAATCAAAGGAACTTGTTTATTTGAAATCAGATCTTTCCCTTAGAGAAACTCTTTAACTGTGAAGAATTTTGGTTGTTGTTTATTAATATTACATGCTAGTTATTACCTGGTTTGTAAATATGTCTTTTAGTACTTTGAACAACCATATATAACTGGTTTATCTTATTGGGGATGTTAACTTTGAACTCTTAAGATTGTGTTTGCCTAGTGAATTCACAAATTTTTATCTGATATCTTGTTTAAGTTATATGATATTTGTCATGGTACAGGTATTGATATTATTACCATTTTATGAATGAGGAAAAGATACGAGACTTGAGGTTAATGTACTTGCCTAAGGATTAAAGCTAATATGTGAATACAAGATTCAAGTCCAAGTATCCAAATTCATATTAGCTACTCTTCTATGTTGCCTCCCACTGATGATGATAACAACTAACATTTATGGACTTACTTACCATGTACTTGTCACTATGCTAAACATGTTATGTAAATTATCTCAGTTTATCACCACATCTTGTGAGGTGTAGGTGCTATTATTATTAATCTAGTTTTCTAGACAAATAAGCAGAAGTTATATAATTTGTCCAAGAACACACAATCCCTGAATAGAAGAGCTAGGATTTGACCAATTTGACCCCATGTCAGTTTGGTTCCAGAGTTCTTAACTACTATGTTTCACTGAAAATTGCGGGCTTATACATTGATTTGTCATGTTGACTCTTTTATATAAAATGTATAGCATTGTCTTACTTAGAAAACTATCTTGTCGGGGCGCCTGGGTGGCTCAGTCGTTAAGCGTCTGCCTTCGGCTCAGGGCGTGATCCCGGCGTTATGGGATCAAGTCCCACATCGGGCTCCTCTGCTGGGAGCCTGCTTCTTCCTCTCCCACTCCCCCTGCTTGTGTTCCCTCTCTCGCTGGCTGTCTCTCTCTGTCAAATAAATAAATAAATAAATAAATAAATAAATAAATAAATAAAAATCTTAAAAAAAAAAAAAAAAAGCTATCTTGTCTAGTGACTATGACTTCATTTTTCGCCCATGTTAGGTCTCTGTCAGTATGGTATAGTGTGTGAGGGCAATTGGAAAATGCTTATTTTTTCTCTTTTGTATTTTTTAACAGATGATACATTCTTATGGTTTAAAAATTCAAAAAGAACAAAAGGACATTGAAAAATCTTTTTTCCATCCACTTCCCTGACCACCCAGTTTCCCTTCCTGGAAGGAAGGATCTTTACCATTTTTTGATGCATTCTATCAAAATTAAGATGTATCTTACAAATATGAGTATCTAACTCTTTGGTATTTCTTTTCTTTGCTTTGCTTTTTTGGTGAGAATATTTAAGTTCTACTCTCTTAACAAGTTTGAATTATATAATACAGTCTTATCAACTATGGTCACCATGTTTTACATTAAAACCTGAGACCTTAGGGGGTGCCTGAGTGGCTCAGTCGTTAAGCGTCTGCCTTCGGCTCAGAGCGTGATCCTGGCGTTCTGGGATCGAGCCCCACATCAGGCTCACTAGGAGCCTGCTTCTTCCTCTCCTACTCCGCTTGCTTGTGTTCCCTCTCTCGCTGGCTGTCTCTGTCAAATAAATAAATAAATAAAATCTTAAAAACAAACAAACAAACAAACAAAAAAAACCTGAGACCTTATTCATCTTACAGCTGCAAATGTGTACACTTTTACCAGCCTGTCCCTATTTCCCCCACTCCCTAGCCCTGACAACCACTTTCCTACTCTCTAAGAGTGTGAATTTCTTTTCTTTTTTCTCTTCCCCCTACCCCTCCCCTCTTTTCTTACTTAAATATTCCACGTATAAGTGATATTGGGAAGTATTTGTCTTTCTCTTTCTGGCTTATTCCACATGGTATAATGCCCTCAGGGCTTATCCATGTGGTCACAAATGACAGGATTTCCTTCTTTCTCCTGAATAGTACTTCAGAGTGTCTGTGTGTGTGTGTGTGTGTATCCATCCATGTTGTCCTAAATGGCAAGATTTCATTCTTTTTTATGGCTGAGTAATATTCCACTGTGTATATATAGCGCATCTTTATCCACTGACCTATTGATGGATGCTTACATTGCTTCTATAGCTTGACTGTTGTAAACTACTGCAATGAACATAGGGTGACAAAGGCAAAAATAAAGAAATGGAACTACATCAAACTAAAAAAACTCTTGCAGTGAAGGAAACCATGAGCAAAATGAAAAGGCAACCTACTGAATAGAAGATATTTGAAAATGATATAACCATAAGAGGTTATATATTACAATATATAATATGTATTATTATAATATATATAATATATATAATTATATAGTTATATAATTATATATTTGTTATATTGTTATATATTTTCGAATTAGTGTTTTCATTTTCTTTGGGTAAATACTCAGAAATGGAATTGCTGGATCTTGTCTTTCTTTCTTTCTTTCTTTCTTTCTTTCTTTCTTTCTTTCTTTCTTTCTTTCTTTTTTTTAAGATTTTATTGATTGATTGAATGTGTGGGAGAAGGGGCAGAGGGAGAGGGGAAGCAGACTCCCCACGGAGCATGGAGCTGACATGGGGCTTGATCTCACAACCCCGAGATCTTGACCTGAGCCAAGATTGAGAGTCGGATGCTCAACCAACTGAGCCACCCAGGTGCCTGTATGTTATTTCTGTTTTTAATTTTTTGAGGAATCCCATACTGCTTTTAATAGTGGCTGCAGCATTTTGCATTCCCACCAACATTGCATGAGTGCTCCCTTTTCTCCACATCCTCACCAATACTTGTTAATTCTTTTTGATAATAGCCATTCTGGCAGGTGTGAGGTGGTATCTCATTGTGGTTTTGATTTGCATTTCCCTGGTGATTAGTGATGTTGAGCATTTTTTCATGTGCCTGTTGGCCATCTGTATGTGTTCTCTGTTATATAGTGTCCATTCAGGTCCTTTTCCCACTTTTTTTTTTTTTCTCTTCCCACTTTTTAATTGGATTGTTTGTTTTGATATTGAGTTGTGTAAGTTCTTTATATATTTTGGATATTAACCTCTAAACTAACTGCACCACCCAGGCGCCCCCAGATGATAGCTGTTCTAACAGGTATGGGGTGATTTCTCATTGTGGTTTTAATTTTCATTTTTCCGATGATTAGTGCTGTTGAGCACCTTTTCATATACCTATTGGTCATTTGTATGTCTTTGGAAAAATGTCTGTTTGATTCCTCTGCCATTTTAAGAATCGGGGTTTTTATTTGTGCTATTGCACTGTATGATAGCATACAACATATGTATGTTCCGTATATATGATTTGCAAATATTTTCTCCCATTCCATAGATTGCCTTTTTATTCTGTTGTTGGTTTCTTGTGCTGTGCAGAAGCTTTTTGGTTTGATGTAGTCCCACTTGTTTTTGTTGTTGTTGCCTAGAATGAATATGTGTCTCTTTGGTTACTGAAGGAACGAGTAAGAGGAGAATGTCTTGGCGCAAAGTTATTGTCACTATTCTTCAAAAGAGTATTTAGAGTCCCTATCTTTTTAAAGACCTAGGGCAGCAGTGGCATGTGACAGCACCTCACTAGCATTCCGTAGTACTGTTGACTTCCCTGCAGGTTTATTATTGCCAGTAGCCAATGTGTATAGTGCAGAAAGTTGTGTTCTATGATCAGTTGCCTCATTATTTCTTGACTTGAACTGGATTCCTAGAAATGAGAGGAAGGAATGAACAAAAAGGGTAGTCAAACATGTTCCTATCTTGATTGATCCCATCCTTAGAGGAATGGTAGTCCAGGTTCTGTGAATGTGATTTTGGCTAGATGTATAATTTTGGGGATATAGGGACCTGATAATGTCTCCTGTCCCTACTCCAGTTGCTCACTCTGTTTCTTTTTTTTTTTTTTTTTTAAAGATTTTATTTATTTATTTGACAGAGATAGAGACATCCAGCGAGAGAGGGAACACAAGCAGGGGGAGTGGGAGAGGAAGAAGCAGGCTCATAGCGGAGGAGCCTGATGTGGGGCTCGATCCCGGAACGCCGGGATCACGCCCTGAGCCGAAGGCAGGCGCTTAACCGCTGTGCCACCCAGGCGCCCCGCTCACTCTGTTTCTTTAGCTTATTTTTGTCTGCCTAATAATCTCAGCAGTGGAGACTCGGAAGGATCAGGTGAGGGAAGAGAGATGAGCAGAGACATATTCATGTTGTCTTTTTATTATCTTTTTTACCACATAGTGCAGGCATATCTCTCTGGAAACAATATTTGTAAATGATGACTTCATTCCTGTACTAGCTCCCAAGCTTATTTAGTTCATAATAACACAGATGAAATACATACATTCACAGTAGTATGCTTTTAAAGTCCTTATAATTACTGTGGTTAATTACTCAGTTATTTTAGCCACATTAAATTTTAGGTAGAATTCTGGAGGTTAGCTGGGGAAATTTGATCATTAATTATGAGGGAAGATGCATTCTGTATTCTAAATAGTCATTTTCACAAACTGTAGGTGTATAGTGTATTTGTAAGTTGGGAATGATTCCTTCTTAATAACTAGAATTACTTGTGAGTTATTTAAGGCCTACGTTTGGGTCAGGTTTCGTTTGATTTTGCTAGTCAGTCTTTAAATTTTCTAAGTAATTCCGTGACACTACGACTTGGACTGGATGAGTGAGATAGGTCAGGTCTCCAGTAAGTCGCTTTCTTTGCTGGATCCTACTGAGCTGAGAGAGGGCAGAGAAGCATTTGGAATAAAATATATAGAATAACATTTGCCATTTTAACCATTTTTAAGTACATCTCAGTGGCATTAATTGAAATCACAGTGTTATGGACACATCACTACTATCTTTGTCTAAAATATTTTTATCACCCTAAAGAGAAACTGTGTACCCATTAAGCAGTAATAAGGCCTCCCCCCAGCCCCTTGCCCCACAGTCCACTTTCTGCCTCTGAATTTGCTTATTCTAAATATTTCACATAAATGGAATCATACAATATTTATCTTTTTGTGTAGCTCATTTCACTTTACGTAATGTTTTCAAGATCCATCCATGTTGTAGCATGTGTTAGAACTTCGTTTCTTTTTATGGCTCAGTAATATCTCATTGTAACTAATAACTTAAAAGTGATAAGTTTTTTTACTCAGAATATCCTTCTGTTCACCATTTCTCTCACATTGTTAAAGTTTTTTTATCTTGCTAATTGTTGTATGTTTTAAATTGATGTGACAAATCAACTTGAAGATGTAGGATGTCTTGAATTCAATGAAATTTTGATGGTTCCATCCCATTTAAATTTGGGGACATTGAAATAGTTTGGTATATGCCCCTGACCTAGTCCCAGTCTCATTTTCTAGTTTTAGAGTTGGCAGTGGAGCTAGAAGCCACTGGGGATTTTGGCACAGTATCATGATCCCAAAGTTTGTGCTACTAGAACCCCCATTGGAAATCTCTTACCTCTTAGAGATGGAATTCAGCTATTTGAATTGGGAAAGTGGAATCTTCCCTTCTAGGCATGTGAGTAAGTCCTTTTCCCCTGGTGCTTCTTAGCCATAGTTAATATGCATACTAGTTAATCTCATGCTGTTCTCTAGGTGAATTAGATTAGTGAACAGTAGGAGAATATTTAATTCTTTAATCACTACCATGCAGCATAAAACTGTATTAACTTAAGCAAAAAGGTCATAGCTTTCTTAGCTAAAATTTTCAAGCTTAATCTTGTTTTTCTGTCCTTATATATACACTGAGTTTTTAAGAAACTCTAAATACATTTAGCCTAAGATGAATTTGATTCTATATTGTTACCTATTTTATTAACTATTCCTCCCGCTTTTGTCATTTTAAAATTAATACACATGCCTTTTATGTCAAATCCAAATCACTGATAAAAGGATGTTTAATCGGGGCTCCTGGGTGGCTGAGTCAGTTAAGCATCTGCCTTCAGCTCAGGTCATGATACCAGGGTCTTGGGATCAAGCCCCACATAGGGTTCCCTGCTCAGTGGTGAGCCTACTTCTCCTCCGGCTCCCCCTGCTTGTGCTCTCTCTCTCTGTGTCAAATAAATAAATAAAATCTTCCAAAAAAATGTTTAATAGTTATAGTAAAAATAAAGTCTAGTTAGAACTTCTTTAGAGCCTTTTTTCCAAGGAAGATATAGAATTTTTAATCAGTATTTTTTGTGTTTATAATTAGTTATATTTCCATAATATTAAGTCTACAGTTTACCATAATATCTAAAATATAATATTATGAGATCTTGTCACATACTTGTCTAAAGAAGGTAAGCATACATTTAACTTTAATTCTTATTGGTTAATTTGATTACCATTTAAAATTTCTGGAATATGATCTTTGTTATAACTTGAAATCTAATTAATTTTTATTGTAACTTCTAGGATAACTTTGGGTTAGGTATATGAGGGAGTTGGTCTATTTCTTATGTGTCTCTTAGAAAGGTACATTATTTAAAAATTCACTTTTATAATGGTTTGAATTGAGCCCTTTTTCAAAGTAGTAGAAAAATGTAAAAACTGGCATGTTTAATGATTAAAAGATTGCTTTATTCATTTGATTTACATTTCCATAATGACTAACATATTGAGCATCTTCCCATGTGCTTATTGGTCATTTGTATGTCTTCATTGGAGAAATCTCTTAAGTCATTTGCCCATTATTTGTTTTCTGATTTATAAAGTCTCCTAGTTTTTGTTTGTTTTTTCATTTGCTCATAATTGGGTTGTTCGTCTTTTTGTTCTGAATATAGAATCCTAGGCTGTGTGGGGAAGTTTTTTTCTTCCTTTCAGCACTTTAAATGTGTTCCTTTTATTGTCTCTGGCTTGCGTTTTTTCTGATCAGAAGTCAGTGATAACTTTTATTTTCGTTTTGCTGTGTAATGTGTCCGTTTTTTTTCCCTCCGTGCTTTCAAATTTTTCATTGTTTTTTCATGAATTTATGATATGCCTTAGTTTGGTTTTCTGTATTTATCTTGTATGAGTTTCTTTGAGAATCTTGGATCTGTGATTGAACTTGAGAGATACTTTGCCACTATCTTTCAAATATGTTTTCTGTCTCCCCTTCCTTTTTCTTGGCCTCCAATTACATGCATGCAAAAATGGTGATTTTTCACATGACTGGGACTCTGATTTTCTCTTTTTTATTTACTTTCCATCTCCTCCCCACCCCCCATTTGTAGCCTTTTTTTCTCATTGTACTTCAGTTCAGATAGTTACAATTCTTCTGTCTTCAGGTTCACTGATCTTTTATTTGCCAGTGTTACATATGTTGTTAAAGCCCTACAGTAAACTTTTTCAGATATTGTTATTTTCTTCACTCTAAAAATTACATTTTTTCTTTTAAAATATAGTTTCAGGGGCGCCTAGGTGGCGCAGTCATTAAGCGTCTGCCTTCGGCTCAGAGCGTGATCCCAGCGTTCTGGGATCGAGCCCCACATCAGGCTCCTCCGCTGGGAGCCTGCTTCTTCCTCTCCCACTCCCCCTGCTTGTGTTCCCTCTCTCGCTGGCTGTCTCTCTCTGTCAAATAAATAAATAAAATCTTAAAAAATAAAAATAATATAGTTTCAGGGGCACCTTGGTGGTTCAATCTGTTAAGTGTCTGCCTTAGGCTCAGGTCGTGATTCCAGGGTCCTGGGATCGAGTCCTGCATCAGGCTCCCTGCTCAGTGAGGAGCCTGCTTCTCCCTCTACCCCTTCCCCACTGGTCGTGTGTGTGCATGTGAGCACTCTCGCTCTCTCTTCCCCTCTCAAATAAATGAATAAAATCATTTAAAAATTAAAAATATATATATAGTTTCAGTTTTCATGTTCGTATCTTCATTTAAATCCTTAAGTTTGCTTAATAGTTATTTTTAACTTCTTATATACCAGCTTTTCATCATCTCTGTCATTCTTTTGCCTGATTTTATTTCTGGTGATTGTTTACATTTTCCTTCTTCTTACATCTATTATTGTTTATATCTGCCGGATATTATAAATTTTTTTTAAAAGATTTTATTTATTCAGTTGAGAGAGAGCATGAGCAGAGGGGAGAGGCAGAGGGAGAGGGTGAAGCAGACTCTCAGCTGAGCAGGAAGCAAGGCGGGGCTTGATCCCAGGGCCCCAGGATCATGACCTGAGCTGAAGGGAGACGCTTAACCGACTGAGCCACACAGGTGCCCCAGATACTTTAAATTAAAAAAAAAAAAAAAAAAAAGGATTTGCTTATATATTTTAGAGAGAGAGAGAGAGAGAGAGCATGGGGTGGGGGGTACAGGGAGAGGGAGTGAGAAACCCAAGCCAACTCCGAGCTGAGCACGGAGCCTGCAGCTGGGTTTGATCCCACCACCCTGCAATCACAACTTGAGCTGAAACCAAGAGGCAGAGGCTTAACCAACTGTGCCACCCAGGTGCCCCTAAAATTTTTTTTAAAGATTTATTTATTTGAGAGAGTGAGAAAGAGAGAGCAAGTTGGTGCAAGCAGGGGGAGGGGCAAAGGGGAGAGAAAATCTTCAAGCAGATTCCCTGCTGAGTGCAGAGCCCTACACTGGCTCAATCTCATGATCCATGAGATCATGACCTGAGTGGAAACCAAGAGTCAGATGCTTAACTGACTGAGCTACCTAGGCACCCTTCTACTGGATATTATAAACTTTATGTCTTGAGTACTTAAATTTTGTTGTCTTCATTTAAAGAGTGCTAGCTCTCTTTTATTCTAGCGCACAGTGAAATTAGTTGCAGATTAGTCTAATCTTTCTGAGGCTTGTTTTAAATTTTTGTTATGTTGGATCTTAAGTAGCCTTTATTCTAAGTCTTGTTTAGCTCGAATAGTGAGGATTGATTCTTCTGGAGCCTCTTCTAAATGCACTGGATATTAATGGAGGTCTCTCTTCTGACTGGTCAGCTCCATACGAGCTTTGAGTACTGTTCATCTTCCCGATATCTGGTAGTTTTTCCTTAGTATTTGTTCTTTTTTTTGTGGAATTTACATTATATACCTGTTTGTTATTTGGAATTTCAAGGGGTTCTTTGTTATTTTCTGAAGCTGTGTCTGACTCTGTCTTATGATATTTCTGTATAGAATTTACAGAAAAGGAAAATTTGGTTAGTATTATGAAATGCATTTGAAGTAAAGAAACGTTTAGTTGGAATAGACTCTTTGTGCAAAGGCAGTAAGGTAAACAGAAATACTTTTTATCTTCAAAAGGAAAAAACTTTTCAACACATATATAGAGAGTCAGAGTTTGCATTTGAATAGCAATATTTGAAATTTTACGGATATCAAGTATGTTTTATGTAAATGAATACTTCATGTTTTCATAGATTACGTACTGTGGGTCTTATTATGTGCTTGAATTACTCTTTGAGCCTCACCAACGTACAGTATGATTCATTTTGTGTATTCATGTTATGTTTTTGTCATTAATTATGTAAAGACAATTTTTAGGCATATAGGTTGGTATAATCAGGGTATCAGGGTCTTTGGGAAAGTATGTGTGTGGTGTTTTGTTTTTTACTTTTTTTTACTTTTTTAACTTTTGTACTTTTTTTTTTAATTAATGCTGTGTGAGTCAGTATAGATGATGTTACACTTTTGTAACAGATGTTTCTCCCAAAATAGTAGCTTGCGATAACACAAAGTTATTTTTCACTCATAAAAATTCTGTTGATGGAGTTAGGTGATTCTTTGTGACAACTCCTTTGTGTGTTGGTTCCACTTTCCAGGGAGTGTCAGTTCTTATGGCGTTTTTATTGCATATCAGAAAGAGCGTCTATAAATCACCAAGGTAGAGGTGGTCATTCCAGGGAGGGTCTCTTGCCTGCAATAACGTAGTTAGCCCAGAAGTGATATGTATATGTCATTCTATCCTTAACCCTCTGGTCACAAATAGTCATATCCTTTCTATCCTGTGCACATACACTCTCACCAATCCTAAAAACAAAGCTGAGTAGTAATGAGCATGGCACTTAGTATTTCATAAATGTTGAGGCATTATGAGTTGTAACGTAACCATTGCTTTAAAAATAACTTTTTGGGGATAAAAAAAGATACTCCACATTAGATGTGTTAGATGCATGATGATTTCTGGAACATTAATAAAACATGGAAAATACACATGCCTTAGAATTCAGAAAATAGGTTGATTTTCCTGGGCCTCTTTTCCTCATCTGTTAGATGAACTTTTGAACTTGGTAGCTTTGGAAGGTTATTACTGTTCTTATATTTTGGGAGTGAGGTTACCAATATGTTCCAGCATTCCAACCAAACGTATTCAGAACAAATTTTCTACATTTTAGAAATACTTGCATGCAAAACTAAAGATCATATCTTACCCAGAATTCCTTGATTAACTTTACCCTCACTACTTTATTCTCTCTGTGTTAAAGTCAGGTAAGTGGTCAGAAATGGAGAGCATTTAGAAATGGAGATACATCATTAAGTTAAAGCAGGGGGAAAGGGGATGCCAAAGCACCATAGTGCTTATACATTGAGTTTGTGATCATTTGGAATTTTATAGTTTAGTTTTTAATGGATTTCACCAAAATGGTATCATCTTGCTGGTGATGGCTTTCATTTCATGTAATACTAAAGAATGTATATAACCGTATTATATAGAACTGTGAAGTTGTTAAGAGTTCAGTTTCAGGATCCTGTCTCGCCTAGGGTTTGAATCTTAACTCTGCCATTTCATTAATATATGACTTTGGACAAGTTACTTAATTTCCTTGGGCTCTAGTTTTCCTCAACCACAAAACGGGGACACCAGTAATACCTTCCCTATAGAATCATCTTGAGGCTTAATACTTAAAGCACTTACACAACAGTTGTGTGGCACATAATAGGGATTTAAATTTGGCTATTGTTTTTATTATTATAAAAATAATAATTTATTAATGGAGTTAGCGTTGGGTTAAACACTGTAATGCTGTGATTTAGTAAGTAGTTCCTTGCTGACTAGCAATATAAAAATGGAGATACATGATATACCATTGTATGTGTAGTACGCAACAGTATGTGTCCAGTTCCTTTCTCCCGTCTTCTGTGCTACTGTCATGTGTTTTAATTTTACGCATGGTGTAAACACATTACATTTTTACTCTTATTCCTTTAGACGGCCAGTTATCTTTTAAAGCAATTAAAAATAAGAAAAAAGTACATTTTATATGTACCTTCGTTTATGCCATTTCCTTTTCTTTTGTTTTTGTATAGGTACATGTACCTGGTTTGGTATTGTATTTCCTTCAGCCTAAAGTACTTTTCTCCCCCTTTTATGTGGTGCAGATTTGCTGGTAATGACTTCTCTGTTTTCATTTTCCTGAAAAAGTCTATTTGACCTTTCTTTTTGAAAGATATTTCCTCTGAGTATAGGATTCTCAGTTTTTTCTTCTTAGTGTTGTAACCATGCCACTTCACCATCTTTTGGCTTACGTAGTTTTTGATAAGAAATGTTTCTCTCAATGTAGTATGTCTTTTTTCCTCTGGTTGCCTTAAAGATTTTCTTTTTATCTTTGGTTTTGAGTAGCTTGAATATGATTTGTCTAACTGGTTTTGGGGGGTTAGAGGTGTAATTTATCCTGCCTGTTCTCTGAACAACTTCTGTCTGTGGTTTTATGTTTTTATTAGTTTTGGAGAATTCTCAGCATTTATCTCTTAAGATATTTCTTCTGCTCCATTCTCTTTTGCTTCTAAGATTTCAACTGTATGTGTGTTAAATCACTTGATTGTCCTACAGCTCTTGGATTTTCTGTCTCGTTTCTTCCTACCCGCACATTTTTCCCCCTCTCTTTGATTTTGTACAGTCTCTTACTTGACTCTTTTGAGTTTACTGTTGAGCCATTCCAGCTTTATTGAATTCTCTGTTCCCCTGTTTTTCCTTTGTCAGGGTGGTTTTTTTCCTTTCCTTCCTTGTGTAACTAATAATTTGTGGTTGAGAGATGGATGTTTTATCCTGGACAGTAGAGACTGAGGGAAGTAGTATTTATGCCTGGCTAGACCTTTAGCATGAGTAGTTGAGTCAGTCTTGTCTGTAGCTGAGCTGTATTTCGTATTGTTATGCTTACGCACAGTGCACTATAGACTTCAAATTCCAGCCTAGGGTTACCTTTTTTAGGGTGGAATCTTATTTGCCTGAGGATTTTCCTTTCTTCCCCTTTTTTTATTTTTTATTTTTTTGAGAGAGCGCATGTGCACAAGCAGAGGGAGAGAGAGAATCCCAAGCAGACTCCCTGCTGAGAGCTGAGCCTGACCCAGGGCTCGATTCCAGGACCCTGACATTATGACCCATCCGAGGACCCTGAGATCATGACCCCAGCTGAAATCAGGAGTTGGACACTTAACTGACTGAGCCACCCAAGCGCCCCACCAGAGGATTTTTCTAATGTCTTCTCTACCTTCAACTTTGGATCTCATTTTCTTAGTTGTTACAGTACATTAGAGAGGAGAGGGTCTCTCTCCCTACTCTTCCCTCCCCGGCAGTAGACTGATACTATTTATTCCTCAGTGTTTGCTAACACAATGGTGGGGATGGGTGTGGATGCTAGGGCAGGGGACAGTCTGTTTTCCGTTTTTCTGTTTCAGTTTTAGGCAGACAGTGTATCCCCAGAGACCTTCTCAGTGGTTCCACCTCTCTCCCAGGGGTAGAAGATCTCTAAAGGTCTAGGGCTATGATGTTTTCTACACCTGCCTCAGGCATAGAGGGTTTTTTCTGTTATCTTCCTTCAGTTTATGCAGGGGCCAACTAAAAATAGTTATTCCATAAAGTATATCTATTAAGATTTTTAACAAATGTTTTTTATGTTCTGATCTGAAGCCATCATCTCCCTAGGCTAGTTTTTGCTAGGCTTTTCTATCAATGGCACCGGAGATGTAAAGTTTTTAGCATCAAGAGTGTTATTAAATATATTTATAAACATCACTTAATAATATATTTTCATTTTTCATATTGACTCTAAGTTTTATTTCTTTAATTCTTTTTTTATTGAACTATAGCTGATATACAGTGTGAAATTAGTTTCAGGTGTACAACATAATGCTATGCTCACCACAAGTGTAGCTACCATCAGTCACCATACAATAGTATTACAATACCATTGACTATATTCCCAATGCTACACCTTTTATCCCCATGACTTATTCATTCTGTAACTGGAAGCATGTATCTCTCATTCCCCTTCACCCGCTTTGCCTGTCCTCCCACCCCTGCCCCTCTGGCAGCCATCAGTTTGTTTTCTGTATCTGTGGGTTTGTTTCTCTTTTTGTTTATTCATTTGTTTTGTTTTTTAGATTCCACATATAAGTGAAATCATTGTCTTTCTCTGTCTGACTTATCTCACTCAGCATAATACCTTTTAGGTCCATCCGTGTTGTCACAAATGTCAAGATCTCATCCCTTTTGTATGGCTGAGTAATATTTCTCTGTGAGTGTGTGTGTGTGTGTGTGTGTGTGTGTGTGTACACACATGTACACACACCACATCTTCTTTATCCATTCATCTATCAGTGGACACTTGGGTTACTTCCATATCTTGGCCATTATAAATAATGCTGCAGTAAGCGTAGGGGTGCATATATCTTTTCAAATTAGTGTTTTCATTTTCTTTGGGTAAATAGCCAGTAGTGGAATTACTGGATCATATGGCATTTCTATTTTTGATATTTTGAGGAACCTCCATACACTTTTCTACAGGGGCTGCACAATGTATAATCCCACCAACAGTGTACAAGGGTTCCCTTTTTCTCCAGTCCTCACCAACACTTGTTATTTCTTGTGTTTTTGATTCTAGCCAGTCTGGCAGGTTGTAAGGTGATACCTCATTGTGGTTTTGATTTCCACTTCCCTGATGATTACTGATATTGATCATCTTTTTATGTGTCTGTTGGCTGTCTGTATGTCTGTTTTGGAAAAAATCCCTACTCAGATCCTTTGCCCATTTTTTTTTTTTTTAAGTAGCTTCATACCCAGTGCCGAGCCCAGCCTGTGGGGCTTGAACTCACAACCCTGAGATAAAGACCTGAGCTGAGATCAAGAATTGGGTGCTTAACCGACTGAGCCACCCAGGTGTCCCATGTCCATTTTTAAATCAGATAAATTTTTTTTTTTGGTGTTGAATTGTATATGTTCTTTATATATTTTAGATGTTAATCCCTTATCAGATATATTATTTTTCAAATATCTTTTCACATTCAGTAGATTGCCTTTTCATTTTGTTGATAGTTTCCATCGCTATGCAGAAGATTTTCTATTTTAGTGTAGTCCCAATAATTTTATTTTTGCTTTTCTTTCCCTTGCTTGAGGAAACATATCTAGAAAAATGTTAACAACAGCTGATGTCAAAGAAATTACTGCCGATATTTTCTTCTAGGAGTTTTATGGTTTGATGTCTCACATATAAATCTTTAATCCATTTTGATTTTATTTTTGTGGTTTGTGTAAGAAGGTGGTCTAGTTTCCCAGCCCTGTCCAGTTTTCCCAGCACCATTTATTGAAGAGACTTTCATTTTCTTATTGTATATTCTTGTCTCTTTTGTCATAGATTAATTGACCATATAAGTATGTGTTTATTTCTGGCCTGTTTGTTCTGTTCTATTGATCTGTATGTCTGTTTTTATGCCAATATTATACTGTTTTGATTACTGTAGCTTTGTGTAGTATATCTTGAAATCTGGGAGTTCGGCTTTGTTGTTTTTTCTCAAGGTTGCTTTGACTATTTGGGGATGGGGAAGTCTTTGTGGTTCCATACAAATTTTAATATAGTTTGTTGTAGTTCTATGAAAAATGATGTTGGTATTTTAATAGGGGTTGCATTGAATCTGTAGATTCCTTTGGGTTTGAACTATTCTTTAATCATGCATTTTATTGACAAAAATTCTGCATGGCAAATACTAGGTCAGTTTGTTTTAAATGACATGGCACTTCTGACACCAATTGTGTGGGTTTTTCCCCTTTATCAGTCAGTTTTTCAACTCTCTGGACACAAATTGGATGTCCTACAATTCAGTTCAATTCTGATACTAAGTACCTGGAATTAGTGCAGACCTCACAGGTCTGATCTGCTTCCTACTTCAGATGCCAATCACAGGTCCTGGACTTCTGGTACTTCTGACCAATTGGCTGTAAATCCAGGGTTCCTCTGACCCCCTCTGTGGGTTCGATAATTTGTTAGAATGGCTCACAGAACTCAGGAAGACATTTTAAGTACTATTACCAGTTTATTTTAAAGACTACAACTCAGTAACAGCGAAATGGAAAGAGGTGCTAATGGCGAGGGATGTGGATGGGCAGGGAGGGAGATGGTGTGCAGAACTTCCATGGGGTCTCTGGTGCAACACCCTTCTCGCACCTTGATGTATTCACCAACCTAGAATCTCTCCAGACCCCGTGTTTAAGGGTTTTTAATGGAAGTTCAGTTGTGTAGGCATGGTTGGTTAAATAATTGGCTCTTGATTGGCTATTGGTGATTAACACAGTTTCTGGACCCTCTCCCCTTCCTGGAGATTGGGGAGTGATGCTGAATATTCCAACCCTCTAATCACAACTTTTCTTGTGACCGGCAAGCTTATGTTCTGAATGCCTCACTAGCATATGAATGAAAGGGGCTTATTGGATGAATAACAAAAGATGCTCCTTTTACCTACATCACTCTGGAAGGATTTTTAGAAGCTTTTGTGTCAGGAACCTGAAAGACCAAATATGTATTTCTTATTATATCACAATATCACCCGAGGCACTAAATAAAGAATTGTCGAATGAATGAATTTATGTGATTGTTGTCGCTGTCCCTCCCTTTCTTATGCATAGCTTTTGTTCTTTATTTTTGATTACTATAATACTCATTTCTAAGAGTATAAAAAATGTCTCTTGTGGTCTCTATATATTTTACTTTTTAAAAAATTGAATATATTTGACATATAACATTATGTAAATTTGAGGTGTACAACATGTTAATTTGATACATTTATATATTGTAATATGATTGCCATTCCATTTCTGAACTTTCACTTAGAGAATGTCCATCTTTCGAATCAACATGTGTTTAAGTTTTACAGAGGTTGAAGGAAATTCTGTAATTACACAAAATTCTTATCACATTATTGGAGCTTTTGAAGGGGAGGACCTTTATCTTCTTTGGCCTTGATAAGGACTCCAAAGAGAAAGAATTCAGTGTGTGAGTAGTGATATCTGTACCTTAGAATAGGTACAGTGCGTTTTTGGCTGAGTGTAATAACAAGATGTATAAGAGGAAGAAGAGGGAGAAATTTAACATAATTTCACTAAAGTTTACCAAAGCCTTATTTGGAGATGGAGACAAGATTTGTTAAAGGTGATACCAGCCTCAGATTCCTCAACAACTGAAACATCTAACGTTGGCTTTATCATTTTCTCCTAGGTGATTTACTGTTCCTTTGGTGGAACATCCAAAGGACTGCACTTCAATAACTTAATAGTTGGGCTTGTCCTTCTTACAAGAGGCAGAGATGAAGAGAAAGCAAAATGTAAGTACTTTTATTATCTCAAAATGATACTACATTTGTGTGCAGCATAATTTACCTGAAAATTCTGATGTCAAAGCATTTGAGTTGATATTTCTCCGAATAAACAAGTGGCCAATGAGCACTTGAAAAAATGCTCAGCATAATTAGGTATTACGGAAATATACATTAAAATTAGAGTGAGATACCACTGTGTATCTACCAGAATGGCTGAAATAAAAGACAGATTAGGATTGGTGAGGATGGAAAAGTTGCAACCCTCGCACATTGCTACTGGGAGTGTAAAATAGTACTCTCACTTTTGGAAAACTGTTAGGGAGTACTTCAAACTATTAAACATTGAGTTATCATATGACCTGACAGTTCTACTGCTATGTATATATCCAAGAAAATTGAAAACATGTATGCATTAAAAAATACGCATGAGTATTCATAGAAGCCCTGTGCTTAATAGTCACAAGATAGAAACAACCCTAGTGTCCATCAGCTGATGCATTCAATCTAAACAAAATACATATGTCCATACAATAAAATACTGCTCGACAATAAAAAGGAGTAAGGTACAAATAAATGCTGCAACGTGGGTGAACCTGAAAATATTATGTTAAAGTCATAAATACCAGTCAGAGTAGGCCACATAGTATGTAATTCCATTTATATGAAATGTCTGGATTAAGCAAATCCATACTCACAGTAGATTAAATCCATACTCACAGTAGATTAGTGATTGCCAGAGGCTGGTAGGGGAGAGGAAAAATGGAGAACAACTGCTAATGAAGGTGGGTTTCTTTTCGGGATGAAAGTTTTATTGAAAATGTCCCAAGGGAGGGGCACCTGGGTGGCTCAGTGGGTTCACCTTCTGCCTTCGGTGCAGGTCATGATCCCGGGGTCCTGGGAGGGAGTCCCGCATCTGGCTTCCTGCTAAGCAGGGAGCATGTTTCTCCCTCTGCCCTTTCCCGGGTTTGTGCTCTCTCCTCTCTGGCTCACTCTCTCTCTCAAATAAATAAGTAAAATCTTTAAAAAAGAAAAAAAAATTCCCAGGGGAAGTAAAGGCAAGTATTTCTGTTACATGAGATATATATAACATTTGCTCCAAAAATTCCCAGGTTTTTATCATTGGCCACTGGATGTTGGGTCTTTCTTCTTTCTTCCTTTTCTAACCTGCCTTCTGACTGCTTCCCCTAAATCTCTCAGAGTCTTCTTTCTTACCCCTGAATTTAGACTGCTCTTTTTAATCTTTTTCCTTTTTTATAGTTTTATTGAAGTGTAATTGACTTAAAATGCACATATATAAAGTGTAGATTTTGATATGTTTCAACACATATATGTACCCATATTATCACAGTTAAGATACTGAACGTATCCTTAAACCCAGTTGGAATTTAACTGTGATCCTGGTTTTTCAAATTAGTGTCCCTCTACCAGCAAACAAAAACTGTGACTCCAGGCAGTCAGTAATTAAAAATAACATTTTGGGAGGGTCACAAACATAAACATACATTTAAATTTTTTCTTTCTTTCTTTTTTAAAGATTTTATTTATTTGAGAGAGAGAAAAAGAGAGGGCACGCGCAGAAGCAGGGGGGAGAGGGAGAAGGAGAAGTAGACTCCCCTTTGAGCAGGGAGCCCAGTGCCAGGCTTGACCCCCAGGACTCTGGGATCATCCCCTGAGCTAAAGGCAGACACTTAACTGACTGAGCCACCCACCCAGGCACCCCTCTTTATTTTTATTATACTGTTGTATTCGTTTTCTAGGGCTGCCCTAACAAAGTACTGCAGACTTTCGTAAGTGGCTTAAAACAACGGAAACTTATTATCTTACAGTTCTGGGAACTAGAAATCCAAATTGAAGATGTTGGCAGGGCCCTACTCCCTCTGAAACCTATAGAGAAGAATGCCCCCTTCCTAACTTCTGGTGGTGGTGTGCTTGATGTTCCTTGGCTTGTAGCCGCGTCACTCCAATTTCTGCCTGTCTGTTCACATGGCTTCCTTCTGACTCTGTTTTGTCTTCTCTTCTTGTAATTAGTCATATTGCATTAGAGCCCACCCTGATGAGGTCATCTTAATTCGATTACATCTGCAAAGACCCTGTTCCAAATAAGGTCACATTTGTGGGTACCAGGGTTAGGACTTTACCATCTTTAGTGGGGAACACAGTTCAACCCATAACAGGTGGTCAGAGCACTCCCTCTGAGGAATCTGCTATGGGATGCTAGGGCAGGCCGGGGAACCCGCTGGGTCTTCAGGGGGATGAATGTCTCTTCTTCTATCTTTCTGTCTTCTGTCTTTCCAATTAAGGTCCCATTCACGCACTTCAGTCCATAACGGCAGTATTTCAAACATACATATAATAGGTACATCCACCTAGCTTTATTATTTCTTAATATTATATCATATTTGTTCCAGATCTTATTTTTTAGGAAATAAAATACTACAGCCAAGGTGTGGCGCTCCCTGTCTGTATCTCTCCATGGTTCTATCCCTGTTCTTCCCTACACAGAGGTAGCCACTCTCATGAATATGATTTTTCATTCCTCATGTAGGTCTTTATACATTTATGATGTTTTATAAACCCTTAAACATATCTTCACCTGTTTTGCAGATTTTAAACTTTTTAAGTAAATGGTATATGACACACAGATTATTTTGCAGTTTGCTTTTCCCTGAATATTTTTTATATTTATCCATCGTGAAACTCTTAGTTCCTTTATTCTAACTGCTATGTGGTATTTCATTGTGTGTGTGCATCTCAGTTTACCTGTTTTCTTATTGATAGACATTTATCTTTTTTCCCCTAAGTTTTGCATTACTGTAATACTCCAGTGAACATTGTTGTATCTCATGCACATGGATGAAAGTCTCTCGAGGGTGTAAGTTGAGTTGCTTAGAATCTGAATTTCTAGCATATATCACCTTTGCTAGATTTGGCCAAGTTACTGTCCAAAGTGGTTGCAATGATTCATACTCTTATTAATAGTGTATAATAGTTCCTGTTTCTCCCAATTTATTGCTAACAGTTTGTATTGTCATACCTAAACATTTTTGCAAGTTTGATGTGTTTGAAAAGATATCACATTGCTGTTTTAATTTGTATTGCTGGTTTTCATTTTCTTTTTTTTTTTAGGAATAAATTAAATTATATATTTATAAAGTGCTTGGCACTAGTAATCACTCAGTAATATTTACCTCTCTCTTCCTTCCCTACTTCTACCAAGGTATATTTAATCTATGGTAAGTTTAATTTATTCTTTCTTTCTCCTAGACATTTTTAGTCTTTTTGCAAGTGAATCTGGGAGCTATGTTGTACGGGAAGAAATGGAAAGAATGCTCCATGTGGTGGATGGTAAAGTCCCAGATACACTCAGGAAGTGTTTCTCAGAGGTATATTTAAAGATTTACCTTTCATCCATACCTATTACAAAGTATTAACTCTTAGATGTTTATGTGCAGCATATTCCTGACATTTTTGTTTTTGATGGTTGATGTTTCAACTATTTATGTGCTGTGCTCAGAGGTCCGTGACTACTTATTACTGCTGTGTTTGTGAATCTGAAAGTTCCCAATTCTACTTTAAAGGCAAGTGTCTATACTTAATGGTATTATGAAACACACGTTTTTACACCAACACACGTTGGTGATCCTGCAGGAACCTGAGCATTGCTCGCATTGTAATGTCATTGCTTTTCTTTTTCTTTTCTTTTCTTTTTTTTTTTTTAAGATTTTATTTATTTATTTATTTATTTGACAGAGACAGCCTGCGAGAGAAGGAACACAAGCAGAGGGAGCAGGAGAGGAAGAAGCAGGCTCCCAGTGGAGGAGTGTACTGGGATCACGCCCTGAGCCGAAGGCAGACGCTTAACGACTGCCCCACCCAGGCGCCTCGTCATTGCTTTTCTTTGTATAAATGGCCTTTAGCCATTCTGTGACTCTGGGACCCGTCAAGGCTTATGATTTATTTGACTTAGCTGATTTGCAAAGTAAAATATTTGGGTCTGAAAAATCTGTCATTTTTTTTTCTGTTTTCATAAATAATATATTTTCATTGTAGAAAACTTAAACAGTTAAAAATGCATATCTTGGGGCGCCTGGGTGGCACAGTCGTTAAGCGTCTGCCTTCGGCTCAGGGCGTGATCCCGGCGTTATGGGATCGAGCCCCACATCAGGCTCCTCCGCTATGAGCCTGCTTCTTCCTCTCCCACTCGCCCTGCTTGTGAACCCTCTCTCGCTGGCTGTCTCTATCTCTGTCAAATAAATAAATAAAATCTTTAAAAAAAAATGCGTATCTTTAACAGAGAAAATTCTTTTTTTTCCCTTTTCATAGGTCTGCTAATATGGGAAAAGTCCCTAGAGATGGTAGAGTAAAAACCCTTTTAGAATTTTCTGATCCTTTCCTGCAGCACACTCAGTGCTGCATGATTTCTTACGGGTGGCTGTTTGACCCACTTGCATTTCACAGATGTTACAGTCCCTTATGCTCATAGTTTTATTCAGTTTAGTTTAGTCACCTTCCTAACTGTATAGGCATTGATTGTCAATACTCCAGCCATGTGCATATATCTGGTTCTAACATCTGTCTCATTGGACCCTCTAGCTGTAGCTTTTCACTATTCTTAGAGTTTCTTCTGTGTCGATAACACCTGGAGATTTCCCTTTCTAGCTTTTTGCCTGTATGGTTTTTGGTAGTGGTTATGGTGTTACATTTTACTCAGCATTTCTGTGTGTTTGGTACAAAAGGCTTGGCTTCCTGCATTTTTGCTTCTGACATACTGACTGAAAGATGGCTCTGATAGTATTTCAGTACTTCAAGACAAATAAGCTATGGTTTTTCTCTCCACTAACAAACATTTTCTGGTCAAAAAAAGTCATCTAATCTTGCCAGGCCTGATTAATTAGATTTTTCACAGAGATGTCAAATGCATTAATACTCTGTACATTTTGGGGGAGAATGTATATTTTTCTTATTTTAATAAGTTTTATGCACACATTCCCATTTTATAGATGGGAATTAAATGTGGTTAGTCACCCAGTTCCCTAAAGTTTATGCACAATAGCAGGTACATGTATTAGATGATAATTAGTGCTATGGGGAAAATTTAAGTAAAATAAGGGGGATAGGTGGTGATAGGGAGGAGGTGGCTGAGTGTAGGTATTTCGTGTAGGAGAGTTGGGAAAGGCTTGTCAGATAAATGACACTTGAACCAAGAATTTAAAGGAAGAGAGATATAACCATGCAGATATCCGGGGGAAAGCATTTTTCAGGAAGAGAATATAGCAAAGGCCCTGAGTTGGGAGTGTGCTTGACATGTCCAAGCAACAAGTAGGCTGGAATAGAGTAAGAGAGTAGTAGGATATGAAGTTATAGAGGTTGGGGAAGAGGTTGGAGGTTGGGGAAGTAGGGAGATTATATATGGCTCTGTAGGACAGTGTGAGTTCTTTGACTTTTACCCTGAGCAAGGTAAACATTGGAGGGTTTTGGGCAGAGGAATGAATACACAAGGGGTTTTTTGTTTTGTTTGTTTTTAAGATTATTTATTCAAAAGAGAGAGAGAGCACGGAGGGGAGGGGCAGTGGAAGAGGGGAAAGAGAATCTCAAGCTCCGCTGAGTGCAGAGCCTGCCAGGCTCAATCTCATGACCCAGAGATCATGATCTGAGCCAAAACCAAGAGTCGGACACTTAACCAGCCAAGCCACCCAGGTTCGCCAACATGAGGTTTTTTAAAACATGATCAGTTTGGCTCTTTGTAGAGTGTAGGCTAAACAGAGTCCAACTGAGATATCTGTGACTAATCCAGGTAAGAGGTGATAGTCATGTAGATCATGGTATAGCAGTGAGGTGATGCAAAGTTTTCAGATTCTGCATTTATTTTGAAGAAGAATTGACAGGAACTTTTCTTGTATTGATTATGAGCTGTGGCAGAGAGAGAAGAGGATGACTAAGGTGTTTGGCTTGGTGTAGTAAGTGAATGGAGTTTCCTTTAATTACGATGGCTAAGACTATTAGAGGTGAAAGTTTGGGGTTTTGATATCAAGGGAGATTTAGGACATAATTAAATTTGAGAATCATTTTAGACATTAAAGTGGAGATGTCAACTCTCCTTTTTGATATATAAGTTAGAGTTCATGGGATAGGATTTGTTGCATTATAGTTGAGGATGAGATCATCTTGGAGTGAATTTAAATAGAAAACAGGTTGGAAGACTGAGTCCTGTATTCCACTGTTTAGAGATTGATGAGATAAAGAAGAATAAAAACAGGAGTCTAAGGAATAATCTGTGAGGAGAACCAAAAAAGAATGGTGTCCTGGAAGCCAAGTGATGAAAGTATTTTAAAAGAAAGGAGTACTTATATCAAATAAACTAAAGGTCAAGTGAGTTGACCTGTGATCACTGAGAAGTGATTATTAGATTTGGCAATGTAGAGGAAGGTCATTGGTGTAGGTCCTGTGGAGTTTAAAAAAAATAAATAATTGGAGTTAGGATACTAAAAGAAGTTTGCTCATAAGAGGAAATTGTAAGGGGGAAAGTGGAATGTTTAAAATTGCATTTAATGGAAAGGGAACAGTTAGTATAATAAAAAGATCATAAGACTGTTAGTAAGGCTGTGGTTAAGTGTTGTATGAAGGACAAGATCTTTGGAAGAGGAAAGATCAAAGAAATGAGAGGCCCTGGTTTTGGAATACTCACAAAGAAGCTATTTAAATCACTAGATGCTTGTGTTTGTTAAAAAACCAACACTGTAAATGGGCTAATTTTTTATCTGATTCAACTATTTGATGTATTTACCTGTTGTAATTTCTGAGTAATGTGTCTGATTTTGTCCAAACCCTTGCTTTTCAAGTTAACCATGTTTCGGTATGAGTCTATTTATATTAGAATAGGCTTATTTGGACCTCCTGTAACAAAGCTTTGTGGTTTTGGGCAATCCAGAAAAAAAAACCCAAAACGATAAAGAGAAGCACTTTAACTAAAAGATGTGGACCTAGCACCTAGATTTAAGTGACATGATATGGGTTTCAGCTTTTTCTATTTTGTGCTTTTATTAGCCTTGATGAAGTTATAAAGGAATCCCCTTTTTAGGCATTGTATTATTCTGTTCTTACTGAATATTTTCTTTGGTTGTCAGTTTTTTTTTTTTTAAGATTTTTATTTATTTATTTGTGAGAGAACACAAGTGGGGGGGGATCAGAGGGAGAAGCAGACTCCCTGCTGAGTAGGCAGCCCAGTGCAGCTTGATCCTGAGACTCCAGGATCATGACCTGAGCCGAAGGCAGTCGCTTAACCAGCTGAGCCACCCAGGCGTCCTAGTTGTCAATTTTTAAGGTGCAAATTCATATTTTATATTGTTCTTTAAAGATGTATGAGTTTCAGGAGTCTGTTTATTTTTAATTGCCCTATGTTATTGGAATTTTTTTCCTACACTGCCATTGTGACAGTTTATAAAAGGAAGCTTTCTGTTTGCTGCCTTTTTTAGAAGACATCCATGACTCAAAAACATAAAAAGTCAGGTTTAACAGATGGAATTTTGGTGTTACCAGTATTGCAGTGATCTGAGTGGACAGACAGATTTCAGAGATTACTTTATATTTCACCAAGTCAGCCAGCAAGTGTGGTGTATAGCTTAGGCTTAGAAACTTTGGACTACCTGGGTTTAGTCATAACCCTGTCACTGTGTAATCTTAGATTATTTAACTTTTTAATGCCTCAGTTTTTTCTTGTGTGAAATAGAAATGATAATAGTATCTCCTATAGAGGGTTACTTTGAAGATTAAATGAATATAAAAATGTTTAGGGGTGCCTGGCTGGCTCAGTTGGGGGAGTTTGTGACTCTTGATCCCAGGATTGTGAGTTTGAGCTCCATGTTGGGTATAGAGATTACTTAAAAATAAAATCTTTAAAAAAAAATTTAGAACAGTGCTTAGGGAATTGTAAATAATATTAATTATATGGGAAGGTGGTAGAAGTGCCTATTTTAATTGGCAGCTTCTTTCTTAGTACATGAGGGTGCATTTTATAACATCTTAGCTTCACTGAAACCATTGACGCTACATGTTTCAATGTACCTAAGATCCCATCAATTGTAGGATATACCTGTATGTATTACAAAGAAAGAAAAACACCTGCCAGTTATAATTGAAGGACTCTATTGATTTTAAAACTCATCCCAATGTCAGAGATGTTAATGTGTGTGAGCTTGTGAGATATATACTGCTAATCCTCTTTATAGACTAAATGTGGGAAACAGAAAGAATATGAGTATGATCCCTAATCTCTACACATGCTGGCAATGTCCTCACATGTCCCTGCAGCAACTCTGAATGCCATATTCTTCCATTCAGAAAAACGAGACAAAACAACCATGTTATTTTGATGTTTTGGATAGTACTGTTAAATCTTCTGAAACTGCTAGGCTAAGTATATTGCTGTACTTAATAGGATGCTGCCAAACAGTGTAGGAATTATTTCTACCATATATCTCTTTTAGGTTACGAGTTGTTTGTATCCCCTTATATTTCCATCAGGATTAGACCTGATAGGCTCCTGAATGTCATTCTTCATTGTATTTCCATGTGGGTTGCTTCTCTCTTTTTTTCATAGAAACATCTGGCCCTCATTCACCCTAGGTCCTCTTGTCTTCCAGACAAAGAAATTGAGTTGTACCAAGCTATGTGATGTTCTTTCTGAGCCCGGATACTTTTTTATCCAGAGATTTAGAAAACAAAATATTTGACAGGAAAGCAAAGAAATAGAAATCTACTTGTTTCTTTTTGTATTCTGGTTGACTTGTGAATACATGTTTTCAGTGATGCCTTCTGGAAGAGGGCCCCAGAATAGTTGTTTTTAATTTGCCAATGAAATTTAAAAGAGCATTTTAATACCACACATATTTAATTAAAATATGCTAATTATAACAGATTAAGGTACTGAAGAAGAGGGATAAGGCAAGTAAAAAATTGGCCTTAAATATAGAAAAAAATGTAGTTTACTGATTTCAGATATACCTTAGTAAATAAAATGTGGCTTATTAGTAACAATGCACTGCTTTAACGAATTGATGAAATAATTTACAATTAGCCAATAGATTTTATGGAAATGGAAGTTCTTAAGTACAGTTGTTTTTGGAAACAGTTTGATTTTGAAATATACAGCCTGTGTAGTGTTGTTTAGACAACAGTCTTTCCTTTGTAGATAGTAGAAAGGTAAATGTCAGCGAATTGCAAATTTCAGGTTGTGCAAGTTCTAAGTAAGATACCTTAAAATTTCACTAAACCTATGGTTTTTTTCCCTTTTAATTTTAGGGTGAAAAGGTAAACTATGAAAAGTTTAGAAATTGGCTTCTTCTAAACAAAGATGCTTTTACCTTCTCTCGTTGGCTACTATCTGGAGGTGTTTATGTGACCCTCACTGATGATAGTGATACTCCCACTTTCTACCAAACTCTCGCTGGAGTCACACATTGTAAGTAATGGCATTTCATTGTTTTCTATTCACTTTTTAATACAATTGCCTGGTAATATGAGAATATGCCTATTAAGGAGAAATTTATTGTCAGTGGGTTTTTTTCTTCCAAAGTGTAATAAAATAAAATACTGTAGCATTTGGTACATAGCTGGATGGGAAAACCGTTTTTCCTCTTTTGTACTTCACATGTGTGGAGTTTTTCCCCACACAAAGCAATTCCCCAATGTTCTGTAGATACCAGATGGGTGTTCTACAGTGCAGTTCAGTTCTCACACACTGTCTATCTGGGGGTTAGCACAGACCCCACAGGTTTAAGGCTCAGTCCCATAAGTATCCATCTACTGCCCACATCAGAGGCCAATCACAAATCCCAGTTGTTGCCAGTGCTTCTGATCAACCAGCTCTAAATTAGATGATCCTCCTCCTTGGGTTTGTTAATTTGGTAGAAGAGGTCATAAAACTCAGGGAAACAGTTTATATTTACTGACTTAATGTATAATAAAGGATGTGTTAAAAGAACACAGATGAACAGCCAGATGAAGAGATACACAGGGCAAGTCTGGACGGGTCCCAAGCACAGGAGCTAGGATGTGCCAGTCTTTCTGGCATGTGGATGTGTTCATCAATCCAGAAACTCTCCAGACCCCATACTTTTGGGATTTTTATGGAGACCTCATCACATATAGGTATGATCAATTATAAACTCAATTTCCAGTCTCTAGTAGGGCTGAAAGTTCCAAGTTTCTAATTATGGCTTGGTCTTTCTGGTGACCAGCCTCCATCCAGAAGGCCACCAAGAGTCACCTCAAGCATTAGAACAAAAGACCTCTATCACCCAGGAAATTACAAGGGATTTAGGACTTCTTTGTCAGAAACCCTTATCACTCAGGAAGTTAAAAGAGTTTGGTCAAAGACCAAATATTAGGAGGAACTGGGGGCAGAAACCAATTTCATACTATTTCACAATAGCCTTTCACAATTGTCCTTTTAACCAAGCGGTATTAGTTTCCTAAAGTTACTGTAACAAATTAGCACAGTTCTGGAAACTGAAATCAAGGTGTCAACACATTCCTCTGAAGGCCCTAGGGAAGAATCCTTCTTTGCCTCTCCCAGCTTCTGGCGATCCCAGGCTTTGCTTGTGGCAGTTTAACTCCACTCTCTGCCTCCATCTTCCTGTGGCCTCTTCTGTATCTCTCTGTGTCCTTTCCTTTTCTTATAAAGACACTAGTTATTAGATTTAGGGCCCAGCCTAAATTCAGGATGCTGAATTCATTACATCTACAAAGATCCTGTTTCCAAATAAGGTCACATTCTGAGGTTCCAGGTGATCATAAATTTTTGAGGAATAGCATTGAACCCACCACTATATAGGCCTTAAGTGTTAATTTCTACTGTTCTTTCCTGTGGGTACAGAGAAGTACCTGCACTGGGCTTTTGCTGATTCTTCTTCTTAACACTGGAATGCCTTTCCCTTTCCTTCTCCCTATAGATCCTAGTCATCTTTGAAGACTTAAATCACATGCCCTTTTGTTTCCATGAAAGCTTTTCTTGCTTTCCTGTGAGAAATCATCTCTCATTCCTCTGAACTCTCATAACACCTTTTTTGTACACTTCTTGGATGAGCTTACCACTTTCCACCTTTTATTATAATTATTTATAGCAGTCTATTTATATGTACATGTCATCTCTCTCTCACTCTCTTTTAGAGAAAGAGAATGTGCCAGCAGGGGTAGGGGAGGGACAGAGGGAGAAGGAGAGAGAGAATGCCAAGCAGGCTCCATGCCCAGTGTGGAGCCTATGTACATGTCATCTCCTAAATCATAGAGTCTATATGAGTCTTTCCTTTTTCTCCCTCTGCGCCAAGCCTTAAAAATAAGTATTTGTTGACTGAATAGAGTACCTTGGGTGTCAAGTACTGTTTGTATCTGTTGCTTTATGGATCTTATTACTGGCTACTAATTATACAGCAGCTACTTTTCTGCCCATTTTCATTCCATTCTTACCAGAAGTTCCAATAAATTCTTGCATGAATAGGCAATGAACTTGATTCTACTACTTTTCAGTGCCCTTGTCTTTATTTTTGATAGGAAGCCTCTTTAAAAAAAAATTGTTTTGCATTGGGGCGCCTGGGTGGCTCAGTCGTTAAGCGTCTGCTTCGGCTCAGGGCCTGATCCCAGGGTCCTGGGATTGAGCCCCATATTGGGCACCCTGCTCCACTGGGAGCCTGCTTCTTCCTCTCGCACTCCCCCTGCTTGTGTTCCTTCTCTTGCTGGCTCTCTCTCTCTCTGTCAAATAAATAAAATCTTTAAAAAAAATTGTTTTGCATAAAAAATTAGGTAATCTTTTTATACTCACTGTAAGCTCTAACTTATATTAATTGTCAGTCTTACGGGTATTTTGCAGAACTTTTGTTTTCATTTGTGATTGATTGTAAATTATTTTTCTCTTAATATTGGCTAATCTCCTTTAATGACTTACATTAAAGAAAAAATTATCCTGACACTTGTTAAATGGTAAGGAAGACTTAAATCCAAGACTTCTGCAGTAGTGTATTACAATAGGAGAGAAAGATCGGTCAAAACTGTATAACAAGGACAAATGAGGAGTTGTAGCCAGGGAGTGAGGTGAGGTAGTCAGTGGAGGGAAAATTACTAAGAGGAGGTATCAAGGGTAGGGGGAATTCTTGCTAAAAGCAAGCCAAGGACTTATTCATCAAAGGTGGCGTATGAGGAACTTGATCAGAAATCAAGGGTAGGCAGACAACTTGGCAGGATTCTTTGCTAAGACTGGATTTGAGCAGACCAAAGACTGGATGGGGGCCAAGTTGGAGACCTAGTCGAGAAGAGGGCTCTAAGAAGCAGGACTAAAGTGTGGTCAAGGAGAAAGTCTTTTGTCAGTTTTTTAAAGTTAAATTAGGTCTGACATACTTTGCAAATGCGAATGCTACTGCTTGCTTGTTTTGGAAAGCACTGTATTATTACAGATTACAGATTTACAATCAGTCAAAATAGTTTTCAAAATGTTAAAAATGTTATCCCGTTATGTGGTTCCGTTTTTATTTGAAAATGATCTTTTCTATTTAGCTTTTTGTCACTTGGGAAGATTTTTTTGAATTTTTAATAGTATTTGAAAGTTATAATGCCTTTGCCTTGTTAAAAAATGTTTATCTTGAATTATTTAAAGCAAATATTAATGTAGATGCATTGTTTCATCTGTAATAATGACCTTCTAATTTCTAAACTGAGTGGTTTCTTCTTAGGGTCATTGTATTAACTCATATCTCTCTGCAGCATTTTAGCACTATTGACCATTCAGTTTTCATAAAATTCTCTTGGTTTTTGAAACATTGTAGTTTCCTAGTTTTTTATTATCTGAATTTTCTTTACTGCTCTCCTTTTTCTGTCTACCTTTTAAATGTAAATTATTTCTCATGGGTTCGCCTTTGGCCCTATTTTATTCTTAGATGATGTGCAGGCTTTTGTTTCATTACATAAGTCATTTCCATTGCTTTGCCTATCCATCATAACTCTGCAGGTAATACCTTGATGAAGTTTTCTGGTCTTGGGGTATCTCAAACTGTATATTCATTTAATAAACGCCTCCTGGATATTGGTGAAAAGCAAAATTCAGCTGAGTAAATTTGAAGATCAGATTGGCTTTATTCAAATCATGAACTCGGCAGTATCCCATTTAGCAAATAGAAAGGAGCTCTGAGGAATTTTACAGAATGGAAGGCTTTTATAGGCAGAAGGGAGCGGGAGTAGGGATATGGGATGGAGTTTCTAACAAAGAGTAGATTGTTAGATTGTTTCAGGCATGGTCATCTTCCTTTGGGAGAATGGCAGGAGTCTTTCAGGCAGATTATTTTATTAGTGCTGACCAGGTAATTCCAGATTGACTGGTTAAAGGTTTATTATCCTCCCCAAGGAATTTCTGGGAGGGGTTGAAATTGCAGTTAGATGAGATAGTAAGTCTTCGTTGGCTGGCATGGGGTTCAGCACACGTGACTCCATTTGGGGCCTGTTCTTTTTCTTTTTCTTTTTCTTCCTCCCTTCCTTTCCTTCTTTCTTTCACAACACTGAGCTCAAACTCTAGACCCTGAGATCAAGACCAGAGCGCAGATTGAGACGGACACTTAACCGACTGAACCACCCAGGTGCCCTTACTGTTCCTTTTTAAAACTATGTATATTCTAACATCTCATATGTGAAATCAAATTCATGTTTCCTTGCTTTCAATCCATCTAAAGGTTCAAAAAGCAAACAATATTTTGTTTGTATCTGTTGTATCGTGGTTAATAGTATTTGTAATTCCAATCATCCATTTTGAGATTAATTTTGACTTTTCCTTGTCAGGCTTCATGTTAGATCCTACCTTAACTCAGCCATATTTCTTGCATCTTTCTTTACTGCTCCTGTCATTGCAATATTTGTCCTTATTTATCTGACTATATGTTAATGCTAGAAAAGAATGAAGGACAAATTTGTTGTGTTTGTTGTTGTTTAGTTTACATTAAAAAAATATAAACTCTTCTTTTCCCTCCTCCAAAATCTTTGAGGAGTCTTCATTTTCTGTAGAACAAAGTTTAAACTCGTTAGCATGGCTCTGAAGTCTGAATTTCCTATTCTTTGCTTTCCATATTCATTTCTCCTTTTATATGTTCTCTGCTTCAACTACAAAGCATTGCTCAGTATTCCATGACTACACCCCAATGAACTTTTATAGCTACCGTGTACATCCTCCTAATATTCCTTCATTTAAGATTGCATTTCATCTTTCAGCCGTTGACAATTGAAATACTCCTTTGTCATCACAGCCCAATTCATGTGCTCCCTTTTTTGTCCTGCTTTCTCCATTTTTCTTCAGTTTGAATTAATTACTTTCCATTTGCATCCTTGCACATTTTACGTTTCAATTAAAGCATTTAAGATGCTTTTTGCTTTACCTTAGAGGCATTTGGAAATGGCTTTGATTCCCCTCAGAAGTTACAAGTCTCTGGAGGATGAGGTCTTCTCCACTTCATCTTTGAGTTCTTCTTAGTACAATGTTATTGGACTGCGGCAGTATTAAAAAATTTCCGGCCGCTAGCAGTCTACTTTCTAAGTACTGATTTAAACATTTGATTTTGACTGAGTAGCTCAGTCATTAAGTGTCTGCCTTCGGCTCAGGTCATGATCCCAGGCTCCTTGCTCAGCAGGAAGCCTGCTTCTCCCTCTCCCACTCCCCCTGCTTGTGTTCCCTCTCTCACTGTCTCTCTCTCTCCCTGTCAAATAAATAAGTAGAATCTTTATTTTTTTATTTTTTATTTTTTTAAAGATTTTATTTATTTATTCAACAGAGATAGAGACAGCCAGCAAGAGAGGGAACACAAGCAGGGGGAGTGGGAGAGGAAGAAGCAGGCTCATAGCAGAGGAGCCTGATGTGGGGCTCGATCCCAGAACACCGGGATCACGCCCTGAGCCGAAGGCAGACGCTTAACCGCTGTGCCACCCAGGCGCCCCTAAATAAGTAGAATCTTTAAAAAGTAAATAAATAAACATTTGATTTCCCCAGGAGTGAGCAGGAGATACATGTTTTAGGATTATAGCACTAAACCTATGCCAAGGAGAAAGGCCAACATCATGTTTGAATAAGGTTCAACAGTCTCGGGGTGCCTGGGTGGCTCAGTCGGTTAAGTAGCTGCCTTCAAGGCTCACGTCATGATCCTGGGGTCCTGGGATGGAACCCTGTGTCAGGCTCCCTGTTCAGCAGGGAGGCCTATTTCCTGCCCCCACACACTGCCCTTCTCTGCTCGTGTTCTCTTCTCACTCTCTCTCTCAAATAAATGGATAAAAATCTTTAAAAAAAGTTTCAACAGTCTCATAGTATGTGAACATTCATATAAAGACATACCATATTTTAGGGGAAAATCGAATTATGATATTTATAAATGTAAGTAACTGCTGAAAGTTGCAAAGATCTTCCTTCTAAAACTCTTGGTTAGATAAATGATGTGAAATACAGAAAATTGATCAGCATTAAGGCACATAGAGGATCAGCTTACTATAAATAGGAGGGAATTATTTATCTGAACTAATTATTTTATCTACCCCTATCGGGCCCGCATTGATATCCCTGGTGGCCATAGAAATAAGTCAGTAGTGTATGGTAAAAGCCTGAAGAAATGCTATGCTTTAAATTTTCTCAGTTATTTATAAGATTTTAAATTGCTGGCATCTTAGTTGAATTTTGTCATATCCTTGTTTCTTGTAAGAGGTATTGAATACACCAAAATAAAAAATTAATCAAATATAAGGCTACTATGGTATATTGGTAGTTATCAGTCTTTATTGATCATTAGAATTATTTGGAGAGGGTATTAAAAGTACAGGTTACTGGTTTTGTGGTCATGATTGTTATTCAGTGGGCCTTCGGACGGTGTACCTGAACAGACACCTAACGTAATTCTGACGTAGGTGGACCGTGAACTACATTTTGAGAAATACTGCTAGGATGTTTAGGAGTTCTTCAGACTCTGAGTCAGTGGCCCTATCACTTATTACTCATGTAAGCGTGGAAAATTTAATCTCTCTGAACTTCTTTTTCCTCCTCTGGAAAACAGGGAAAATGATACAATTTACCTCACAGGTGTGTTGTAAGGCATGTAGGGGAGGAAAACTTTTTTCCTCTACCCATCTTGGGTTCATTGGCTAGGGCCCTAGACTATCAAAAGGCAGGTAACAAGCAAAAAACATAAGTTTATTAACATTGCTTATGCATGGGAGTATTCACTGATGAGTAATTGAAACAGGTGGTTAGAACTTGAGTTTATATAGCATCTTAGCAAAGAACAGTAAGTTTGTAGAAAAGGGACAAGACAAAGGAAAAGGACTTTGAGCTTCTAGAGGTGGCAATTAGGGGAAGGCAAATGTACGGAGAAACTAATAGTAGATAGGGCTGGTTAGTAAGGTTTGTTACGTAGATTCATTAATCTAGTGCAATCTCCATGTTGATAAGGATCTAGAGTAGTCTCTGGTGATTACTTCTGTCCTTCTTGGTAGAGGTAGAGGGTCAGGGAAGACACTTACAAATTAAGAAACTGGGGGGGGGGCAGAGAGCTTTTCTCTTATTTGCTTCTTCTCAATTACCTTCAACTCAATATAATCCTTATGCCAAAGTGACATATTTGGGGTAGCATATTGTTCTACCCTTTAGGGGTACATGAGATAATACCTGTTTTAAAGGACTCAGCTCGGTTCCTTTTGTGGAATTAGGGCTTTATGGTGAATATGCATCCCCTTGTATCACTGAACACTTGGCTTGCAAATGTCAGTGAGGTTCACCCCATTATCTTCAGGGAGTAATTATTTTAGAAACAAGTAATTTTGTAACGGAGGGTTGTAGATCAGTACAAAAATTAACTCGTCCACATCTGTGCAAAGAAAATCTTTTTCTTCTTAGTTTGTTTTATTTCATAATTTGTAGAAACAAAGAACCAGCATAAACCAGTGAAACAGACAACTCAGTGGCTACAAGCTTCAGCAAATAGCTGCTTTCTTCATGGGGCTTACCATGAAGGCATTATCACAAAGTCAGAATTACTGCTAAATTTCATTTATTAATTCTGACATGGGTAGGTTTACATTCTGATGGCTATGATTTGTCATATTATCTTTAAATTCTCAGTTTCTGGGTAAGCAGTTCACAATTGAATTCTTTGCAGGCTCTTCCACTCAAAGCATATTTGGTACATTAAACTTTTCAAATAATGTGTCCTGAATATGGAAACTTGTGATAAAAAATAAAGAGTCTATGATTTATAAGTAGACAGAAAATATTTATTTTTAAAGCATCAATGACTCCATTTAAATTTGTGTAATGAGCCAAGGTATCTAGGAAATAAAAAGGAATTATAATTTTTCACTTGTAAATAACATTTATGTTATAGCGTAGATGCCTCTAATTACTTTTTCATGTACAATTATAAAGTAAAATTTGAAGTCACAGTAAATTGAACACACTGCCATATTTAATCGAATGTTGTTCTCTCTTATGTAAATCACAAAGGAAACTGGGGAGCTATTTGTATTCAATACAGAGTTAGAATAATTAACTGATTTGATTTATACAATATTTTAGATTTTGTCATGGCAAGTGTATTTTTCAGAACTGCAAATTCCAAATTATTGTTACCTTACCTTTTTTTTTTAATTTAAGAAATTGAATTGGAACTTTATCCCAGAGTTAAGTTTTTAATGTTTGAGTAGATCTTAATAAAATTTTTATCAGGGCTGTTATATTTTTCTATCATAATTTGCTATTTAAATACCTAAGATTAGATCTGAAGAGGATCAAGATGGTAGAGTAGAAAGATTCTGGGCTTACTTCCTCTGACAGACACACCAAAATTACAACTACATGTGGAACTACTCTTTCTCAGAATAACCTAAAGACTAGCGGAACAGCTAATCCACAACTAAAGATACAAAGAAAAAGCCACATTGATATAGGTAGGAGGGGGCACAGAGGTGTGATGTAGTCAGGAACAACACCGCCAGTGTGGTAAACCTTACGCAGAAGGGATATCACAAATGTGGAAGTCCTCCCTGAAGAGCAAGGGGTTTCAAGCCCCGCATTGGACATCCACACCCTGGGGACCTGCACTAGGAAGATGAGCTCCCAAAAGGCCTGGCTTTGAAACTCAGCAGAGCTTAACTCCAGGAGAGCCGATGAGCTATAAGAAACCTGAAACAGTACTCTTAAAAGCAGAGCACAAATGCACTCTGTGCACAAATGCACTCATTCCAAGAGCACAGAGGCAGGAGTTTGAAAAGTCCCTGGGTCATATGTGAAGGAGGTTTATTTGCCAATTTTAGTGCATGTACTGAAGGGGCAGGGATTTGTAGGAACTTGCCCCTGGAACAGAAATGCAAGTAGGTGCCATTTTTCTTACCCTCCTACCTAGCTGTCCTGGTGCTAGTAGGTGCCATTTTTTACATTCTCCATCTACTTTGCTAGCACCACTCACCCTGCCCCAACATTTCTGCACCCCTAAATTGTGCCCCCCTCCCAAGCAAGTGACTCTCCAAAACAGCTTCTCAGCTTGGTCTAGTACCCCCTGCTCAAATGGCTCCCACCCCATAGCACCCATTGGGTGGCCTGCACCAAGATCGGGGACCCCCAAAGTAGCTCCCACCATTCTGCACCCAGCATGTTGGTATGGCCTGGACCAGCAACCCCCAAACTGACTTTAGCCCCAGGGAGTCAGCCCAACTAACCTAGTGTGCTTGTAGCAGCTGCATTTGGTCATTTCGGCCAGTCGTGCTAGGGACAGTCCTACTTATCGGTGCACTTGCAGCCATCACAGCCCAGTCACAATAGGAAGGCACACACAACCCACAGAGGGGATACCATGGGAGCTCCTGGTTTTGGTGACCAGGCGGACTGTGCTTCTGGGCCCCACAGGACATGTTCTACATAAGGCCACTCCTTCAAGACTAGGAGATATGGTTGATCTACCTAATACATAGAAACAGACACAGGTAGAATGAGGAGACACAGGAATATGTTCCAAATGAAAAAACAAGGCAGAACCTCAGAAAAAGAACTAATGAAACAGAGATAAGCAATCTACCTGATAAAGACTTTAAAGTAATAGTCCTAAAGATGCTCACTGAACTCAGGAGAAACATGGATAAGCACACTGAAAACATGAACAAAGCTAGAAAATATAAAAAAGAACCAATCAGAGGTAAAGAATATAGTAACTGAAATGAAAAATACACTAGAGGGAATCAATAGCAGATTAATGATGCAGAAAAATGGATCAGCAGTCTGGAAGACAGAGTGGTGGACATCACCTAAGCTGAACAGCAAAAAGGAAAAATGAGGGTGGTTTAAGGGACTTCTGGGACAACATCAGGCAGAGTAATAGCTGCATTATAGGGGTCCCAAAAGGAGAAGAGAGAGAGAGAGAGAAAGGGGCAGAAAGCATTTTTGAAGAAGTAACAGCTGAAAACTTCCCTAAATCTGGGGAAGGAAACAGGACATTCAGGTCCAGGAATCAGAGTTCCAAACAAGATAAACCCAAAGAGATCCACAGGAAGAAACATAGTAATTAAAATGTCAAAAATTAGGGGTACCTGGGTGGCTCAGTCAATTAAGCGTCTGACTCCCTCTTTTTTTTTTTTCTTTTAAGATTTTATTTATTTATTTGACAGAGAGACAGCCAGTGAGAGAGGGAACACAAGCAGGGGGAGTGGGAGAGGAAGAAGCAGGGTCCCAGCAGAGCAGGGAGCCTGATGTGGGGCCCGATCCCAGGACCCTGGGATCAGGCCCTGGGCCGAAGGCAGAGGCTCAACAACTGAGCCACCCAGGCACCCCGGCATCTGACTCTTGTTGGCTCGGGTCATGATCTCAAGGTCGTGAGATCGAGTCCTGCAGTCAGTTCTGTGCTCAGTGGGGGGGGCCTGCTTCTCTCCTTCTGCCCCTCCCCCTAAATAAAATGTTAAAAATTAAAGATCAGAAACTTAAAAGCTGTAAGAGCAAATACAAGAGAAGTCCCATGAGACCGTGAGCTGATATTTCAGCAGAAACTTCGCAGGCCAAAAGGGAGTAGCATGATATATTCAAAGTGCTGTAAGGAAATAAACCTACAACCAAGAATACCTGGGAAGGTTATCACTCAGAATAAAACAAGAAATAAAGAGTTTCCCAGACTTCCAAACAAAAGTTAAAGGAGTTTATCACCATTAAACCAGTCTTATAAGAAAGATCAAAGGGACTTCTTTAAGTGGAAAAGAAAAGGCCATGACTAGAAGTAAGAAAATTATGAAAGAAAAATATCTGACTGGTAAAAGCAAACATATAGTAAAGGTAGTGCAACCACTTATAGTGCTAGTATGAAGGTTAAAAGACAAGGTAGTAAAGTCTACTATTTCTAAATAATTAGTTAAGGGATACTCAGAATAAAAAGTGAAATACGACATCAAAAACATAAAATGCGGGGGCAGATGGTAAAAATGTAGTGTTTTTAGAACGTATCTGAGTTTACATGACCACAAACTTAAAATAGACTGCTATATACACATTGCGGTGTTATATATGAATCTCATGGTAACCGCAAACCAAAAACCTGTAATAGGTACACAATAAAGAGAAGGGAATCCAAACATAATACTAAAGAAGGTCCTTCAGTTTTCAGAGTATAGGTCTCCTCTCTGCTTGATTAAATTTATTCCTAGATATTTCATTCTTTTTAGTAGTTGTGTATAAATGGGACTGTTTTCTTAGTTTCTCTTCCTGATAGCTCATTGTTAGTGCAGACCGAGCACTTACTAGAGGAGGTACTATACGCACTCCGGGTATATCATCTTGTTTAATCCTTACGCTCTCCCTGAGGTTCATTTTATCCATATTCTAAAGAGGAGGAAACTAAGGCTGTGAGAAGTTAAAGAAACTTTCTCAAATCAGATGATTAATCGGTACCAAAACTGGGATGAAGACAGTTTATTGACACACACTCTTGTTATTCTTCAGTCTTTTCTGAGTAGCTTGTAATTAGAGATAAAAGGAGTTGGTCATGTGGTTATTGTGGTTGTGGTGCACCATCTCCTTCAGACTCACTTCAGACAATCTTGCAGATTCAGTTTTCCAATTTCTTCCCCCCCCCCCTTGGGGTACTTACAAATGATTATATCTCTTCAATAATTAATTTCATTTGATCCAAGCAAGATCCTTGAATGATTGTATATTTACCAATAGTGAAATAGGCAATAGAAGAACAATGATTTTATGAACTATGTTTTAAAAGTAAGTTGAGTTATTTTCTTTAGTGTTGATCATATCTTCACATAATTTAGCTATATTTTTGGCAAAAAATATGTGTACCTTTTCTTTCTTTCTTTCTTTCTTTCTTTCTTTCTTTCTTTCTTTCTTTCTTTCTTTCTTGTTTTCTTTCTTTCTTTCTTTTTCTTGTTTTTTTGTTTTTTTAAGTAGGCTCCATGCCCAGCATGGAGCCCAGTGTGGGGCTTGACTTCACATTCTTGAGATCAAGACTTGAGCTGAGGGGCGCCTGGGTGGCACAGCGGTTAAAAGCGTCTGCCTTTGGCTCAGGGCGTGATCCCGGCATTCTGGGATCGAGCCCCACATCAGGCTCTTCCGCTATGAGCCTGCTTCTTTCTCTCCCACTCCCCCTGCTTGTGTTCCCTCTCTCGCTGGCTGTCTCTATCTCTGTCGAATAAATAAAGAAAATCTTAAAAAAAAAAAAAAAGCCTTGAGCTGAGATCAGGAGTCAGAGACAACTTACTGAGCCACCAGGTGCCCTGTGCCTATTCTTTCTTGTAAATATGTCTCTAAATAAACTAAGAAAGAGTTTTCGGGATTTCCTTAAAATGTATCATAAGAATGAATAAGCTTATTAACTCAGTGATTTCTTTTTAATAGTAGAATCGGATTTTGGGGGCACCTGGGTGGCTCAGTCGTTAAGCATCTGCCTTCGGCTCAGGTCATGATCCCAGGGTCCTGGGATCGAGCCCACATCGGGCTCCCTGCTCAGCGGGAAGCCTGCTGCTTCCTCTCCCTCTCCCCCTGCTTGTGTTCCCTCTCTCGCTGTGTCTCTCTCTGTCAAACAAATAAAATCTTAAAAAAAAAAAAAGAATCCAGATTTTGAGGTAATTAATGTAGTATTTGGGGCTAATTTTAGGGCCATAGACTTCATTTTGATCATTTTTCTTTTCCTATCTAACTTAAATTTATATTCTCTCTATTTTAGCATTTATTATCTCAACTGAAACTTCATGTGTTATTATATTCCCTTGCCACATTTTAGTTGGTATTGCTAGCACCTTTTTTCAACAAGAAAAAAGTACTTCAGTGATTCTTTGACCATAAACCCCTAATAAATCTGCATACCCCTTCTTCATTATCCTCTTATCTGGCTGTACGTGATATAAGGATTACAGCCATTTTAAGTAGGTCTCAGAAGGTCATTGTGTTTGTGAACAGGTTGCTTCCTCAGCAGTGTTAAAGAACTATGTTACTGTTTGAAAATACTTGGATTTTGCTGCTTTTTTTTTTTTTTTTTTTAAATGAGAATCCAGTTCTGGCATTAAAGACCTGTTTCTGTAGCTGCAGCCTCTGGTAAGGTGAGACTTGATTAGGATGTCCCCAAATGTAGGCGTTATTTAGAATGTTGAGAGTATGGTGTGCTGCTGTTGTGAACCAGAAAAAATTATACCTATAGGTGGGTGATAAATTCAGTCATATTTAACTAGTAAAGTGTAAGTTTTGGTATTGACCTATGAATTGCAAGTAGAGTAATTACTGCAGTCATTACCTCTAACTTCTTTAAGTGAAAAAAAAGTAAGTTCCCTTCCCTCTTCCCAGGAATTCAGCTGCCAATTCATGTAAAATGTTTGGATAATACTGATATACATAATTTACTTTAGCTTGCTTTTGGCAAATATTCGGTAACGAATTGCATGCAGTCTATAACCAAAATATGAACAGATCACATAAGCTTAAAAGGGAACTGTAAAGCATGGTTTTAATTGGTGACCATGACAGTCTGATCATTTTTTTCTTTTAAATATCTTCTACATGTCTTTCCACATTTCTCCTTAAGCAACGAAATTGTGTTTTTTAAGGAGATTAATAAACAGTTCTCAAAAGTAAAAAAAAATTGAGAGGCAGTGTGATTTGTATGTGTGTGTATGTTTCTTTTTTTATTATTATTATGCCATGTTAGTCACCATGTGTATGTGTTTCTAATTTAGTGTGTTGTAAACACCAGTTAATAAGAAGTACTTACTGAACTCAGTACCAAAAATTATAGAAATAAGAACACAGTTTCTATCAAGGCTGCTGTCTTCCTTGTTTTATTTCAGGATCAGATTTTTTATGTGCAGATCTATTACTTGGAAGAAAGTTTAGAATTTGAGCTGTTTCTCTGCAGGAACAGAAGAGGTTTCTCTTTCTCTCATATATTATAAGTGGAGTGAACAGATGACCTTATTTTGGAAGAGAAAACAGTAGTGCTATATTAATTTATATATCAGACTCCTGTGATTTCTTACTGTAAAATTTTTATTTTTTTTTTAAAGATTTTTAAAAATTTGAGTGAGAGAATGAAAGAGAGGGAGGGAGAGTACTGGAGGGGGGAGGGTCAGAGGGAGAAGCAGACTTCCCACTGAGCAGGGAGCCGGACACAGGACTCCATCCTGAAATGCCAGTATCATGACCTGAGCTGAAGGCAGTCGCTTAAACAGATGAGCCACCCAGGTGTCCCCCCCCTTTTTTTAGGTGTTGGGTTTTGTTTTGTTTTGTTTTGTTTTTTTGAGAGAGAGAGAGGGGAGGGTCAGAGGGAGAAGCAGACTTCCCACTGAGCAGGGAGCCCGACACAGGACTCCATCCTGAAATGCCAGTATCATGACCTGAGCCGAAGGCAGTCGCTTAAACAGATGAGCCACCCAGGTGTCCCCCCACCCTTTTTTTAGGTGTTGGGGTGTTTTTTTTGTTTTGTTTGTTTTTGTTTTGTTTTGAGAGAGAGAGGGGAGGGTCAGAGGGAGAAGCAGACTCTCTGCTGAGCAGGAAGCACGGTTAAATTTTTAAATACTCCTTTTTAGTAAATTCAGTTATCTGGATATTTGAAGTAGATACCTCTGTTTTAAAAAACTGAAAGCTACCTGCTCATTCGAAGTTTTGCATATTTAAAAAATTAGTTCCAGTTCCAAAATCATTGGACCTTTGCAAAGGTTGATTCATCAGAAGGTTATAGTGTAGTGTATTTGGTATTTGGTTAAAAAAGAGAAATGTGGGGGCGCCTGGGTGGCTCAGTCGTTGGGTGTCTGCCTTTGGCTCAGGGCGTGATCCCGGGGTCCTGGGATCGAGCCCCACATCAGGCTCCTCCACTGGGAGCCTGCTTCTTCCTCTCCTGCTCCTCCTGCCTGTGTTCCCTCTCTCACTGGCTGTCTCTCTCTCCGTCAAATAAATAAATAAAATCTTTAAAAAAAAAGAGAAAGAGAGAGAGAAATGTGTACTCTTGTATGAAAATTTTATCCTTTTGGTATCTCAGTCTTTCTTGATGATTTTGATGTAAAATTTTAAAAATTAATTCAGCCCATTGATTATTTGAAACTATGAACAATGATTTTCTGTAATTTGAGAAATCACACTGGTATAGATGATACAATGAAAGTATTGGAAATAATCTTCCCAAACCATCTAAGTGACATTCAGTTTAAATACATGTACATTCAGAGGTACCTGGGTAGTTCAGTCGATTAAGCGTTCGACTCGTGATTTTGGCTCGGGTCATGATCTCAGGGTCCTGGGATCAGAGCTCCTCTTTGGACTCTGAGCTCAGCAGGGTGTCTGCTTGGGATTCTCTCTCTTCCTCTTCCTCTGTCCCTCCCCTACCCCATGCTCTAGCTCTGTCTTGTGTGTGCATGCGATCTCTCTCTCTAAAACAAATAAATAAATCTTTAAATAAATATGTTCAAATTAATATAGTTATATGAAAACATGCAATTATGTTTTTTTCTTTTTCCTTTTTTGATTACCTATATTTTAAATAATTTTTCATGCAACAAAATGTATTACTAATCTAGTAAAAACAAGTAATATAAATTTAAAAATTGGGACACTTGGGTGTCTCAGTCGGTTAAGTGTCTGACTTCAGCTCAGGTCATGATCTCTTAGTCCTAGGATCAGGCATGCAGCTCCCTCTCGGTGGGGAGTCTCCTTTTCCCTCTGCCTCTGACTATTCCCCCACTTGTGCTCTCCTTCTCTCTCAAATAAATAAAATCTTTTTTAAAAAATTTAAAAATTAATTAGTATTTTCAGTTTTTAACTTTTTAAAACATGTTATAACTTTGTCACTCAGTTGTTTATAGTTACTTTTAATAATTAATATGTAATTAGTTCTTTTTAAATGCCAAAGTGTAGGGTAACTTCATTGTCACTTAGAATCCTTGTTCCTAGATTTTGTGGATCATTAAGAGGACTATTCTAGGGATAGCCAAGTTAAGAACTTTCCAAGAGAGCATTATTCTTTCTGAAATGGGGACAAGTTGGAATCAGTGTACTTGACCCCAGGTACATACTGTCAAGGCCTTTTTTGTTTTCACCTATGGCAGGTATGGTGATTTCCATGTACTTTTTCTGCTTCAGAGTAAATTAGAACACTGTCTGTCTCAAAATCTCAGTTCTTCCATCTGCTGATGTGTAATACTGTGCACAAAATTCTGTATTCCTATTTTTATTTTCATATTTTACTTTCAAAAGAATTTCATTCTTTGATCTTTTAAGTAAAAACCTCTCTTTTAGGTTTCAGGTATAGAGAACATCAGGGCAGAATAGGTAGTATAAAGGGAAAATAGAGAGACATTAGGTTTAAGTCCTGGGAGTCCCTTGAAAATCAAGCAAAAGGAATATAATTTTTCTTAAAATTTGTGGAAGTTGGTAGAATATATGTTTTTATTTATTCTCCTTCTTATGACTATAGCATTTATACAGACACAGTACAGGTATGCATATTGATTTGACTCTCTCTGAATCATCTTGTTGATGAGTAAAAAAGTTTTCCCCCTAAATTTGTGCTAAAACTACTAAAGAATAGAGTAAGAATCTTTGAAAGTGGTGGAAATTTAGAGAACATTGTTCTTGTGTTCCTAGGTAACTTGTAAGTTATTGGAGGCCAAGGTTCCCTACTGATACCAAGCTTCATCCTTTATAGTTATAGTTATATAGTTAACATTATAGTTATATAGTTAACATCCTATATAGTTAACATTACTCTGAATATATATATCCTTGGTTCAACGAATAATTCTTATTTGTTCATTTAAAAAATATTAAATGACTGTTCAAAATGTGCCAGGTATTATTCTGAGTGTTAGAATATGGCAATGAACAAAATAGACCATAAGACCGTACTTACCTCAAGGAGGATATGTTCTAGTTGGAGGAGGCATCCAATAAACAAAACAAGTAAACTATGCCAGATATTGACAAATATTAGGATGCAGAGTAAAGCAGGGAAAAGGGATGAAGGAGTATCATCAGATGGGGCGTAGTTCACATGGTCTGGGAATGTGACATTTGAGTAAAGAGCTGAAGGAGTTGTTGGAGTAGCCGTGCAGATATCTTCGGGAAGAATGTTGAAAAGTTTTGAAACAGAGAAGTAGTATGATTCTGTATAAATTTTTCTTCTACAGTGATTTTTTTTATTATTAGTGAAATTAAATCCCCCCCCCGTTGTTATGAATTGTCTGTCTGTGCTTGTTGATCTGTTGTCCTAATGTTTTTTAATTCCATGTATTGATGATTTTAAATCTTTTATTAAACATCTGACTGGTCATCTCACTTCTGTTCTTGCTGCCCCCACCAGGCTATTCTCAACTTAGTGAAGAGTAATCCTCTAAGTCAGATCATGTCACTCCTCTGCCTCACGCCCTCGGGTGGTTCACAGTTTAAAACCAGAGTCCTCACAGTGACCTACGTAACCTGACCCCCATTTTTCCTTAGTCTTTATCTCCTACTACTGTCTCCCTCACTAACTCCACTTCAGTCACTCTGATCTTCTTTCTTTTCCTTGAGCTTGCTAAGCATGCTTTTGTCTTGAGGCCTGTCTCCTTGTTCTCTCTGTGTAGAAAGTTTTTTCTCCACCATTTGCCCCCTTGCCTCCTTCAGATCTGTACTCCTGTCACCCTCACAGTGTGATCTTATGTAATCACCATATTCAAGCCCATGATATGCTTCTATTAAGTCCCTATTTAGGGCCATAGTATGCTTCATTTATTCAGATCTTTAATATTATTTTATAAAGTTTTCTTCATAAAAATCTCACATCTGAAAGTTTACTTTTAGATATTTGTTTCTTATGGGGATTTGCTGTTTTTTGTGTTTTTTCTCCTTAATGTTTTCTTACATGTTATTAATGTTATATAGAAAAGCATTGATTTTTGTATATGTATTTTGTGTATCTACAGATTTTTAAACTCAGTTATAATTTGTAAAAAAAAAAAAACGAGTTTTTTGATATGCATTCTGCTCATATGCAAAGAATAATCTTGCTTCTTTCCTAATTTTATACTTCATATTTATATCTTACTGTATTGGTGAGAATTTTCAGATTCATGTTAAATAATAATCGAAGGGTTCTGTTTTAGGTTGGGAAGTAGAAAGATATGAAAGACCTTCACTCCCACTGTAATAATATGAAATCACCACATAAACTAAATAATCATACTCTTCTTTAAAGCCATCACATGCAAAGAAATCTTAAGAGGGAGGGAGGGAAGGAAATAAGAGAGGGAGGGAGGGAGGGAGAAGGGGAGTCGGGGAGAGGAGGGAGGCTGAACTCCAGAGGGACAAGGCCCTTCCTAGGTGATTGAGGGATGTAGGATGCTTTCATATCTCAGGCCAGAGGTTGAGATTGAGAGCAAGTCTGGCAGAGGAGTGAGCCTGCCTGAGGACAAGCTTTACTGGAATGAGGAGAAACCAGCCAAACTTTTGAGAAACCTGTTTTCAGATTTGAATCTGAAGGGACCCTAAATACAAAGATAGTTGTTTCTACCTGGTTCTCTCATGTGGAAACCTTGCTGAGACTGGGGGCAAGCTGAAAAGTGAAAAGAGATCTCTTGATTTGCAGTTTCATGGCCTAACAATTTTGAAATCTTAGACTGTTGAAAGCTTGCAGTCTCGAGGCTGTGTGGTCCCTAGGTGCTGTCATTTCATGAAGTCTCATAGTTTTGAAGTCTTGCAGTCATGCAATTTTAAGGTCTAACACAGGTTGGCAAAACGTTTTTTTAAAAAGGCAGATAGTAAATATTTCAGACTTTGTGGACCATACATCTGTTTATCACAATTACTCAGTTCTGCCATTGTAACACATGAGCAGCCACAAACTATGTGTAAGTAAATGGCATGGCTGTGTTTTAATAAAGTGTTATTTATATAAACATGCATGCAGCCTTGAAGCTGGAGTGTTTGGACCCCTAATTTCAAAAACTAGCAGTTTCTGGGTTTTCCTGAATAGAAATCTGAACTCAGTTTTCAGAGCATTTGAAACAGAGGTAAACTTTGTCTAACCAAAGCTGCAGACAAGCTCCTATCCAACATCTGGTCTGATCAGTGATATCAGTCCCATGGAAGTTAGGGACTGGGCATTTCCTGTTTTCATCATTCCTTTGTGCTGATTGCTCATGCAGTCTGAAGAACATCCTTTAATATTCCTTTTGGTACAGTTCTGCTATTGGTGAATTCTCTCAGCATTGGTTTATCCAAAAAATCCTTCATTTTGCCTTTTTTTGGAAGGATATATAGAATATGAGATTAACAGTACTTTTTTTCTTTCAGCACTTTTTTTCCCCCATTGTCTTCTGGCTCCCTTGTTTCTGAAGGGAAATCATTGCTTATCTTATTAGTTCCCTTGTTTGTAATGTGTTTTGCTCCCCTCTGTTACTGCTTTAAAATTTTTCTATTAGCAATTTGTGACTTGCCTCGGTTGGTTTTCTTTGACTTTTTCTTGCACAGAGTTTATTGAAATCTTTGGAATTTGTGGAATTACAGTTTTCATCAAATTTGGGGATATTTCAGGCACCTGGGTGGCTCCGTTGATTAAGCGTCTGCCTTTGGCTCAGGTCATGATCCTGGAGTCCCAGGATTGAGTCCCCACATCGGGCTCCCTGGTCAGCAGGGAGTCTGCTTCTCCCTCTGACCCTCCCCCATCTTGTTCTCTATTTCTCACTCTCTTTTTCAAATAAATAAGTAGAATCTTAAAAAAAAAAAAAAAAAAAACCAGGGGATTTTTATTTCAAATATTTTCTGCTGTCCCTCTGTGGGATCCCATGTGTGTTGTGTTGTTTGATATTATCTTATAGTTCACTAAGATTCTAGTAACTTTTCACCTTTTCTCTCCTTATGCTTCCATTTGGATAGCATTTCTGTTGCTTGGTGTTCAGATTCACTTATCTTTCCTCAGGAGGTTTTAATCTGCTATTAAATTTTCCAGTGAATTTTTTTATTTCAAATATTGTATTCTTTATCTCTAGTAGCTCGAGTTGGTACTTTTTAATAGATTCCATTTCTTTCCTCAATGTAGTCATGGTTTCCCTTAAATTCTTGAGATATTTCTAATAAATGTTTTAAGGCCTTGTTTGCTAATTCCATCATCTGTTACTTCTATAGCTTTCTGTATTGACTAATTTTTATCTTGGTTTTGGATCACTTTTTCTTGCTTGTTTCATATTTTTGTGGATGCTAGACATTGTGACTGTTAAGGCTAAGTGGATTCTCCCTTTAAAAGGAGTTTGTTTTCTTTTGATAGGCAGCTAAATTACTTGTGGATCAGCTTGGCATTTTGAAGGATTTTTTTAAAGCTTTGTTGGGGCAGGTCTGGCGTAGCCTTTATTCTGGAATTAGTTCTTCCCCTTTTAATTAAGTGTGACCCTCTGAGTCTGTGAATACTCCCAGTGTTCAGTAAGGTGTCTCCACTCTGCCTGGTCAAAACTTAGGCATATCCAAGCCCAGCCTCAATGAATTTCTCTGTGTGCATACACAGCTTACTATTCTGCTATTCTGCCAAAACTCAACAAGAGTCCTGTGCAGATTTTTGGAGCTCTTTCTTTGTATAACTTTCCTCTCCAGTACTCTGCCCTGCAAATTTCAGCTGTCTTAGTCTCCCAGAACTACAGCTTCTCTGTTTAACTTAGTGAAATCTCACTGCTTAGGTTCTTCATACCTTACCAATGTCTGGAAAGTGACTGCAGGCAAAAACCATGGCAATGGAAGGACTCACCTGCTTGCTTTCTAAATATTACTTTAGTTCCTTGGGAGAAAAGCAGATATAAAATGTAACGATGGTTGGAGCTTATCTGTAATTTTTTATTGTACCTTCTGTTGAATGAGAAAAAGATACTCATGTTCTCATTATGCCCCTATTACTTATCACATTGTAAATCCTATTCTACCTCATCTGTCATTTATTGACCTTTGTTATTTATAAGATCCTTTTCATATTCTTTTTCATTAATTTAATAAGTATTGACTGTGTAGGTAGTCATCCTATCAGCAGGGTGAATCAGACATGGATCCTGCTATTAGGATGATTACAGTGCAGCCAGGAATGAAATAAGATAAAATCAGAGAGAGGCAAACTATAAGAGACTTAACTCTAGGGAACAAACTGAGGGTTGCTAGAGGGGAGGTGGGTGAGGGGAATGGGGTAGTTGGGTGATGGGCATTAAGGAGAGCACTTGATGTAATGATCACTGAGTGTTATATGCAACTGATGAATCACTAAATTCTCCCCCTGAAACTAATAGTACACTATATGTTAACTAACATGAATTAAAAAAAAAAAATCTTTAAATCCAAGATAGAGATTGAAAATTGTGAAAAATTAGTATACATGAATGTTGTGTAGGAAGCCAAAAAGAAATGTCTCAGTTGTTTGTTCTTTTACATGTTGGATTTGAACAACTTACTTAATGGGAAATTGCAAACATTTTTTCTGATTTTGAAGCACTTTTATATTAATTTGAATTTAATTTTCATGCCGTTTTATTTTATTTTTTAATTTTTAAATTTATTTTAGAGCACTAGTGGGGGTAAGGGAGGGGCATATGGAGAGAGAGAGAGATAGAGTGAAAGAGAGAATCTTAAGCAGGCCGCACGCCCAGTTGGGCAATGGCCCTGAGATCATGACGTGAGCTGAAATCAAGTCAGATGCTTAACGAACTAAGCCACTCAGGCACCCCAGTTTCCATGCCATTTTAGGTATAATGTATTTGTCTTTCAGAGTTTTGTTTAGGTAATTATTATTTTTAGCAATTGGATTGGAAAATTAAAATATATCCTTGGAAGTTATATGATCAGGATGAACTAACTGCCTGGAAGAGAAGTCTGAGGTTTTAAATCTTATTTGATTTGACTCTCAGTGGAGGAATCAGACATCATTGATCTGGAGAAACGCTATTGGTTGCTAAAGGCTCAATCCCGGACTGGACGATTTGATTTAGAGACATTTGGCCCATTGGTTTCACCACCCATTCGTCCATCTCTAAGTGAAGGTAGGAATCATTCTATTTTCTATAAATGTACTTTGGTAAACATACCTGAAGCTATCTATCTCTTATTTCTAATCAATGTATCTTAACTCTAAAAGACCATAATGTTACAAGTTTGCAAGTTTCATAGTGGAAAAAACTAAAAGGGGAATAAGATTGTAGTCTTGAGCTTCCTTTTCTACCTATGTAACCTTGCATAAATCAAGTTAGCTCCCTGAACCTGAATATCCTCAAATACAAAATGAGTTTGACCAAGCTAGTCACTGTATTCCAATGAAGTATCTCAGCCACTGGTGCCGGGATTAGGGTGGTGGCCACCGCCTGGGTAGAGCTCCAGGTTTCCACGCATAACCCCAACTCTTCCTCACCTCGAGCGCCTCCACTTTTTTTCTTCTACATAAGAAGGTTCCACTGCTGTATCCACCGTACCCCACCCCCTCACCAAAAAAAAAAAAAAAAAAAAAAGATTAAGAAACTATTGGACTGGACCATCTCTGAGGCCCTTGCTAGCTCTAAACTTTTCATTACAATAACTTTTTTTTAAATTAGGAATACAGAGAGTAATTGTGGGTGATATCATAAAAATTATATTTGGAATCTGAATATTTAGGTTCTGTTTTTGATTCTGACCTTTTTTAACTTTTCTTACTTTTGGCCAATCATTTAACCCCTCCTGAGCTTTAGTTTTCTACGCTTTAAGGAATTACATTCTTAAGATGTACAGTCTGTGTACATCAGATTCCTAGGGTACTTCAGAAGTACTTATTAGGGGAGTCAGAGCAGGGAGGGCTCTGGGCTTTTCCACCTACTTCAGCAGTGCAATTGGGATTTTACCTTTTTAGAATTGGGTATTGAGAACTCATCTTATTTGAAAACAAAATCAATTCCATTTGTATTTTATAAAAAGTTTAAAAACCACAGGATTATAAATTCTCTTTCTGATTTTAAATATTTATTTATAAAACATTATGACAAAGAAGACTGCAGTACAGAATATCTTTTGTTTGTAATATGGTGTGTTATTTTTCTTTGCTTAATGAAAGCTTTATGGGAGCTTACATAACATCATGTTATATCTTTGAGTATACATCAGATTTTCTCCTTCACTTTTCCTTTTTCTTAATCTTTCTAAGTAAGGATAATTATAATATTTAATTTTTTAAATTGATTCTAATTTTTTACATACCATTGTCATTTTTAGCTGTTACAACTGATAGAAGATAGAGACAAACAGGCAAATATAACTGAACATTAAATGACTATAATGTATTTTCTGAGAGGATCTTACGTTTTAGTTATACCAGGAGGAAAATACTTCCTGAGACAGTGGGAACTACTGATAAACTTTTTTTTTTTTAATTTGGCCAGTTTATGGGAGTCATGCCTCCTTTCATAAACATGATATTATTAACATTAGGCTTGTTGGCTGTGATTTATGGTGTCTTTTCCTATTTCACAGGTTTGTTTAATGCTTTTGATGAAAATCGTGACAATCACATAGATTTTAAGGAGATATCTTGTGGGTTATCAGCCTGTTGCAGGGGACCCCTGGCTGAAAGACAAAAATGTAAGTGCGTTAAACATTTAATTTAAACAATTAAAAATTTGCAAACTGTATATACAGAGAAAAAATTAGCATTCATCCATGTAAAATCATCTGTGTATTAAGGTTGAATTTTTATCACGTTGTCAGGTTGGCAAATAGCAGTCTCATGTTGAGGTTTTACTGAGGTCAGTCTAAGGATTCAATCTTCTCTTCTTTTTTACTATTGAGTAGTTTGGGATCTTTGTGATTAATAATGGAATTGATTTTGTTGATGAATTTGCAGTTCATGATAAGTGAACTACATCAGTCACAATATATTTGATGATGTTAAGCGTTTAGAAAATATTTTCTGGTAATCCATAGAGAATTTTGTGTCTTGAGTAATTTAAAGTACAACTAATTTTCTGTCACTTGTATACATTAATATTTTATTAGTAAGATGAAATCTGTGAACAAAACAGTTTAATTAAATACTAAAATGGTCTTTTTAACCTACCTAAAATGTTATAGCATAATTTATAAGCATAAGTACATTACATTATTAAACCTTAACCATATTTGAGAAAATGCAGCAGTTTACATTTAATTGGAAACTAATCCTATTGTATTTACTAGGGCCATCATTTCTGTGTCTTTCTAAAATAGAGCTTTGCAAGTGTCACCTATTTTGGTGTGCTATTTGATATTTTCATCTTCTTTAGTAATATTTACTGTAATGCACTCAGTTGATTTAATAGCATAATTATTATGGAGGTATGTTGAAATAGATAATTATTTAATCTTAAAATTCAGGATTCTTCCTTGATGATATACCATTACTACAGTCTGGCTTTATAGTAGATTTTTTGTTCCCATTAAAGTTCTAATATTAAATAGGAGGTTGAAATCTTTGCTTCTCAAGTAAGGTTAATTATCACCTTATACTTATTTTTAATTTCTCTTTTGCTGATGGACTAACAAAAGTTAGCAAACTATTGTGATTTGTTTGGAGTTAATTGGGAAAGTGCTGATATTTCTTTTCTTTCCTTTTTTAAGATTTTATTTATTTGGAAGAGAGAGTGTATGTGCAGGAGTTGGGAGAGGAGGAGAGGGGGAGGGAGAAGCAAACTTCTTGCTGAGCAGGGCTGAATACCAGGACCCTGAGATCACAACCTGAGCCAAAGTCAGACACCTAAACCAACTGAGCCACCCAGGTGTCCCCACCTTACTATTGATTCTTAATATAAATGGAATATTTTCAGCATTATAAAAATCAACTCTGCAATGATCAGTTTTAAATATTAGAAATTGATTTAAAGGCTTGGATTACCTCCTCAAAACCTGTGAACTATTGTAATATTTATTGTATAGTAACTTAAACCTTTTTTATTAGTTTGCAAGGAATTTAGCTCTAGATTTAGCTCTAGTGAAGGATAGGACTCTGCCACCCAGGTAGTGATTCAGAGAGAGAGACAGGAAGTATGCAGGAAGTCCTACGAGTGCAGAGGACTTTAATGCCATACTATAGTCTGCTCCAGATGAGAACTTAATCTAGAATATACTTGCTTGAGAAAATAAGTGATTTTACTAGGGCAGCTTCTAGTGAAAGGCATTGTACTTCAGAATAGAAAAGTAATTTCCCTTCGTAAGAGTTTCTTTTCTTTAGTTTGCTTCAAGGTGTTTGATGTTGACCGTGATGGAGTTCTCTCCAGGGTTGAACTGAGGGACATGGTGGTTGCACTTTTAGAGGTGTGGAAGGACAACCGCACAGATGATATCCCGGTAAGTTCTGATTTTATACGTATCGTTGCATGTAAACTTCCAGTAGAAAAATAGAGTGGAGAATTTAAAAAGAGAGAGAAAGAGAAAAAGGTTTGTTATTACTTTTGAGTTGCTATGTTTTGCCACTACTCAAAATATTCATAGCTGAAGGTACAAAATTGGAAAGAGAATGTGCCTTAGAAAATTTAATAAACTGAACTTACTGTGTAAAGTAAGAATGAAACTGCAGGAGAATTCTCCTAATTTTTTCAAAGCAAATCTAAGAACCTATTTATTAAGGTAATTACAAAAAAGTACTTGACTGATAATTACTAGAGAGGAGCGATGTGGGGGGATGGGTTTAAACAGGTGATGGGGATTAAGGAGGGCACTTGTGGGTGATGTATGGAATTATTGAACCACTATATTGTAATTCTTTAAATACTTGACCAAAATACAGTATACTTTAGCCATTAAATAATAAAAATGATAACTGCTCTTTTCTAATTATTCCTTTGGATTTCTGTTTTTACAGGAGTTACATACGGATCTATCTGACATTGTAGAAGGCATATTGAATGCACATGACACCACAAAGGTGAGTCTAGCTAGGATTAGAATGAATTATATTCTTTTCTAAAAATACCGTGTACTATGAATTAGGATATATAGCTTATATACATATTTGAATCTCTTCTGCATCATCTTTACCAAGTGCTTATTTGGACCTACAGTTATAGTACCTCTAAGTTGTCTTTAAAGATAGCCCATTCCATCTTTTTTTTTTTTTTAAGATTTTATTTATTTATTTGAAAGAGAGAGTGTGCAAGAGAAAGAGTCCAGGCAGGGATGGGGGGAAGGGCAGTGGGGCTTGATCCCAGGACCCCAAGATCTTGACCTGAGCCGAAGGCAGATGCTTCACTGACTGAGCCACCCAGGTGCCCAGCCCATTCCATCTTTAAACAATTCCATTAAGTGTTTATATATACATTCATATTTTATAAACTAGGTATTTTGTAAAAATTAAGTAGACATAGCCCTTGTCATCTGTGGTTTATAATATCTATTTTTCCCAGTTTAATAACTTATGGTAGGGCTAACCTTACATTGAGCAAAAGAAGTCACACAAAAAAAGAATACTTACTGTGTGATTCCATCAATATGAAACTCAAAAACAGAGGCAAAACTAACAAATGGTGATAGGCATTAGAATAGTGATTTGGGGGATGGGCGGATTAATTGGGAAGAACCATAGCGTATCTGGGATGATGGAAATGTTTGTTTTTTTTTTTTAAGATTTTGTTTGTTTATTTGAGAGAGAGAGTGCACAAGCAGGGGGAGCAGCAGGGGGGACAAGCAAACTCCCTGCTGAGCAGGGAGCCCAACATGGGGAGCCCCATGTGGGGCTTGATCCCAGGACCCCTAGATCATGACTTGAGCCGAAGTCAGACGCTTAACCAACTGAGCCACCCAGGCACCCCAGTGGAAATTATTTTTTATCTCAATCTGGGTGATACATACATTCCTGAATTATTTTTTTCAATGGTATTGGTAAAGATCTCTCCTGAGTTATTTAGTGGTAGCCAAATTAATCATGTAATACCAGGAATAAACATACACTTCACAAAGTAAATTCTTGTTTCTTGGTTTTTTTGTTTTTGTTTTTGTTTTGCTTTTTTGTTTTTAAGTCCGACAACATTTATTAGTAAGGATATTATTACAGGTTTATTCCTATAGCTTATATTACTGTAATGTCTTTGTGACCCTGTGTGAAATTGAAAATAACGCACATATGTGAGGCACATTTTAGTTATTTTGAGCCTTTCCATTCAAACATTGACATGTACCGAGTACCAGATTGGTTGGATATAGTGCATAGTGGTATTACAGACGTTTAGAAAAAATAAATGACATCAGTTTTTTTTTTTTCCCTTTCTTCAGTCACAATTCCAGAAGGAATCATTGTAGTCTTATTAACTGATCCTCAATAGAAACAAATAATAGAAGTGAGTCTTACAGAGCTTGAGCTTTGTTTGGCAATACAGTCTTCTCCCTCATTTACTTCTCTCTGCCAAAAAAACTAAGGTATCCGCTTCTATTTGATATGCGTAGAAACCTGGAAAATTTTCTGTTAGAAAATGCCTCATGTAGAGGTTCAATTTCTAACACCCTTTTTCTGAGTGGTAAATATGTAGGTATTATTACTGTCTATTTTTATGTAAGATGTAGTTTTCTTCTTCTGGCTCTACTGTGAAAATTAATGAGAAGGTAATTTAGGGACACCTGACTGGCTAAGTTGGTTGAGCATCTGCCTTCCTCTCAGGTCACGATTCTGGGGTCCTGGCATTGAGCCTCATGTTGGGCTCCTACTCAGCAGGGACGTCTGCTTCTCTCTCTTCCTTCCCCGACTCATACCCTCTCTCTCTCTCATTCACTCTCTCTCTCTCAAATAAATAAAATCTTTAAAAAAAGAAAAAAACAAGATAATTTAATTTAGTTGCTTCATCTTCATGTAGCAGTGATAATGAAATAGTAACAGTTTAGAATGAAACTTGGACGTTTCAGCCAAACCTGTTAACTATAGTCATTGGAGACAGATTATGTCAACATTACACTTTTTTTAATATTAATTTAGTACTAATCTGCTAAGTAGAAGCTGTATTATGAAAACTACTAGTTATAATCACAGTACTTTAAAGTCTTTTCATATCATATATGGCTATCATATAGTAAAAAGAGGACATACCAATATCATTACGTAATAAAAGCAAAAAACATTGCTATTCATCTAGAATTGAACACATGCAATAAAAAACATTTGGTTATAGTTTGCTGAATGAGAAAAAATATATATTGTCTCTATATGCATATGTAATTTTTTGTACCTGTTGACACCACAAAAATGTTGCTTTACTCAATTGTAATTTGTTCAGTTTTTTGGGAAAAATTAATATAGTTACTCATTTTTGACATATCAGAAATTTGTTATCCAGTTCCTTTAAATGTCTAATTAGTCTGATAATATTGTCAGATATTTCTAAGAGGGTCTAGAAAATTGTTAGAAGAATTGGTGTGCCTGGGTGGCTCAGTCAGTTGAACGTCTGCCTTTTTCTTAGGTCCTGATCCTGGGGTCCTGGGATCAGGCCCCGGCATTGGGCTCCCTGCTCAGCAGGGAGTCTGCTTCTCCCTTTCCCGCCGCCCTTACCCCTAGCTCACGCTCTCTCAGGCTCGCACTCTCTCTCTCTCTCTCTCTCTCTCTCTCATAAATAAAATCTTAAAAAAGAAAAAAAAAGAAAATTGTTAGAATGAGAATGCATAATCCAGAGAGTCTGCTTTTTGCTTTCAAAATTGGTAAATATTCCATTTTCCCTATTCAGAGCCTTTTGCGGTTTTCCATAGATAAACCTTGAAGCAGAAGATAATGTGAGTTATTTCCCAGGTCTTATTGGAGGAATGAAGATTGTTGACAATAAATTATCCTTATTACCATTGACTGCTTAGACAGAGTTTTGTTACTTTTAAACCTATCCTCGCTGGTTTGGTTTTCAGATGAACACACAGCATCTACTTTAAATTTTTGGTTTACTTTCAGAAAAATTACTGATACAAGTTTAATAAACCAGATTTTATCCAAAAACTATAAAAGTGAGGAAATTCTTGGGGCACTTGGGTGGCTTAGTCGGTTGGGTGTCTGTCTTTGGCTCAGGTCATGATCCCAGGGCCCGGGATTGAGCCCCATGTAGGAACCCTGAGTAGGAGCCCTGTGTTGGGCTCCCTGCTCAGCAGGGAGTCTCCTTCTCCATCTCCCTCTGCCCCTCCTCCCTACTCATGTGCATGCACGCACTCTCTCAAATAAATTTTTTTAAAAAATCTTTTAAAATGAGGACATCCTTAACATGAGATCTTCTAAAATTTTGTTTCTCTTTCAGATGGGCCATCTTACTCTAGAAGACTATCAGATCTGGAGTGTGAAAAATGTTCTTGCCAATGAATTTTTGAATCTGCTTTTCCAGGTATGTTTAAGGTAAATGGCAGGTACAGAGAGTAGTAGTTCTACATCTTTTTCATCGTGTAGTAGTTATTACAGCTACAAAACTACATATTATAAAAAGAACTACATTATCTTGTGTACACCTGAAGAGATAGTAAGATAGAGTATGAGAGCCCTGAGCCATCTCAAAATCATGACAAGAGATAAGGAAGTAGAATAGAGCTGATTATGTTTATTTATCTTATCACTCATGGTAGACCAGCACGTTAAATACATAGGGAATAATTTAGATTGCAACAGCCACCATAATTTCTTATTTTTCTTCACTGTTGTCTTTTTTTAAGGCCCTTCCTAACAAGTTAGGCAGTGTGAACAGAAAGATGGATCATAAGTAGGCAGCTGTAAAATTTTCAATGTACACAGTCTCTCCAGTTAGGAGATTATCTTGGCTGCAAGGCTGTTTCTAAATTTTTTAAAAAATTCTTTAGAAGAACCAAGAAAGATTGAAGGAGGAGGAGAGAAAAAGTGCAAAGTGCCAGGAATGAACATTAAGTCATAAGGTTTTCCAGATTTCAGCTATTTTCCTGGTTAGAGTAGTTCTTTTGGTCCAATTTAAAAAAATAATTTATGATTTCCAATTTTTTAAAATAATTCTTCATATATATTTAAGTTGATTTAGTAGTGGTATTTTAGATTCTTCTTGTTTTATTTTCCTTTCCTTGTAAAAACACCCCTGTTGAAGGTCAGAAGAGTTTGGTATTTTTATATCTATATGCTCTTCCATTTTAAATAAAGAATAACTCATTTGTGCATGGCTATGTTGGAATAAATGGAAATTGGTCTCTTCCTGATAGCTAATGATTAATTACTATGGATATAAAACATATACAATCTACTAAGCCTGTAAGATCCATTTATACCAATCAGTTGCTCCACTATCACTTATAATTTTCAACAGTATTTAAGTTGATGGCTTTATAAAATATAAGCATGTACAAAATTATATAAATCACTATTCTAAACAAATGGCTTCCGTGGTAATATCAAAATTGATCAACTATTTTTATCTCATTTAAAATAATATCCTCATTACTTTATCTCATAAACATTTAGATCACTTAGGCTTATGTCCGTGTCATCTTGTAGCTCTCACATAGCATAGCGTTTTGAAATTTTTGTATTGCCTTTTTTATTTTCTCATTCTTTTTTTTCTCATTCTTATCAAGGACTTGCAGGGGCACTCTTTTTCTATGACTGTAAATAAGCATATGCTTGAGATTTTCTTGTGTGTGTGTGTTTCTAATATTATATTATGAAGAGCTGAAAGATAGTTTCCATTGAATACCTGCCACCTACATTTTAATATTACATTTTACTGTACTCACTTTATTTCGTGTACAATATGCTTTTAAAACTGTATGTTCACTTAGCATACAAGTAAGAGACTGTTAGGATAGGTCGTTTTATTTTCTACGTGTGTTAAAATTGGTAGAGTTAGTTGGTAAGTCGAGCGATAAAAGCTTGAATTACGCCTCTTATTTGCCAAGATTCCTCTTGGCTGAGTGTTTTGGGTATTTAAGTGTAACATACGTAAGTGTCAATAGAATTAGAAAACCATCCCTGTAGTAATACCTTTATTTTCAATCTGTTTTGTAATCTCAGTGCCCAGTATTTTGCAGAGGAAGCATGCTAAACATAACCAGGGTCTTGTTTCTTGTGCATTTGTCAAAAAGTGTCCAGTTTTTAAAAAAAGCGTGGTAGGCAGAAAAATGCACACCACCTCCATCACCAGTTATCCATGCCCTCATCCCTGGAACCGGGGTATTCATAATCTTACATGGCAAAAGAGACTTTGCAGATGTATCAGGTTAAGGACTCTGAGATTGGAAGATTAGCCTAGCAGATGGGCCTATCTAATCGCATGAGTCCTTAAAAGTAGAGCACCTTTTCTAGCTGTGGTAAGAGAGAAGGAGGGAGAGGAAGGAGGAGAGGGAGAGAGATGATGTTGGAAGAAGAGTTAGAGATGCTGACTTTGAGACAGAGGAAGGGGCTGTGAACTCTGGAAGCTGGAAAAGGCAAGGAAATGTATTTTTTTTTTAACCTCCAGAAAGGAATGCAGCTCTGCTGACACCTTGATTTTTTTTTTTTAAGATTTTATTTATTTATTCATGAGAGACAGAAAGAGAGAGAGGCAGAGGCAGAGGGAGAAGCAGGCTCCCTGCGGATCCCAGGAGGCTGGGATCATGACCTGAGCTGAAGGCAGATGCTTAACCAACTGAGCCACCCAGGTGCCCCAACACCTTGATTTTTAGCCTAGTGAGACCCATGTCTGACTTTTGATTTACAGAACTGTAAGATAATAAATTTGTGTTGTTTTAAGATGCTGAATTTGTGATAATTTATTACAGACGCAAAACCAATGCAGATGAAGATAGTCCGTATTTATGGATTGTAAGGCTCAACATCTTAAAAGATGTCAAATGCCTTTAAATTAGTTTGTAGATTTAGTATGCTAGCAATCAGAATTCCAAAAAGTTTAATGTTGTCATTGTTTTTGTGCAACTTGACGAGCTGATTCTAAGTATATACAGAAGTGGAAAGGGTTAGAAATAGCCAACATAATGTAAAGAACAGTGTTAGAGGACTGAGGTTACTGAATATTAGGACTTTTTATAAAACAACAGTATTAACAGATATCTATGTGAAGATAGACATAGACCAGTGAAACAATATTGAGTTTTTAAACAGACCTGCATATATGTGATCACTTGATTTATAACCAAGAAGACATTGCGTTGCAAATGGGAAGGGGGGTAATCTTGTCGATAAGTGGTGTACTGGGTCAGTTCTTATCTCTGGGGGGAAAATACATCATTATTCCTACCTCATGCCATAGCTGAAAATTAATTCCAAGTGGGATTATAAGTCTAATACGTTTGGAAGGTAAAAATAAAGCATTTAGAAAATAATGTGCAAGAATATTGTAATGGCTTTGAGGTGGCAAAAATTTCATTAAAAGGACACAGAAAACTTAACCACCAAGGAAAAGTTTTTAAGTTGGGCTTCAGTAAAATTAAGAGGTTTTTATTTTAATTGGGAGATACCATTAAGAAAATGAAAAGATAAGCTACTCAGTGGAAGAAGTTGTTTGTGATACTTATATCCAATAAGACATGTGTCTAGGGCATACAGAGAACAAAAATCAATGAGAAAAAGTAAAACTTCAATATAAAAATGTGTAAAGAAAACTTGGAGGTGCTTCACCAAAGAGAATATCCAAATAGTTAATTAATGTTATGAAAATGGGCTCCTTAGTCATTATAGAAATACTGTTAAAACCACACATGAAATACTAGTAGACATGCCCCAGAGTAGTTAGTTTTTAAGTGATATGAAGTATTGGTGAGGATAACAAAAACCCAAAACTCTCATATATTGCCAGTAGGAATATAAATTATTACAAATAGTTTGGAAATTGAGGTACTTGGGTGGCTCAGTCAGTTAAGTGTCTGCCTTCAGCTCATATCATGATCCCGGGGTCCTGGGATCGAGCCCTATGTCGGGCTCCCTGCTCAGTGGGGATCCTGCTTCTCCCTTTGCCTGCCACTCCCCCTGCTTGTGTTGTCTCACTCCCTCTCTGACAAATAAATAAATAAAGTCTTTAAAAAATCAAACACACAAACACTTTGGAAATTGCTTGGCAGTATTTACAAAAGTTGGACATATGCTTACCCCATAACTTATAAAGTCCACCCCATATGTGAACCCTACAGAAACGTGTATATCTGAGCACCAAAAGACATACAAGTAAGGTCTTATAACTTGTTACAGCCCAAAATAGAAAATGACCCAAATACTTATCAACGATAAATACATAAACAATAAGTGAGTTGTGACATGTACATAGAGTTGTATATTGTAAACACAATGAAAATAAGTATAATAGTGCCACACACAAAAACATGGATGAATCTCATATAATCTTGAGTTGAAAATACTAGACCAAAAAATTCAAAAGCAGGTAAAACCATTCTATGCTGACAGAATTCAGGATCATGGATACATCAAAGGGGTGTGTGGGAAGGAACCCAAAGTAGGACTTAGGGTGAGATAGCAGTGTTCTATTTCTTGACTGGGTAAAGGTTTCATAGATGTTACCTTGTGGAAAGTCATTGAACTGTACACTTAAGATTTGTTCGCTTGTAAGCATGAATACTATATTTCTATTCTCTATAAGTTCGCTTAGAAAAATAGCCACCTGCGTGGCTCAGTCGGTTAAGCGTCTGACTCTTGATTTTGGCTTAGGTCATGATCTCAGGGTAGTTAGATAAAGCCCTGCATCAGGCTAAGTGGGGAGTCTGTTAGAGGAATCTCTCCCTCTGCCTCCCCCCGCCCCCATTCTCTCTCTCAAATAAATAAATAAATCTTTAAAAAAAGAAGAATAGGTTTCAGAAGCTCAAATATTTGTCAGTATGTCAAAACCTCAAGTATTTGTCAATATGAGAATGGATGAAACGAACAGTGCTATGTTCAAACAGAGGAATACTACTCAGCAGTAAAAATGAACTGCTTCTACATAGATGAGTCTCAAAAACCCAATTTATGGATTTTGTTGTTATGTAAATGTTACCTCAAAAGGTAAACAAAACTGTAAACAGATATTTGAACTCTCTGGTTAATGTTAGCCGTGCTGATGTATTTATAAAAAGCTGTTCTAATGTCTATAATTTACTTTGAAATGCATCCAAAAGTTAGGATGGATTGATGGATGAATAAGGGATAGATAGATGCAAGTATAATAAAATGTTAATGTTAGAGTCTAGGTAATGGGTACGATGTGTTCAGTGTAAAATTCTTTCAACTTTTCTGTATTTTTGAAATTTTTCATGAGAAAATGTTGAAAAAAAATACATCTTTTGTGATATTTAGAGAAGGCAAATAAATTGAGGAGGAAATGAACCTTAAAAAGCATATTTAGCATTAGTGGCAATAATTTTTTTCTTTGAATTGTTTAAACTAAAATGCCACCCGTATCTTTTGTGTCCTGTATCCTCTTCATCTCCCCTCACCTTCCTCCCAAAGTGCCATGATATCCTCTTCAGATTTCAGGAATGAAAATAATATTCTCTGCATGTTTATTTTATTTCTTCTTTGTCTGTCTCTGTCTCCCTCCCTCCCTTTCCTATCTCACACAGAGATTTGGAATTTGGCCTCTATTGAAATGGTTTGTTTAAAACAAACAAACAAACAAACAAACAAACAAACAAACAACAAAAACAGCTGAAGTTTAAAGTTCAAAGTTGCTCAAGTGACTCATTGATAATTCATCAGTTGAAAGCTGTTGCTAATTCAGATTCCCATCTACAAAGTGGAACTCATGCAGAGAATGTGAAATATTATACAGTCCAGTCATTGGCATCAGTCAATGAAGTTTGATTTACCACTTTTTTCTCTAGGTGTGTCACATAGTTCTGGGGTTAAGACCAGCTACTCCAGAAGAGGAAGGACAAATTATTAGGTAAGCTTGTAGTTTCAATCTTTGTAATTTTCATGATATAGTTGAAATTTCTGACACCTGAAATATATTGTTAATAAGTAACAGCATGTCTCATTTTAATACAGTCTTAGTGACACCTTGTTTTTCCAAATTAATTTCATATTGAAATATTTTTGTTAATTTCCTAACCAAGGTATTAGATTAATTTAGAAATCAGATTCTCTTTAGCATTAAAATGACATTGAGTACTGAATTTAATTTTTTTGAAATAAGACATTTTATAAGCTAAAAGGTAGCAATTTTTCCTTACTACAAAACAATTCATGTTTATTGTAGAAAGATTATAAAGTAGAGCTAAACAAAAAGAAGCGAAAAAAAGCCCGTCATTTCTGTATTTACAGGTAGTTGCTGTTGACATTTTTTTCAGCTTTACTGAGGTATAATTGACATCTTAAATTGTAAGATATTTAAAGTGTACAACGTAATTTGATATATGTATGTATTGTGAAAGGATTCCCTCCGTTGAATTAACACATCCCTCACTAGCCCCTCACATACTTTTTTGTGTGTGTGAGAACATATTAAGTTCTACTCTCAGTTATACACTATAGAGTTATCAGCTGTAGTCACCATGTTATACATTACATCTGCAGACTTGATTCATCTTATCATAAAAGTTTGTACCCTTTTATCACCCTTTCTTTATTTCTCCCAACCCCCAGCAACTGCTTTTCTACTCTCGGGTTCTGAATTTGACTTTTTTTTTTTTTTTAAGATTCTGCATATAAGTGCTATACCTTGCAATACTTGTCTGTCTTTGGCTTATTTCACTTAGTATAATGCCTTCCGTCCTCATCCATGTTGCTGTAAATGACAGGATTTCCTTCTTATGACTAGATAATAGTCCATATGTACCACATTTTGTTTATCCATTCATTTATTGTTAGACACTTAGGTTGTTTCCATACCTTGACTTTTGTGGATAATGCTGCAAAGAACATGGAAGTAAAGCTATCATCTTCAAGATAATGATTTTGTTTCCTTTGGTTATATACCCAGAAGTGGGATTGCTGGATTATTTGGTAGTTCTTTTCTTAGTCTCATGTGAAACCTGTTTTTTATAGTGGCTATTCCAGCTTACAGTCCCATCAACAGTATACAAGAGTTCCTTTTTCTCTACATCTTTGCCAGTTTATATTATCTCTTGTCTTTTTGATAGTAGCCATCCTGACAGGTGTGAGGTGGTACCTCATTGTGGTTTTGATTTCTATTTCCCTGATGATGAGTGATGTTAAATATCTTTTCATATAGCTGTTGGCCAATTGTAAGTCTTTTTTAGAAAAATGTCTGTTCAAGTTCCTTGTTATTTTTAATTGATTATTATTATTTTACTATTAAGTGATATGAATTTCTTATATATGTTTTTTGGATATAATCCCATATCAGATCTGTGGTTTGCCAATATTTCCTTCCATAGATTGACTTTTCATTTTGTTGATGGTTGCACTATTGACACTTTTATATTCATATACCCACATGTGTATGCCTTTGATGGAATTTGTAATTTTTTTAAATGAGAATACTTCAAAATATTATTTTTGGGTCCATTTTCACTGTAGATCATATCAAATGATACTTTTACATATCAATAAACCCTCTTATAATTAAAATGACTGGCTGGTAGGCCCTATTCAGTCCCTATTTTTAATCTCTGTTTTTCTTTACAATAATTTACTAATAAAGTCTGTATACCTTTGGTTAGGTATGTATTTAGGCAAAATTACTTGAGGTGAAATATCTTGGTTAATAGGCCTGCACGTTTTTATGGCTGTGATTCAATTTTTAATACATCAAGTATCCTTCATTGGTTGAGTATTACCATTATACTATACATTTGTGTAGAAAGCTTCAGAGACAGGACTGACTCTACTAAACTTCACTTTTAGAATAAATTCAATACAGAGTTTGTCACTTATTCCTAAAAGTAGTGCATATACAGATTTTTCAGTAGTTTTTTTCTGGTGTAGGACTGTTTGATAAAAGAGAGTTTACTGAAATAGAGTTGTTTGGAATACCTGAGAACAGAATTATGAAGTCAATATTTAAAGAAGAATACCAGTTGAGATTAATTGAAGTAGCAAAGTATGTTTTCTGACTTTTAAAAACTGCTTCTTTTTAAAAATGGTTATTTTTTAAAGAATGGTAAGCAGAATCCATTTTTTACGATGTTGTTTTCATAAAAACGCTAGTCTCATATAGTCTTTTTAATTTTCATGCTCAGAAGACTCATTCTTGTTTATAGTATTCATATGTTGACATGTTGTCTTGATTTTTTTCTGATTTTTAGCTATCATAAAATAAAATTTTAAAATACATTTAAGTGTACAAATTAGATATTGTAAAGAAATACTGAAAGACTTTTATGTAGCTGCAGTAGCTTTTTTTTTCTTATAATATTGCAGTCTAATTTCATCACATACTAATGTCTTCTTAAGTCAGCATGACTTACCAGTGATACTAAGAATGTTATTGAGATAAGAGCTGGGCGATGTATGGAATTGTTGAATCACTATTGTACACCTGAAACTAATACTACACTGTATGTTAACTAACTGGAATTAAAATAAAAACTTAAAAAAAAAAGCAAAAGAAATGTTGATTAAGGGAAAAAGAAAAAAAAAAGGACAGATGCCTGGGTGGCTCAGTCGGTTAAGCATCTGCCTTCAGCTCAGGTCATGATCCCAGGGTCCTGGGATCGAGTCCCGCATCGGGCTCCTTGCTCGGCGGGGGGCCTGCTTCTCCCTCTGCCTGCCACTCCCCCTCTTGTGCTCTTTCTGTCTGTCTGTCTCTCTCTCTCTGACAAATAAATAAAATCTTTAAAAGAAAAAAGATTTTAAAGGAATGCTATATAGCACAGTATATATATTTCTTGGCTTAATTATCTTGCAAATGCTTATAGCATCCCTATTTAAAAATATAATGTTGGTATAATCTCCTGTTTTTATAGAACTTTGTTCTACTTGCATTATTTCATCTGTTCCTTAGAATAACTGCATTAAATTATGGTCGCCATCCCATTTCATAAAAGAGGAAACTGAGATTTACAAAAGTTGAGGAACTTACCAAAAATTGCATGGAAGTGGCAGAATCAAGTCTAGAACCTTTTTCATTGAAAACACAAATGATCTGCTTTCTGTATTCCTTATTTTTCAGTAAATCTGAATTTTAAATTCTAGATTCCAGGTTGGTTAATTTCATTTTTGATTTTTGAGTTTTGTTTTATTTTACCTCCATTTTCACTTCTAAAAATTCGTTTGAATTTTTAGGATGATTTTTAAAAGATGAATCAGATTGATGTATAAGCAATGAGGTGAAAGAAATATTTGTCTCTAACTTAAGAGTCAGTAATTTGTTTCAAAATTAGTATCATGATTTCTGCAGTGGCTGAGTGAAGATCTCAGCAAATCCTCTCCCTGAAAAGCAACTGGACAAAATATAACATGTACAAAATTGTCAGCCAACTATTTCAGGACTCTGGAAACTGACCAAAGGTATTCAACAAGTTGGGAAGCATTTATTCAAGAAAAACTACTAAACCTTGGTAAGAATAATGGGAATCCATAGTAATTTTACCTAGGGCTGGTCCCATTCCCTCCTACCCAACATGATAGTTTTACCAAGGCAGGGGTGACAGGGTGACCTGATTTGGAATAGAGCAGGGATGAATGCCTGCCTAAGAGAATTGTAACACACAAAAAATAGTGATCATGATGGCAAATATTCAAGGAACATCATTAGCTTGGGGTTGAGATACTGGTTAAGGAAGGCAGCAAACTGAGAGACCAGTCAAAATTTTAACAAAGAGATCCAGGGAACAAGACAACCATCATGTATCTTGATAAACTTCCCCATATCCCAAATGATTTGGAAGGCTGCTCATATATACAAGGCTATGCACAAGCTCAGCAGAAACCAGAGAAGGTCTTAGCTAATCTATTAATTCCTGATTGAACGTAAGGCCTTGCGCATGCAGAAAATAAAAACCAGGGAAGGTTAGTGTAACCTGCCTGAACTTTGCATCATTTCCCAAACTGAACTGATGCATCAAGAAAAAGGTACAAGTGTCACTGGCTCAAGATGTTTCATTTCAACATAGCCCCTCACCAATCATTGGCTGACCAGTAAGTTATGCTCTCCTCAAGGAAGCCAAACTTAAATGTAAGAAATAATAATGAAGAAGACTAAACAGCCTCACACTACAGGGGAAACAAACTCTATAGAATTAGTCCAGGAAGTCACAAGGCAAAACACACAGGTAGTATCAGAATCCAGAGTTGGTGAAATATATTATCAAATATGTCCAGTTCTCAGTAACAGAAGAGGATGAAACATGCAACAAAATAGGAAAACATGACCCGTGGTGGTGGTGAGGACACTAGCTAATAGAGGTAGCCCCAGATGTTTGAGGTAGCCCCAGATGTTTGACTTAGGACACAAAGACTTCAAAGCAGTATTATAAATGTTTTCACTGCTTAAGGAAACTTTGTTTAAAGAATTAAAGGAAATATAACCAAATATAAAATATCAATAGAGAATTTTTGAAAGTGAACTAAATGGAAATTCTGGAGTTAAAAGTTATAATAAAAATTCACCACAGTGACTCAGCAACAGATTGGAGCTGCAGAGAAATAACCAGCAAAATAGAATATAGTTAAATAGATTTTTCCAATATGAAGAACAGAGAAAATAAATAAAAATGAACAGAACCTGAGATATGTGGAACACCAGAGACAACTATTATCAACACACACATAATGGAAGTCCCAAAAGGAGGAGAGAAAGGAGCAGAAAAAAAATATTTGATGAAATAATGGCCACACCTCCTAAAATTGCTCTAAGTTGTTAATCCAAGAAGCTCAACAAACTGCAAGGAGGTTAAAAACAGATCCACATCTAAACATATCACAAAGTGTTCAAAGCTACAGAGAGAAGGTCCTAAAAGTAGGAAGAGAAATACGACTCCTTCTGTAGAAGGCAACCCCAATAAGATTAATGGCTGACCTTTTTTTTTTTTTTTATAGAAATGAAGGTCAGTAGGCAGTGGGATGACATTCAAAGTACTGAAGGGGGAAAAACTGTCAACCCAGAATTCTTTATTCGGCAGAACTATCCTTCAGAAATTAAGGTAATTTGAAAACATTCCCATATAAACACGGTTGCTAGTAAACACTTAAATACTGAAGGATTAAAATATTTAAAATACTGAAGGAGCTTCATGCTAAAACAAAGTGACCCCAGACAATAACTTGAACTACACAAAGAAATATAGAGCACCAATAAACATAATTACATACTTAATAATAAGACAGTATAAATACGTTTTTCTATTTCATCCTTTTAATGATTTAAAATACAAAATCCTGGGGCACCTGGGTGGCACAGCGGTTAAGCGTCTGCCTTCGGCTCAGGGCGTGATCCCGGCGTTCTGGGATCAAGCCCCACATCAGGCTCCTCCACTATGAGCCTGCTTCTTTCATCTGTGTTCCCTCTCTCGCTGTGTTCCCTCTCTCGCTGGCTGTCTCTCTCTCTGTCAAATAAATAAATAAAATCTTAAATAAATAAATAAATAAATAAATAAATAAATAAATAAATAAATAAAATACAAAATCCTAGGATGACAATTTGAAAGCCAAGTTGTTCTTACAGCATAAAAAGATGTCATATGCATGTCGATAATAATACAACCGAGAGAATAAGAAGTGGAGCTATATTTGAGCAGCTTCTGTAATTTACCGGAATAAATTAGTATCAATCTGAAGTAGAATGTTTTAAGCTTTATTTTGTACCTCTAGAGCAACCAGTAAGAAAATAATCCCAGATATAGTTTCTTCAAAAAAATAATTTAAATGATATGGTAAAAAACAATTTACTTAACACAAAAGAAGGAAGTAAAGGAGAAATAGAAAAACAAAAATACTTGAGATGAATAAAAAACAAGTAAAATGTAGGCACAAATCGATATCAATAATTACCTTAAATATAAGTGGATTAAACAATTATCAAAAGCTAAAGATAGGCTGATATTTTTAATCCAAATACTTGAGATTCAAAGACACAAATAGATTGAAAGTAAAATGATGAAATAGGTATAACCAGGCACATAGTAACCATAAGAGAGCTGGAGTGGATATACCAACATTAGGAGAAAATGGCTTTTAGACAAAGAATTGTTATTACAGGCAGACATTTTATGGTAAAAGTTTCAGTTCGTCAGGAAGATATAAAAATTGTAATTACATGTGCACCTAACAGCAGAACACCACCCAGCAACAGCGGAGTGCATATTCAAGTACACATGGAATATTGTGTAGGACCAACTATATGGTAAGCCATGGATTATTATACTGTGGCCCACTGGCTAACTTTGGTCCATTGCCTGATTTTATACAGCTTGCAAGCTAAAAATATTTTTGTACACTGTTTTTGTACACTGAGAACCACAAAGCCCAGCTGAGAGAAGTTAAAATCTTAAGATAGGTCAGTTGAAGCTATTGAGACTGAGGAATAGAAAGAAAAAAGAATGAAGGGAAATGAACAGAGCTTACTAGACCTGTGAAATAGCAGCAGCCATACTGGCATACACATGATAGGAGTCCCAGAAGGGGAGGAGGGAAAGTGACGAATATTTGAAGAAATAATGGCCCCAAATCCCTCAAATTTGACAAAGATATGAACCTAAATGTTCAAAAAGCTCACTGAACTCCAAGAAGGATAAAATTCTAAGTGATTCACACCAGGACACATTATAATCAGATGGTCAGAAGCCTAGGGACAGAGAAAATTTTAAAAGCAGCAAGAGAAAAGCTAAACATGCAGTGGATCCTCAGTAAGATTTAACAGGTTTCTCATCAGAAATCTTGGAATCCAGAAGTGAGCAGAATGGCACTTTTATTCTATATCCGGGAAAAATATTTTTTCAAGAATGATTTGGATTTTAAATTGAATTCTTGTATGTGACACTAAAAGCATAAGTAACCAAAGAAAAAATAGATAAATTTGACTTCATTAAAATTTAAAACTTCTTTTTACCAAAGGAGGTTGCCAAGAAAGTGAAAAAATAACCTTCAAAATGGGAGATAATATTTGTGAATCATAGATCTGCAAGAGCTCAAGTACCCAGAATATGTACAGAACTCCTGCAGCTTACCAACAAAAAGAAAACTGAACTAAAAACTGGGCAAGCGACTTGAATACACATTTCTCCAGAGATTACATACAGATGGTCATCAAGTACATAAAAAGATGCTCAGAATCATTAGTCATTAAGGAAATGCAACTCAAAACCACAGCGATTCTACTTTGCACTTACTAGGATGTTTATAATTTTAAAAATGGAAAATAAATTTTGTAAGGATATGGAGAAATTGGGGCACTGATACGTCTCTGGTGGCAATGTAAAATGGTGTAACTGCTGTGCAAAAAAATTGGTAGTTCCTCAACATGAAGCCAAATACAAAAGGTTACATATCGAATGATTCCATTTATACGAAATATCCAGAATAAGTAAATGAATAGATACAGAAAGCAAAATGGTGATTTTCAAAGGCTGGGGGAAGGTAGTAATAGGAAATAACTGCCTAATGTATAATTGCTCAGTTGGGATGTATGAGAATGTTTTGGAGAAATACACATAGCATAGAAGTGACTATTTTAAAGCATACAATTCAGTGGCATTAGTACGTTCAAAATATGCAACCACTGCCTTATGTTATGAATTTCTCCTCCGTAAAAACAGATTTTTTTAAAATCACAATGTGATGCCACTTCACACCCACTTGAACATTTATGATAGAAAAGATAGATAATAAGCATTGCCAAGAATGTGAAAAAACTAGAACCATTATACATTACTGATGGAAATGTTAAATGGTGCGGCCAATTTGGAAAACAGCTTGCCAGTTTCAAATTATCAGGTGTTAGATGGATAAACAAAATGTGGTGTATACATACCTGTGGGATACATGATAAATAGTATTTGGGGGGCTCAGTCAGTTAAGCAGCCGACTCTTGATTTTGGCTGAGGTCATGATCTCAAGGTCCTGGGATTGAGCCCTGCATCGGATCGAGCCCTGCATCGGATCGAGCCCTGCATCAGATCGAGCCCTGCATCAGGCTCTGCTCTCAGTGGGGAGTCTGCTTGAGATTCTCTCCCTCTTCCTCTACCCCTCCCCCCACTCGTGCTCCCTCTCTCTCTTTCTCAAGTAAATCTTTTTAAAAAATAGTATTTGGAATGGAATAACAAAGCACAAAGTAATGATATCTGCTACCATGTAGATGAGCCTCAAAAACATGGTAAGTCAAAGAGGCCAGGTGTAAAAGATCATGTGTTATATTATTCCATTTATATGAAATGTTCAGAAAGGGGAAATTTGTAAGAGACAAAAAATAGACTAGTGGTTTCTGGGCTGAGGGTGGTAACATGAATTGACTTTGGAGGTAATGGAAATGTTCTAGAATTGGATTGTTGGATTGTGGTGATAGTTGCACATATCTATAAATTTACCAGAAGGGGCGCCTGGGTGGCTCAGTCGTTAAGCGTCTGCCTTCGGCCCAGGGCATGAACCCGAGCCCCGCATCAGGTTCCCTGCTCCTCTGGGAGCCTGCTTCTTCCTCTCCCACTCCCCCTGCTTGTGTTCCCTCTCTTGCTGACTGTCTCTCTCTCTCTGTCAAATAAATAAAATCTTTAAAAAAATTAATAAATAAATTTACCATAGTCATTAAGTTATATTCTTAATTCAGGTAAATTTATGTTATGTAAATTATTCCTCAATAAAGCTATTTTTTAAAACACTGGGTACGAATCTTGATAGTGGTGTTATGACTCCTGAAATTGACTTATCATTGTTTCACTAATTGAAACTATGGCAGTCTCCTGAGTATATCTGTGTCAGGTTTTTCCTTTGTAAAAATTTCTGCTGTTAACTGCTGGATGTGCGTGTGGTCATCTGTTTCATATACCATTTGATGTACTGAATTTCTTTTGTATGTACAGAGGATGGTTAGAACGAGAGAGCAGGTATGGTCTGCAACCAGGACACAATTGGTTTATCATCTCCATGCAGTGGTGGCAGCAGTGGAAAGAATATGTCAAATATGTGAGTATGATTCCCCTTTATCTGTATATTTCATAGGATTTTCAACTCCCATCAGACTTTGTGTGACTACTGGCCAGTAATAAAATGCTTCAACGTAGATAAGGATTCGAAGGGAAAGGAAATGAATACCTATGTGATACTTCCATGGACCAAACTCTGTGCTTACACTTCCACATACATTTCCTCCCTTGCAGCAACTCTGTGAGGAAGGTAATAATGGACATGGGGGTGCATGCATATGCGCCTTACGTATCTCAATTAATCCTCACAGTATCCCTGGGAGGAAGGTGGTATGAGCTCATTTTACCTGTAATGAACCTGAGGCTGAGATTAAAGGTAACCTGAATACAGAGTAGAAGTTCCGGGATCAAATCTAAGGACTGACTTTTAAGCCAATGGTATCTCAACCACATCATTTACAGTATCCTTCATTTATTCACCTTTTTCATCAAAATGTTGAAGACCCTTGGTAAGAAGTATTGATTTTCTTTTTAAAAAAGTTGATTTCAGGACTAACATTAGAACTCAGTTTCTAAATGATAATCTGCCATTGTTTCAAATAAAGAGTTCAAAGAGAAACTCTCATTAGTGAATATTCTCATCTTACTTAAAACAGAATGGATTTTTTTTCAGCATGAAAAGACTCAGAGTAATGCCAGGAATCAAATTTCTTCATATTTGGAGAGCCAGTTGATATATAGACTCATTGTCAGTTACCAAATGATCACTAACCTGATTATTTGATTTATATATTTTTTCTGTATGTCCTTTTCTGTCATTGTTTATCAGAATATTGATAGACTGTTTACATTATCTACTTCATTATTCTGCCTGGTTCTTTTTCTATTTTGCAGAGTTAATATTGTGTTTTCACATATAAAATACATTAATCAATGTTGTTAAAGGAGTAGAAAAGTAGGCAAATGACTTCAGACTTTGTAGGTAGATAATGATGGTGATTGTAAGCAGAAAATGAAAACATTGAGGTAAAGCATCACAGTCTATTTTGAAATGCTTTTTGTTCTTTATGTTCTTAGATTGGCCTTAGAATGAATGGTTATTAATGTTCTACTGTCTGCAGACTCAGAGTTAACCTCATTTTGTGTTTTGAAGTATTTGTTTCCTGTAGGAACACAGTAGAGGTCTTTTTCTTAGCTGCACATCCCTTATAAACAGACAGAAGTGCACTGCTGAGGACACAAACCTGATTTGACCCTTTTGTGTATTAAAAGAATTAGTGGAGGGGGAAATCTACACTTAAGTGTCATATTCTCTCCACTGGGCATTCTGTATTATTGTCTAGTATGTGTCTGTCAAATGCAGACTTTAAAGTTTACTTTAAAATGAAACTGGTTAGGGGCATCTGGGTGGCTAGTCAGTTAAGCATCTGATTCTTGATTTCAGTTCAGGTCATGATCCCACGGATCAAGCACCATGTCGAGCTCCCAGATCAGCAAGGAGTCTGCTTCTCCTCCCTCTGCCCTGCTCATGCTCTCTCGCTCTCAAATAAATAAATAAATAAATAAATAAATAAATAAATAAAATCTTTTAAAAAATAAATAAATAAATGCAAATCACTTTTTAAAGAAGTGACATCCTTGGCCTTTTGTCTGTAAAATGAGATTAAGAACAGTTACCTCCATCACAGGTTGTTATAAAGGAGTTGATACATGTTAAGCATTTTAGAACAGTGTCTGGCACATAGTACTCAATAAGTATTAGCTAATAGTCTGAGAAAACAGTATAGGATAATAGTAGTGAGCTTGTACTCCCTGTGTTAGAGTCCTGGTCCTGCTACTTGTGGTATGACCTTGGACAAGTTACTTATCCTCAGTTTCCTCATACAAACAACCGGTTTAATAATGATACCTGTTTCAATAGGGTTGTTACAAAGAATTAAATGAATTAACATATATGAAGCATGTAGCCCCATGCCTGGCAAGTAGGACCCTATGTAAAGTTAAAGGGAGTAATGGTACTAATACTAGTTTTTAGCAGCAGTAGCAGTAGTAATTAGTGATTTATATTTGCCTTTCCAGTATATATGGCAATTTTGGCAAATGCTTTGTTTAAGAAAAATAAATGGATGTTTTTAATGTGTTGGATAATTTCCTCTGGGCTTAGTCTGCCCACCTAGTAAGATATCAGTTAGCTTTAGTTAATGTCTCTTCATAAAATGGCGTATTTGCTTATGTGAATTACTAATTGTCTATGAGGGTAGACTGTATCTTTCAGGCAGTAGCATGCCTAGGTAGAGACTAAGGGAGCAGGAAAAATAAGCAGTCCTTTCTTAGAAGTGGTTTGCCTCAGATATGAATGATTGACTTGAGTTTGAATATTTGATCTGCTCATGGGATCTGTTCCTTCTTTAATGAGCCAAAGTATGTGAAATCTCCTTTTGCACAAATGTAAATGGGGAGAAATGGTGAAATCTTTTCCGTTTGTCATCATTGTAGTATATATTCTTGTCTTCCCCCTATTTGAGAACTGAGGGAGCAGCTCTTAGTACTCATGTACAGATTTTGCTGTTTATTATGTATTATTGGTTGTTATGTGACTTTGGAATTAGAAAGTCCTTTAAGCACTTCTCTTTTCAAAGTTTACAGACAAAGCCTCTGGAGGACCCTTTAGGTTTTGTAACTGCACAGAGTTGTATTGGGCTATTACTTTATTACCTGATCTAGATTTCTAGAGTTCAGGTCTCTTGATTCCTACCTTAGAACTTTCTCCGTTGCTCCATACTACCTTCCATTTTTCAAAAACCAACATTGTAGACTAATGAAATATAAAATTGGCATAACTAGTAGTTGTTTAAGTTCATTAATATTTGTAGTATACATATGCATAGAAAAAAGTAGCACCATTACTGATAGAGAAGAAGGTGAATCCTGGCACTTATTTTGGAACATCATTAGCCACTGATACAACTCAGAAAAAATCATGACATGCTCAAAATAGAAATATCTTATATTAAAGTGCCATGTAGCCCTTTTAAGAATCATTGACTCAGAGGAGGAAATTTTTCACCATCAGTGAAACTTTACCTACCTGGAGACCTATCTTCTGAAAACACAGGATAGTTGCTAATAGTTCCAGAGCCAGAAGTCAGTAAAACAAAACAGGACCCTTTGACATTTAAGGGGAAAAAGTTTCCAGGAGCAACTGGAAATAACACTCAGAGCCAGTGACTATGCATATGACCATTCATGGTTTGTTTAACATGTAGAAGGAAAGTAGTCATAAGATAAGTCGACCGAAAATGTTGACAATTTCACTGAAAGCCAAGGGTGGAAGCAATGACCTGAAAAACAGGGCAGAGAAGGGGAAAGAAGAAAGAACCTAAGTAGTGGTGACAGTTTCAGACAGTGCCGGACACTGAGAGCAGTAGATTCCTAGAATAGAAAAACAAGCCAGACGGAAGATAGACCACTCTAGTTGGAACATTGGAAAATAAGTGAAGAAAAGCCTTTATTCTCTAAAAAGGGTATCATTCATTGCGCTATGTTAAAAGCATACAGTATAGTGTGCAGTCACTGGTGACAAAGATTGCAGTCTCTGATAAGCTATTACAATTATTCTGTTGTTGAATTACTGTAAAACTTTAACAGATTTAATGCAAGGTAATATTATTATCACCCCGTTTCCTTACCAAAGATCTGTAGATTTCATCCTAAGGACTAAGCTGTCCAGAATAAGAAATAAGAATGGTTTCATGTAAATTTTCTTTAGAAATATAGGCTATATATGAGATTTCCAAACCCTGGGGGCCTGGGTGGCTGAGTAGGTTAATTGTCTGCCCTCAGCTCAGGTCGTAATCTGGGGTCCTGGGATTGAGCCCTGAGTTGGGCTCCCTGCTCAGCTGGGAGTCTGCTCCTCCCTCTCCCTCTGCCCCTTTCCCCCTCCCCGGCTTGTGCAGCACTCTCTCTCTCTCTCTCTCTCTCTCTCACTCTCTCACACTTTCTCAAATTAATTAATTAATTAAATCTTTTTAAAAAAACATTTAAAATACAATTCCAGATATTTCTCTTTGAAATTCTGTTAAATGTCAAACTCAGAGGACAGCTTGAAGGAATTTTTTTTTACTCAAGTGGAATTAAAGGAGACCCAATCTTCCGCAAAATATATTACTACATCTTTTTTAAAAGTAACTTATAGTGCATAAACAAACAAAATGAATGGAGAAATGAATATAAATTTTAAAAAGAGTTGCCTGTCAAGTCCACATGATTGTTATGTGGACATCATTTAAGTTCAAGAACACTTGTAGCAAAAATAAAGTGATTTTTCTGGAGGAAATGGAGGTGACCTGACAGAAGACCATATCTCTCAAGTTATTCTTTCAAAATGGCTGTCTTATTAGTTTTACTCCATCTTTGTAAGAAAGAAGCACATGACCCAAAAGTTCATTAAAATCTGAATCTTTCTAAAAAGCAAGTTCAGAGCAAGTAGTACATTCAGTAAGAAATCAGTTACAACAATACTCTCAGCATTTGGAGCACATTATGAAAACAAAGGTATGAGACTATAATCCTCACTAGGGCAGTGGTTATCAATTTTGACTACATAGTAGGATCACATAAAGGCCTTTACGAAAAAGAAAGAAAAGAAATACCTCTGTTTCACTCCAGACCAAATAAATCAAAAAGCATAATTGAAAAAAGATTGAATTAATATAAATAAGTCCTCTTGTTTACTGAAAATTTCTTTTTAAACTTAATTTAAATTGAATCCATTTTTGTTGGTATGGACTCAATGTCAGAAAAGCTGTGATAAGATCAATATTATCTTTAAGAAATTGCCATGAAATCCACACACTGAAGGCCAAACATAGAATTAGTAATATAAACTACTCAAGCCTAATATACCTTTCTACTTCTTTGGCCATAGGTCCTTTTGGTTCTGTTGTCCATACAATTTTGACTTTTTTGGTGCATAGTCTAATTTAAAACTGATGGGGGCGCCTTGCTGGCTCAGTCGGTAGAGCATGCGACTCTTGATCTCAGGGTCATGGTTTTAGGGTCCACATTGGACGTAGAGCTTACGTTAAAAAATAATAAACAGGGGCGCCTGGGTGACTCAGTCAGTTGAGCATCCAACTCTTGATTTCGGCTCAGCTCGAGATCTCAGGGTTATGAGATTGAGCCCTGTCTCAGGCTCCACACTTGGCAGGTAGTCTGCTGGGGATTCTCTCTCTCCCTCTCCTGCTGCTCCCCCCAACGCCCCCACCCTGCTCCCCTCTGAAATAACAAATAAATAAATCTTTAAAAAAAATAAACAGGAGCTCCTGGGTAGCTCAGTGGGTTAAGCCTCTGCCTTCATCTCAGGTCATGATCCCAGGGTCCTGGGATCCAGCCCCTCTGCCTGCCGCTTTGCCTACTTGTGCTCTCTCTCTCTCTCTCTCTGTCAAATAAATAAATAAAATCTTTAAAAAAAAAAAAAGATTTTAAATAAATAAACACATAACGTACATACATCACTCACTCACTTTGTGTCACAGAGTCCTTTGCAGAATGTGTTTCTAGTCTGCCTTATCAATTTTATTTATACACACTCTTCCCCTTGAAAAAACTAAAATTTAGTTAAACATTAAAATGTTCTTAATTGGCGGTAGCTAACTACAGGATTAGAAGCAATAGATAATTTGGGGGCGCCTGGGTGGCACAGCGGTTAAGCGTCTGCCTTCGGCTCAGGGCGTGATCCCGGCGATCTGGGATCGAGCCCCACATCAGGCTGCTCTGCTATGAGCCTGCTTCTTCCTCTCCCACTCCCCCTGCTTGTGTTCCCTCTCTCGCTGGCTGTCTCTATCTCTGTTGAATAAATAAATAAAATCTTTAAAAAAAAAAAAAAAGAAGCAATAGATAATTTGGGATTAATTTTTGAAGGCTGCTTAGTTCTTGGATTATTAAATTGTACCCTTTAATCTCTGACTTCATGATTTTTAGGATGCTAGCCCTGTTGTAATTGAGCCATCATCTGTTCTGAATGGAGGAAAATACTCATTTGGAACAGCAGTACATTGTATAGAGCAGAGTGAAGATAGAATCGGAGGAGGCAGCCTCAGTTCTGTGAACACCACAGAAGAGAAATTTTCAGACAATATTTCTTCTGCATCTGAAGCCTCAGAAACTGCTGGCAGTGGTAAGTATGGCTTGTTTCCCATAAAGTTTATTCAGGGTCACTTCTTAAGGGAGTATACTTTGTCAGAGAATGTGCTTTGTAGGATATAATCAGGCTTCCATTCACAGAAATAAGTTTTGAATGAAATCGTCAATTATAAAATTCTTGAAGATATCAGTAGCTTTAAAAAGAGAAGCTCTTCTATATTTACTTCATTAATCTCTCAATTTGAAAATATGTTCACTGTTGGGGCATTAGGCTGGCTCAGTCAGTAGAGCACGCAACTTTTGATCTTACAGTTGTGGTTCAAGGCCCACACTGGGCGTGGACCTACTTAAATAAGTTCATTTGTTTAAAAAAAAAAAAAAAGGAAAGGAAAGAAGGAAGGAAGAAAATATTTTCACTCTTTTCGTTGATTAAAGCTACTTTTCTCCATATTGCCGTTAAATTATTTTGTCAATAAATTTAGATTTGGAAAAACAGTTTTTGAGAAAATCTAGAATTCCATCTCCAGGACTCTCTCTGCCTTCTTTGGGTTAAATATCAGATTCTACAGACATTTCAGGCTGGAATTGGGGGATTATTTTGTGAAATTATTGAGAAAAAGTCATAATGCTTCCCATAATCCCCTACAGTCCTTGGTACCTACCTAAAACTCAGTGTTTCTACACATTTGGGAAAAATGCTTTGTTTTTATGGTGTAGCTGAGTTGAGCTGATCCCTCTGCTGATAACAGTGACAGTACTCTCTACCTTACTCTGTTATTTCATCTTTGAGATCCGGCAAATTGGACAGAGCTAGCATCTTCTCTACAAAGTTCTATGTAGAATCTACTCCTTCTTGTTCCCCATCTGACATTACAGCGGTCATTCAGCAGCCCTAGAAGTTCTGTCTCTGATGAGCTTTAACACCAAGATTATTTTTAACATTCTTTAAGGTCCTTTTTGATATGTGCTTACTCTGACCTGTGCTATCCATAGGCTGAGCAGTGCTGCAGACGAAAGGTTTAAAGTGACTGATGACTAGGATGTTTACCGATTGATGGCTAGAACAGTTAGTCTATAGTTCAGAGTTGAAATGCCTTAAAATACTATGGAGGTTCACAACTCTTATTATTTTTCTGTGTGTATTTTTCTATTGTTACCTGGCATGCCTTCCTTTGAAATAAATTTATTAAGAAACAATTCCCTCTTTTCTGGCACTCTTCTGTTTGAGTTCTTGTTTTAGCTCCTTCCCTTTGGTTTAGAGACTTCTTATGACCAATTTAATAAGAACACTTGGAATGTGTTTAGAAGTGGAAAAGAAGAATTAAGGGCGACTGTATGAGAGCCCAGCTATTTGGCCATACTTCTTCCTTTTCTGTCAGAGGATGTATAATTCTTATGAATTATTAGATATTTTAGGAGGCTGGCCAAATGTTCATTTGGTAACAGTTTGGTGGGTTTTTGTTTTGTTTTAAGATTTGTATTTATTTATTTATTTATTTAAGATTTTATTTATTTATTTGACAGAGATAGAGACAGCCAGCGAGAGAGGGAACACAAGCAGGGGAGTAGGAGAGGAAGAAACAGGCTCATAGCGGAAGAGCCTGACGTGGAGCTCGATCCCAGATCGCCGGGATCACGCCCTGAGCCGAAGGCAGACGCTTAACTGCTGTGCCACCCAGGCGCCCCTGTATTTATTTATTTTAGAGAGAGAGCATGTGAATAGGGGTGAGGGGGCTGGGGGCCAGAGGGAGAGGGAAAGAAAGAATCTCAAGCAGACTCCATGCTGAACTGAGCCTGGAGCCAGACATGGGGCTGGATCTCACCACCCTGAGATCATGACCTGAGCTTAAGAATCGGACACTTAACCGACTGTGCCAGTCAGGTGCCTCATTTGGTAACGGTTTTTAAAGTGTTAGGCTAGGTGTTGTCCAGAAGGATTACATGTATATTTCCTATCTTCTGCCGAGTTATCAGAATCTTACACTGTACTGACATGCCAACGGAAAAAATAGCATTAATCTAATACATGGACATTGAGTTCATATCTTCACACCTATTTATGTATAATAACTAAAAATAAGGAGATTCCATCCTCTTTTCCCTTACAGGCTTTCTGTATTCTGCCACACCAGGGGCAGATATGTGCTTTGCTCGACAACATAACACTTCTGACAATAACAACCAGTGTTTGCTAGGAGCCAATGGGAATATTTTGTTGCATCTCAATCCTCAGAAACCAGGGGCTATTGATAACCAGCCACTAGTAACTCAAGAACCTGTAAAGGTAGGTGATATGATATCTACTTAAAATACTTCTCTTTCAGTGGCAAATAAATTTCATTCTAGAGGTTTTAACTTATAGCATGACATTCGTACATTCATGGTTCATTAAATTAACCTGTTGTAGATGGAAATCTCTGCATAGTATATTTCTGTGAGGGTATTTTATGATTAAGTAATTGAATAGAAGCAGTGTAATAATCCTTAGAAATATTCTTACTTAGGACAGCTACCGTGAAGATGTAGTTTTATGTGTATGTGAAATTTTTTTTCCAAAATAATATTTTCTGTTGTTGGAAAGAAATCTGTGAAAACCAGCCATATTTCCAAATGTTCCAGTGATTTTTCAAATGATTTGCCTTGAGTTCTCTTGCTTAAATAATTTATTTTGAAAGTTAGAAATAAAAATCTCTTTTAGAAGATTATTTTCCAGTAACATGAAACTGAGTAGTGACATATGTGTGTGTTCTCCTTTGTCTAGATTTTGTTAAAACACAAGAGACTGTAATACTAAAAATATTAAAAATCAACATTTGTATTACATTTTTTCTAAGGCTACATCACTAACACTAGAAGGAGGACGATTAAAACGAACCCCACAGCTGATCCATGGAAGAGATTATGAAATGGTCCCAGAACCTGTGTGGAGAGCACTTTATCACTGGTATGGAGCAAACCTGGCTCTACCTAGACCTGTAAGTATAACCAGTGGTGCTTTGTATAAGGAACAGTCCTAGTTTGCGTCTTCCATTACTTTTCTGTATGAATCTCTCGATCCACAAATTAGTTCTTACTTATGGCAGCAGAGTACTCAGTACCTGTAAATTAGTTGAACAAAATTTAGGTCCCTTTACTTTATTCATTCATTTATTCATACATTTACCAAGCACTGTATTAGTACCAGCTCTACAATGATGTGCCTGTGGGAGTGGGTGGCTTACATGGAATGAATAGTCACTGGACTAAATAAAGTGAAGGGATTGTGAGGCTAGGCTATTAAATAAGTCATCCATATAAACGCAGACTTTAGGAGAATGGTAGGGCTTAGGTGGAGCAGAAGTCTGAGAGCCGGTGCCAAAAATGTCAGTGAATATAGGGGAAGTAGGGCAGTCATTACTTCTGAGACTGTTATTTTTATTAACCACACAGGCATCCAGTTAGGGATTCATTCATCCCATAGTTATTGGTGGATTTTTGTGTTTTGTGTTTTTGAGGGAAGGACACAAAAATGATGATAACAGGGTGATAAAAGGAATCCAAGGGAAGTGAATTCTGATTGTTGCCATTACTAGGATGAGTCATTCAGAGCATAAACAAAATACTGTAAAAAAATTTAAAAGACTTGAAGTATATAATATCAAAATATTAGTAAGTTAACTATACCTTATACTGTTGAGCTTATACAGTAAACAACAGGACTCATTCCCTGAATACTCTTTGCATTGTCAATGCAGTAAAATACTTTGTAAGAAGGTTCTTTTTGTAGATCAAGAAACACTCTCCCTCACATAATGTCCAAGATAGAACTTTCTTACGCCAGAAAAGTTTACATAAATGATATAACAGTAACTTAAATCACTTCCAAATAGAATAAAAGTCTGTTCTAAAGCCTTAGTCTGTAATTTTGATGTTGATTTTGACTTATTAATAATTACGTTTATTAAAAATTGTGTTTAAGTTGGAATCAGGAATTTGGGCTTTGTATTTGTTGGCTCCAAAAGGTTCCTACTGTATTTGGCATCTGAACTCCTAGAAGATACATATAGATACAAATATAAATAGATACATATATGTATGTACTTTATTTATTGGGAGGTGGGGTAGTCCTTCAGTTAGTCACTTAATTTCTCGGACTTGCCAGCTCTGTGTTAATATTCTATATCTGGGAATATATCTGGGAAAATGTTGTGATAATTGTGTTTGACATATATATAGTTTGATGTATTAGAGCCTGCTGGATTTAGATTACCAGTGTTCCAGTCTCTAAATCTTATCTCCCTCCTCTGTAAAGTGGTGATGATAGTATCTACTTCATTAGAGTTGTTTTGATAATATAAATAATACATAGGATTAGCGCAGCATCTGATTTATAGTAAGTGGTCAATAAATGTTGACAGTTGCTAATACCATCATTATTATTAAATGAGTTTTTTCAGAGCCTCACACAAGGTCATGTTTTTTACATTGACGTCAGACACATATTAAAATAATTTTACTAGATCAGGGATGCCTGGGTGGCTCAGTCATCAGGCGTCTGCCTTCAGCTCAGGTCATGATCCCAGGGTCCTGGGATCAAGCTCCGCGTTGGGCTCCCTGCTTAGCGGGAAGCCTGCTTCTCCCTCTGCCTCTGCTTGTGTCCTTCTCTTGCTGTGTCTCACTCTGTCAAATAAATAAAATCTTTTTAAAAAATAAAATAAAATCTTACTAGACCAGAGCTGCATTTGCTGGCTTAATAGAATTTTTTCATCTCTAAATATGAGACATTTGCCTGATTGCAGGAAAAAACGCTGCAAAAAAACACTTACATGGTGTTTTCAGGTAGAGAATACGAAATGTATTGCCATGGCAAGGTAAAAAATAAATCTTTCACCTTCATACTTACATAAGTCATACTATTTATTTAAAAATATCTTTGGGGCACCTGGGTAGCTCAGTTGATTAAGCATCTGACTCTTGATCTCAGCTCAGGTCTTGATCTCAGGGTTCTTTACAAACATGTGTGATGATCTCTTTAAGGTAAATTCTTGCACATGGAATTGCATCTATTGTTTGCCAGTTGTCACTGAGGTTAACAAGTTCAAAGACAAGAATAACTAATATGTAAATAAATACGTGTTTTTGTATGTTTGTGCATAAGAATTTAATTTGAATTTTTCACAAAATCACTTGTTATCTTGGCAAACAAGATACATACTATAAAAACTACTTCATTATCAGTTCAGATTCTGCCATAGGTATGTTTTCATGTAGCCTGACAACTACCAGTACTGTATTATTAATCTTTCCTCAAATCATATTAAACTAAAATTATAAGAAACTATGGTTGGCTTTGTAGTGGTTAGTGCATCTAGAAGTGGACAGACTTCTTCTAGCAGTCTTAGAGGAGAATACCAGGGAGAGCCCTTTTACTGCTTATCGTTTAAGTAAGATTTGAAAAAGCTCCCCAGTGGAGCTTTCCAATGCCATACCATAGCATATCAGAATATGCGAACTACTTTTAAGAAAAAGTCCTAAAGGTTTGGTTTGTAGCCTTGTTTTCATTTGGTTCTTACTGCCCCCTCTTGTTATTGAAAAATACTCTATTGCAGAAGACATTGGTTACCTGGGGCAGAGGGAAATAAAATAAAACTTGATCGCTTGAGACTGTTAAAGATTATGTAGGGTTTTATGTTTTAAAGTATGTTAATCCTGCTATCCTTTTAGAATACTAAATTGATAATGTTCTACTCTTAAAACTCTTAGAGCAATATTTTTATAATGAAATATTTTCCTGTGTCTTTGGGTTAGCAAGCACATTATTGGAGAGGGTTACTGAAAAATCCTGTTTCAACATGAATCTCAATTTTGTGCATCCAGTGTAATTGTTTTAATCATAGACAAAAATACATTGAATAAACCAATTACAGTAGAACATAGCAGATTTTTATAGGAAAACACTTTTATCCTTACTGCTAATATAAGAAATAAGATTTTAAGCAAATATATAATACTCTTTATATGTGTTAAGGAAACAAGGTATTTTCAGATGATGTCACTGATAAGGTTTTATGAGAAAAGTACGTTCATAAATTTCTGAGAATATTGTAAATTGCTACACTTTGGGTGGCAAAGTGACTTAGATAGTTAGTGATATGGCCTTCCATACTTTTTGACTTATAACTCCAGTCCTAAAAATTTGTCCCTTAAAAGACAATCGTTTATATACATGAAGTATATAAAAGTGAAAAGAATTATAGTGTGAAGTTAATAGAATTATAGGTAATATTTCGGATTTTTCCCCTTAATTTCAGTGTTACTTGCGTTTAAATAAAAGAGGAGAAAATACTCACCAGTTCTAATCTTGGAAGATGGATTTAGGACCAGAAGGCTGAGAGTATTTAAACCCATGTAATTTAAATCTATGAATCTCTGTAATCTAACAAGTATAGGTAGTGAACCTATTGAACATTTTAGTTTAAAAATAAATCTCAGAAATTCGATAAAAAATGATGTTTTGTTTCTTCTTTTAGAGTGATCACATTATATCTTTTATAACAACAGGTGATCAAGAATAGCAAAACAGAAATCCCAGAGCTGGAGTTATTTCCTCGACATCTTCTCTTCCTAAGACAGCAGCCTGCCACTCGGACACAGCAGTCTAACATCTGGGTGAATATGGGTATGATGAGCCTGAGAATGTTTCCTCAGCATTTACCGAGAGGTAACTTAAGAATGCAGCAAGAATACCATGCATTTCTTTAAAAACAAAAACAACCAAGTTGCTCAAAGTCTGGTGCCACTGTACTAACACATATTCCCATCTACTTTCATACAGAATCAGTAAATCTGTGGGGCTTAGATCTATGGTCATGCGCAAGACTAGATGGGGTAGTGGCAAAGTCTCAGCATCAAACTGAGAATTATTTCCTTTTCTGGTTTGTAAACAGACAAAGAAAATAAATAGAATACATTTCATATAGTTTTTTTCTTTGAAAAAAAGCCATTGTAAATTATTTGTTTGCCTGAAGTTAGAATCTGCCAGGTAATGCTTGACTGGTCTTTTCGGCTCCACTGAAATTTCTGAAAAGTAGTTTCTTTCACACTATCATATTTTTGTTTATTTGTTGGTGTTTTTTGGGACTCTTTTGGCAAAACATGATACTTTTCTCATGCTTGGTCCTAGGAGCCTTTTAAGAGGCAGATAATATAAAGTGAAAAATATATTTTTGAAAATTAAAATGGCACATTTGCTTTGAAAAACTTCAAGCCTATCAAAATGACATATAAGTTCCCATTTTGATTTCTCTGTGAGGTTAGATTTTATTAATGGGCAAGACTTGCTCTGTGCTTTTGCTGTGCAAATATTTGACATTGTTCTTCAGCAGAAATAATGAGTTATCCATTTACACAAAGTCTGAGACTTTGTGTAACAATGCCAGAATGTTATTAATATAACTTAGGATGCAAGAACTACCTATGAACCCAAACCAACCCTATAAGTGCCATTCGTCCTTTGAAATCAAATAGATTTTTATGTCTTCCTTAAAGGTTATATTCATATAATATATGGAGATTCTTACACATATTGTTTGGTAAGAATTATAGCAAAGCATTGGCTTCTGCCTCACCAAACTTTGTCTTTGGGGAAAATGTCAAAATCGAGGAGCAGTGAAATAGAATCACTATGAAACATTCTTGATTTAATTTTCCATTTAATAAAAGTATTCGCCTTGCTTCCGTGGCACCCATAGCATATATCTTTCTCAATTCTCTTTGAAAGATAACATGAGAGGCAAGATGTGTTGTTGCGCTTTTAGTAAGTATTCTTTGTAACTCTTGTGCTGATCCTAGATTTTTGCTGCTTCTGTAAATTCCACTAGATTTGTTGATGCTTATTCAGAAACACAAAATTATGTGTAATAAGTGGCTGCCTGCTTAATGAGCTATGCTATAAAAACTGTCTAGAGTTCAAATAAATTTCTTATGTGGCTTAAGATAATAGAAATTGACTTGGACACTACACTTGCAAATGCTTCTGAATCCTAGAACTGGGTAGTTATGCTCCAAATTTATTCTTAATTTGAAATTTTATTCCTTACTAATTAGTTCTGAAATCAATCATTAATCGTTTTGAAGTTTATGAAAATATGCTTTCTTGCTGTAATCTTATAACTAATCCTCTGATGTATAATTGGAAAAATTTGCTCTTTTATTTTCTCTTAGGAATTATCTTTGCTTGCTGATAATAAAAGATTTGCTAGGCTATGTGTTTAAAAATTGAACATGGTTGGGTTTTGTTCTGCCATAACATATTTTTCATCTTTCTCATTACTCAGTGTATTAGGACTGTTTACTGACTCTTCTATTACTTTTGAAGTGATGCGTGTACAAACTGTGACACAGTTCACAATGACTTAAACGTAGCCTTGTTGATAGATAAGGCTACAGGGTCTTTGTTTCTTATACGGTTTTTCAGCCTATTTTAGGTGAGTGAATTCTTTTTGGAAGCTCTTAAAAAAGCGGATGATACCAATACTTTTCTCTGCTTTGTTTAGTAGGTGAAGACTCAAAGGCATTTAATAAGAGGAAAAAAAACTAAGTCTCCATTGGATGGGTGGAAAATTACCTGGCATGTATAATTGTACCCTGGATGGATTATACTGATATGCTAAGTTTATTTTTGTTTTGGGTTGCTCAGTAAACTATAATCTCCTATAGCTAGAGAGGACTGTTGTAAGCTACAGCTCTAGCCTGGGTTTTTGGCTGAATAGTTAACCAGGGTTTAGTTGATTGTTTTAGCAACCTATTTTTGACTTCCATAATCTCTTATCACTTTATCCCCCTTCTCTTTTGAAGCATGTAGTTAAACTTGATATATTCTTTCTTTGCTTCTCTCTCTTTCCCCTTATTGCCATTCTTTTTGTTTCTTGAGCCTTCTTGGAATTCAAGATCATGTCTGCTGTCATCTTACTTTGCAGGCAGGCCATATGGTTTTCCCGCCTCCTACTTTTTCAGCAGGGTAATTTTTTTTTGTCATGGGAAGGTTCTTAGTTTCATCTTAAACTCTGTTTGGCCATTGTAGAGTCTATGCCTATTTAGAATTTTAAGTAAAAGTTTTTTGTGTAATTGTACTACTGTGCCAGGTGATTGGGGCACTTAATTACTGAGAGTGATGGGATCAGTAATTCAAAGACAGTTTATTTTAAGAAAGTGGGTCAGGTTGTTAAATAACAAAAATTCAACCAAATAAATTTTAAAGATCTAATTGGCTTTATTAATAGATTTATGAACCTGGCAGCATCCCTTCTAGCAAGTAGAGGGGTGCTCCCAAGAGCTACAGGGGGAAAAAAAAAGGTTTTTAAAGGTAGAGAGGGAGTGGAAAAAAGGAAACTATTCACAAAGTTTCCATTGTTTTAGGCAAGGTCTCAGACCCTCTTAAAGAGAATGTAGGGGTCTTTAAATAAATTTCCTCGTACTGACCGGGAAATTCCCATGTTGACTGGTTAAATAAAGGTTTCATTTCTAGGGGTTTAAAACTGCGGTTAGGTCAGGTATTAAGTCTTGGTTTACTGACTTAGGGCTTTAACCTAAGCGATCCCATTTTGGGCCAGTGGTTTTCTTTTTAACAAATCCAGTTCTCTGTAGAATTCAAATCCAATGCCATATGGTCTTCCCCATTCTTACATTGAATATTGATTTTGCTATTGAGTGTGACCCTGCTGAGGGCAGCCAAGATACCAGTGTCAGTCGTTGATACTTGCCACTCTTTCTTGGGATCCACACACTGCCTGTTACTTGGGCCTCTGGTTTCATTGCTCTTCCTTTCAAAGTTAAGGCTTTGAACTTACTTTAACACAGTTGGTCTCCTCTCTTCATTTTAAAGCTTCTTAATTTATAAAATTATTAAACCTATAACTCTCATTTCTCATCATTATTTCCTAAAGCAGTCATTGCTGAGTGGGGTGCTTTTTTTTACATCTACCTTTTTCCTTATTATGATTACTGTGACCATAGGAAATGTACCTTCTCCGAATGCGCCACTAAAGCGGGTCCTAGCCTATACAGGCTGTTTTAGTCGAATGCAGACCATCAAGGAAATTCATGAATATCTGTCTCAAAGGTTACGCATCAAAGAGGAAGATATGCGCCTCTGGCTCTACAACAGTGAGGTAAGTCATTAACTGTTGTAAGGTGACTTGTACACATGTTGAAAAAATCCAAACATTACAAAAGTATACAGTGAAAATTCTTCATTCTCATCTTCTGACCCCTATCTTCCATCCTTCTCAGAGGTAGTGCTATTAATTGTGTATCTGTTCTTCCTAACATATGCAGTATGCTTTCAGATTATACTCTGAAATTGGATCATAAGTCGTTTTAACCAGTTCTCTATTCCGTTGTTCCCTCTTCATATTGTCCAGTGATCACCATTGAGAGGCAGTATAGTATAATAGTTAAGAGCACAGTTCCTGGAGCCACACTGCCAGGGATTAAATCCTGGCCCTGCCACTTGTTTAGTTGTATAACCCAGCGCAAGTCACTTAACTGTCTCAATTTTCTCATGAGTAAGCGGCCGACATAATAGTATCTACCTTAGAATTAAATAACTGAATTTTGTGAGCACAAACAAAAACATGTAATTCTACTGTAGGACTTTGATTTTATATTTTTGGTTCCTGGTAAGTTTTATCTTGATCATAAGCATGTTTACTGAATTTCATACTAGGTACTAAAGAAAATTCCTTTTGTGTAAGTGCTTCAGAAAATCTAAATCTCAATGAATTTTGGTTTGGTGTGTGATGAGTCCTCTGATCTCCCCAAAATTCTGTTATAATTTTGTTTTAGAGTCATAAAGTATTTGTTTATGAAGTAGACATTGTTTTTCTTTCATTTTGCCACCTAAATAATAAATATTTCTGAACAACTGTAATATGCCAGATATCTGTCAGATGAGTTATGGAACTACAAGGACATGTTTAATTGTTTTAATTATCATTTTTACTTCCTTTTCTGTTTCAAGTTTAGTAATCAAATTAACAAAAACATTCCTCCTCCATACACAGAATTACCTTACTCTTCTGGATGATGAGGACCATAGATTGGAATATTTGAAAATCCAAGATGAGCAGCATCTGGTAATTGAAGGTACAAGATGGAAGCTGCATCTGTATTAGATTTTAGGGAAAGAATTTAAAGATTTAGTTAATAATCTGTTTTATAATTTTTCTGGCTATTATTTGATCATTATATTCTTTATAGTAAAGAAAAACCATCAAGCTCTTATGTAGTCCTACATACTCTCTAGATTGCTTTAAAAGAAAAACAAGTCTGCATTCATTGGTTGGCAAGGAATGGAAACATTGGGTAGAAACAAGTGAATTTGGTTATAAGTTTACAAAATTTCAACCTGCCTTTTTGAGTTTGAGTAAGAAAACTAACTTTCTGGCATAGTCAGTGGCAGAGGCTTTCATTAGTCATCAACACTGGTCACTCACCAACAGAGTTTACTTGTATATTCACACATAGATTTACACACAGGCATGGGCATGTCACCGAAAACTTAAAATGTATCTTGTCCTTTAAAGATTTTTGGAAACATTGCAGGCTGCCTTTGTATTAAAATAGATTATTCTGACAGTTGTCACAATTTAAGAAGGAATTGTGATAATTCTAATGCATTAAGTTTAAGAGCTTTAATTACTTCTATAGATGTTTGAGTATAATTTTAATTCAGGTAGGTAATTGAGGGAATAACTTACTAACGAATTCTAATCAAGTGACTATAAAGTCCCCATATAAAGAGTTGGAATGGTTTCAGAATCAATTACTAAAATTAACTCAGTTTTTTTCTGTTTCTGATTTAGAAATAAGAACTCTTTTTTTTTTTTTTAAACAGAAGCACTTGTGAGTGGGTGTGATTTGAATGGATTATAAATTAACACATTCCTCTCTCTGTCTTTCCAGTTCGCAATAAAGATATGAGTTGGCCTGAGGAAATGTCCTTTATAGCAAACAGTAGTAAAATAGATAGACACAAGGGTAAGTTTCTGGTTAATAATCTTTAAAGAGATTATTTTAAAATTATTCTTTTTTTCTTTTCTCAACTATTGAAATCTTAACTTTTGGCTTTCTAGTTCAAAAGTGATTACTTTTCTTTTTCCTGGAGCATCAAATTTTTTTCTGACCTTGAAATTAAATCATTTATATATTTTTAAAGACATAATGCTAGGGGAGAATTGTTTGAATTCTAAAAAACTTTTGTAGCAGTTAAAGAGAATCATTGCTAGTTTTAGATCACAAATGAGCATGGATTATCATGATTGCCAGTGACACTGCCTGAAATACCTTCTCTACTTTAGCATTCCAAGACCACATAAAGAAGTATTAGTTCCATTTAGCTGATTAAAAAAATTATAGAAATCATTGCATCGAATACAAGTAACCGTTTGGTCTGCCTGCTACATCTTTTTTTTCTTTTTAAAGATTTTTTTTTTTAATGTATTTATTCGACAGAGATAGAGACAGCCAGCAAGAGAGGGAACACAAGCAGGGGGAGTGGGAGAGGAAGAAGCAGGCTCCTAGCGAAGGAGCCTGATGTGGGGCTCGATTCCATAACGCCGCGATCACACCCCGAGCGGAAGGCAGATGCTTAACCGCTGTGCCACCCGGGCGCCCCCTGCCTGCTACATCTTACTATGGTTAGGCTTCATTCTCATATTGTTTGTTACAGTTCCTACAGAAAAAGGAGCCACTGGTCTGAGTAACCTGGGAAACACTTGCTTCATGAACTCAAGCATCCAGTGTGTTAGTAACACACAGCCACTGACACAATATTTTATCTCAGGGAGACATCTTTATGAACTTAACAGGTAATATTTCTTGGTTCATTGCCCTCTCTTTATGACTTTGATATGAACCCACTATCACTCTCCTCTTTCTTCACCCTGGGGGAAAAAATCTTATCTTATTTGCCCTATTTAGTATGAAATAAGGGGCAAGGGATACTTCTCTTGTTTTAAAAAAGATATTTTGATGTGAGAAAATAGATACTAGACATTTCTGTGCCCACGTGATTGTGATTTATGAGAACCTTTGGCAACAAATTTTCCTCTCAAACTTCTAGGACGAATCCCATTGGTATGAAGGGGCATATGGCTAAATGCTATGGGGATTTAGTACAGGAACTTTGGAGCGGAACTCAGAAGAATGTTGCCCCATTAAAGCTTCGGGTAAGCAGATTAAAATAATACGAAAGTCCTAAGCAGTTGTTTAAGTAACTGATTTTTTCTGCATGCTTTTTATGTTTAGCTTTTTAGTTTTAACTAATGTGTTTTAGATCTTTCATGAGGCATAAACTAAGTGTCAAATACTTTTACTTGTTCAGATGTATGCAAGATACTGCTGTAGATGTAGTGTTAGGAAATGGTCAAAGTCATATTCTAAATGTGGGATGTCATTCAGTTTACTAATTTATCAAATATCTTCCTTGTGTATGTAGTAAATCTTCCTTTATTAGTCCTTTACTGTTAGCAGTATTCTAACTGCAAGGTGTACCTCTGAGCCTAGTAAATAATACTCAGTATATTTTTAACGTTACTAAGATAATTAGTTCTATCTATAGAATTTTTTTTTTAAGATTTTATTTATTTATTTGACACAGAGAGAGAGCGAGCCAGAGAGCACAGGCAGGGGGAACAGCAGAAGGGGAAGGAGAAGCAGGCTCCCTGCTGAGTGGGGAGCCCAATGTGGGGCTCAGTCCCAGGACTCTGAGATCATGACCTGAGCCAAAGGCAGACACTTAACCGACTGAGCCACCCAGGCACCTATATCTATAGAATTTTAAAAAGCAGCAGAGGGGTGCCTGGGTGGCTCAGTCAGTTAAGCATCCAACTCCTGATCTCAGCTCAGGTCTTAATCTCAGGGTGGTGGAGTTTAAGCCTCACATTGGGCTCCATGCTGGGCATGGAGCCTAATTAAAAAATTAATTAATTAATTAAATTAAAAATAAAAGGCAGAAAGAATGTAATTACTGAAATTCATGGATACAAATTTTATATGTAGTGAAGTTAGGATTATTATTTTTAGGATTATTTTTTATCTTTATTTTAAAATAATATAAAACTTTTTAGATTAAAATTAATACTCGTAATAGCTAAAAATTTGACTACCTAACCACTTCCAGGCACTATTCTAATTACTTTATGTGTATGAACTCATTTAATCTTCTAAATAGTCCTAGACTGTAAAGCAATATTATTATTGTCCTCATTTTATGGCTTAGGAAAGTAAGGCTCAAGGCAGTTAAATAGCTTGCCCAAGATTATAAACTAGTTAGTAAGTCCTCATAGTTAAGCACAAGGCTATTCTGCCTCTAATAATAAAAGTTAGGATACAAGACTAGAGAAGTTAACTGTAAAAGAAAACTGTAACAGGAACTTTTTCAATGAGAGTAAATACTTTAATATTTCTGTCCTACCTGTCTTAAGTAATATCTGTGTACCTAAAAAAACTGTTTGCTTATATGTTACTGAATTGGGATACAGTATTGGCCAAAATACCTTTTTTTCCTTGTCATTTGAGGTTAAGGCTAGAAAGAGTTTGTGATTATTCAGAATATATTTGCTGAAATCGAGGCAACATACCTTCTCATAATGCCTCTGAATGAATAATGGGGCATGTTCATTCCAAATTTTATGGGGTAGCAAATAATGAGTTTGATTCCTGTTATATTTATAGTGGACCATAGCAAAATATGCTCCCAGGTTTAATGGGTTTCAGCAACAAGACTCCCAAGAACTTCTGGCTTTTCTCTTGGATGGTCTTCATGAAGATCTCAACCGAGTCCATGAGAAGCCATATGTGGAATTGAAGGACAGCGATGGCCGACCAGACTGGGAAGTAGCTGCAGAGGTTTGTTGGTTTTGAATTTCTGATGTAAGCAATAGATCAAATGTTCTGATCACAAATGTGTGTCGCACAACTTAAATACTAACTAAACTGTTCTGTGATCAGAATTTTACTGTGGAAGTGAAGGAGTTTATATTTCTCTGTTTAATTCCTGTTCAGTAATACCAAAAAAAGCCATCCTTAATGCAAATTTTAAAATATTGCCTTTTTATATTGTAAACTTTTGGAAAGGGATGTAGGAATAATAATTCAGTAGAACTTGGAGTCCCCATAATTGCTAAAGTAATGTGTACAGTGTGACCAATAGGCATGTTTTATCTGCCTTTTAATGGACAAAGAACTGTAATACTCATCATTGTCACCATGGTAAGAACAAAAAAATTGGATTTTCCATCTGTTTTTAATGTCATATAGGTTGAACAGAAAAAATCACGTTCCATTCAAGAACTGGTTTTCTGTACTATCTCAGTAGGCGTGGTACAGTTTAAGTTACATATTTACAGGCAGAAAGCTTCCATATTTTAGATGAGGATTAAGGATTATGTTCTTTTTTTTACTGGAGTGTTGTTGACATACAATGTTATATTAGTTTCAGAGGATTATATTCTTGACGTTTAAACCTAATAGATATAGCCAATTTATTTGAATTTGTGTAGAAATAATTATCTTTTGAATTTTGGAAAAAAAGTTCTCTAATCTTTTTCCTTGCTAGGCCTGGGACAACCATCTGAGAAGGAATAGATCAATTGTTGTAGATTTGTTCCATGGGCAGCTGAGGTCCCAAGTCAGATGCAAGACATGTGGGCATATAAGTGTCCGATTTGACCCTTTCAATTTTTTGTCTTTGCCACTACCAATGGACAGTTACATGCACTTAGAAATAACAGGTAGGTCAGAAAGTTCTGAAAAATTACTTAACTTCAGTATCTTTTACCCTTATTCAGGTAACCTGAATTTGTAAGTATAGTCATTTCTTTATAATGCATTCTTATAAAAATTGGCCAGCATTTTATAATCTAGCAATCTAATTTCAGGCATAATTTAAGGTTTGAAAGACCTAGAATATAGCTCCAAGTCTTGTGCTCATTGATTCCTCTGTTAATTGCAAACATGCCAAAACCTCTTTAAAATCTTGCAGAGCCATTCACACTTCTGTAGTAGATGAACATCAAAAAATAATGATTTCACTCAGTATCATCACCGAGTACCGTCTATTATAGTTTATATATAAAATAAAAACTAGACTAAGGGGCGCCTGGGTCCCCCAACTGGCTTAGTCAGTTAAGCGTCTGCCTTCAGCTCAGGTCATGATCCTGGGGTCCTGGAATCGAGCCCCACATTGGGCTCCCTGCTCAGCAGTAAGTTTGCTTCTCCTTCTCCCTCTGCTCCTCCCCTTGCTCGTGCTGTCTCTCTCTCAAATAAATAATAAAATCTTTAAAAAAAAATTGTAGACTGAAATGTTTGCTATTTCCAAGTCTCACATACACACACAACAGGAAAGCTTTCAATGAAACCTGCATTTTACTGATAAAAGATGCTTTTTCTTTACTAGTTATTAAGCTGGATGGTACTACCCCTGTACGATACGGACTACGACTGAATATGGATGAAAAGTACACAGGATTAAAAAAACAGCTGAGCGATCTCTGTGGGCTTAAATCAGAACAAATCCTTCTTGCGGAAGTACATGGTTCCAATATAAAGGTAATATTAACTATTCTTTCTGAGAAACCCTTGATTCCATCCTTCAAAGATCACAGTTTTCTTGGGGCACCTGGATGGCTCAGTCAGTTGAGCGGCTAACTCTTGATTTGGCTCAGGTCATGATCTCGGGGTTGTGGAATCAAGCCCTGCGTCTGCCTCCATGGTCAGCAGGCAGTCTGCCCCCTCTTTCTCTGCCCTTCCCCCTGCTGTCTCTCTCTCTCTCTCTCTCAGATAAATAAAATAAATCTTTTACATTAAAAAAAAAAAATCACAGTTTTCTCAATTAATGAATGAGGGAGATGTTAAAACACAACAAAGACTGAACAAAAAAATTTCTCACGTTTCCCATCCCAGAAACCTTAAAAAGGGTTGTTTACCAGAATAAAGAAGTAATAATAATAGTGGCATTTTTAAAGAAGGGAAATACGTAAGTCTAGTACTATCCAAATGGAGTAATCTAGCTATGTCCCTACAGTATAGAATTCCCCCAGTGACTGCTGCTCTACACTTTACAGCTCTTTTGTATTACCACACTCACTAGAATTCTTCCTAGTTTAAAATTTTATACGTATTTATATGTATAATTGTATATTTTATACATATTTAGAAATGTATGCTTTTACAGTTTCTTTATGAATATATAAACCTGGCCTTTCAATACACTAAGAAGTTTGAGAGCAAAGACAAAGATGTAAGTCACTTCCTCCAGCATATGAGCTGGAAAAATAAGCAATTTAATAAATATATTGCCTGAAACTAATATTACACCATATGTTAACTAACTAGAATTTAATTAAAATCTTGAAACAAAAAAGTAAATAAATTTAGGTGGTTGGGGGGAATGGAGTAACTGGGTGTTGGACATTAAGGAGGGCATGTGATGTAATGAGCACTGGATGAATAACGGAACTCTGCATCTGAAACTAATGATACACTATATGTTAACTAATTGAATTTAAATAAAATAAGTTTAAAAAAATTTTTTTAATAAAATAATAAATATTCTGCCTACCCTGAACTGAGCTCCAACCATTGGTATTATTAATATTTTATCTTTGGAGTTTCTAAACAAACTCACCTCATTGATGTTTTTCTCATATGTAAAGTAAAGGTAAGAACACTCTGAGGTTGGTGGGGCGCCTGGGTGGCTCAGTCGTTCAGTGTCTGCCTTCAGCTCAGGGCGTGATCCCGGAGTCCTGGGATCGAGCCCCACATCAGGCTTCTCTGCTGGGAGCCTGCTTCTTCCTCTCCCACTCCCCCTGCCTGTGTTCCCTCTCTCGTTGGCTGTCTCTCTCTCTGTCAAATAAATAGATAAAATCTTTAAAAAAAAAAAAAGAGGGCGCCTGGGTGGCACAGTGGTTAAGCGTCTGCCTTCGGCTCAGGGCGTGATCCCGGCGTTATGGGATCGAGCCCCACATCAGGCTCCTCCGCTATGAGCCTGCTTCTTCCTCTCCCACTCCCCTGCTTGTGTTCCCTCTCTCGCTGGCTGTCTCTATCTCTGTAGAATAAATAAATAAAATCTTTAAAAAAAAAAAAAAGAAAAAACACTTTGAGGTTGGGATATAGATGCTTAAAATGAAGGACAAAACTTAAGGAGCCTGTTATACACAACGTACTTTCCTATGGAAAAGGATAACAGTTTTGTCAGTAAGGTTAGTTTTCAGTCAGTTTATCAAGCTTTCATCTTTTAGTTGTTTGAAAAAAATTATTCAGTCACCTTATTTGTTTTATTGGTGAGAGCATCTAAGACATGAGCTTGTATGTATCAGAGAGATGATTTTCCATTTTATCTGAAATATTTCTCCCTTCTCATGTTACCTCTTTTTCTGTAGAATTTCCCTCAAGACAACCAAAAAGTACGACTCTCAGTAAGTGGATTTTTGTGTGCATTTGAAATCCCCATTCCTGGATCTCCAATTTCAGCTTCTAGTCCAATACAGACAGGTAAGATGAACTAGAGCTCTTTCTTATGATTTTAGCTTTAAATATTGGCCTAAGGGTTTATATTTGTTTGAACTAAGGATATTTGGGCAAGAGAATTTTGTAGGCTGATGGAAACCTGGGTGATCATTTGGCTCAAATGCCTCATTTTTTAGATGAGGAGCCTAAAATTCAGGCAATGTGACGGGTAGATGCTTAACTAAATGTGCCACTGGAGTTCAGATCTCTTAATTCTTTTTATCTGACACTAATATGGCAACAGGTGGTATAAGAGATATATGCTATCAGAAAACAAAACAATAAACACTACTAAAAAAATCTGTTTAGGGTTGGGGTGGGAAATAAAAACAAAAAAAGAATCTGTTTAATACTGCATGTGATTTGATATGGTTATCCATTGAATCTTTTTGACCATATAATATTGTTTGTCTGTCCTATAATCTTTTCCATCCAATGGAATATCCACTAGTCACATGGAGTGTTGAGACTGAAGGAAATGCATTTTTAATTTAATTTAAATTTAAGAAGTATCTTTCATCATCATTTGTAACAAATGTATCACTTTGGTTTGGGGGGTTGTTGCTAATGGGGAAAGCTTTGCATTTGTGGAGACAAAGGGTAAATGGGATATCTGTGTACCTTTCCTCTTTAGTTGCTGTGTACCTAAAATGGCTCTAAAAAATAAAGTATTTTTTAAAAAGTTAAAAAAAGATAACATCTAGCTAAAGACTCCTGTATTTGAACATTTTTAAGAGAATGGAAAAATGAATTTGTAGAAAGGAAAAAGAAAACAAAAGAAACTGTTTGTGTGCAACAATATGGTGCTGATAAAGGTTCTTGCAAAAATTTTACTTTTACTTTTCAGAAAACTTTCCAGCAGTTACTCTAGCTTTGTCATTTAGTCTTAAATGTGAGTTATAGAAGTAAAATCTGCAATTAAAATCTTCCAGTCAGTCTAGAATTATTGTTTGAACTATGATATCTCCTCCTTTGCTAAAAGAGACTACTACAGTGGTCTGGGTCCCCACATTATTTGAGAAAAGAGCAAAGATGAAGGCACCACAAGTTTATGATGCTGTACTTATCTTTGAATTTGTAGATTTCTCCTCTTCCCCATCTACAAACGGAATGTTCACTCTAACCACCAATGGGGACTTGCCCCGACCAATACTCATACCGAATGGAATGCCAAACACTGTTGTGCCATGTGGAACTGAGAAGAACTTCACAAATGGAATGGTGAATGGTCATATGCCATCTCTTCCTGACAATTCCTTTACAGGCTACATCATTGCAGTCCACCGAAAAATGGTTAGTTTAATGTTAGGCAAGTTACTGCTGGTCTTGCCAGTGTCATTTGTGAAACATAGCCACTTCTGTCTTTGAAGCATCTTCATTGTGTTCACTTTCAGTGTGTTATGTGTGCTATTTTAAGTGAGCAGAGGCAGGATTTAGTATCACACATACTGGCCTATGTATGAAATGACATTCCTCACTCGTATTAAACAGCATCAGGATTAGCTAGTACATCTGAATACTGCTTTCTTTTAAAAGTTTGTCTCCCATGTTCATGTAGCATGTACACCTTCTCTGCCTTGTCAGTGTGGATACTTTTGGAATTGGTTGGTTGGTTGGAGAAAAACAAGAATGTTCTTGGGTAAAACGTTGTTTCCTAGGACTGCTATAACAAATTAGCACAAATTTGGTGGATTAAAACAACAGAAATTTATTCTTTCATACATAGTTCTAAAGGCTAGAAGTCTAAAATCAAGACATCTGAAATCAACAGGGCCGTGCTCCCTCCAGAGGCTTTAGGGGAGAATCCTTCCTTGCTTCTTCCAGCTTCCATAGGCATTTCTTAGCTCATAACTCCAATCTCTGCCTCCTTTGCATGGTCTTCTCCTCCTCCCTTTGCTTTTCACTAATAAGATTTACTGATAAGAACACTTGTCATTGGACAGAGGGGCCATCCAGATAATCCAGGATAGGATATGTCAACCTCAAGATCCTCAGCTTAATCACATCTGCAAAACTATTTTGCCAAATAAGGTCATATTCACAAGTTCTGGGTGTTAGAATGTGAACCTGTATTTTGGGGAGCCACCATTCAGTCCACTACAGATACCGTTTGTCATAGTATGAAAAAATTAATTACTTAGAAATAAACTACAACAGATACATAAGGCATCTATATGGAAAACAATAAAATATTATTGACAAAAATTAAAGAAGACTCAAATATTTGAAGGACTAGACCATGTTCATGGACTAGAAGACCCACTATTTCAAAGATAACAGTTCACAAACTGATCTACAGATTCAATGCACAATCCCAATAAAAATGCTAACTCTGTGTATGGATGATTGTGTGTGTATAACTTCATAAGCTGATTCTAAAATGGAAGTACAGGGGTGTCTGGCTGGCTCAGTCGGTAGAGCATGCAACTCTTGATCTCGGGGTCTTGAGTTCAAGCTGCATGTTCGGCATAGAGCTTACTTAAAAAGTAAAAAAAAAAAAAAAAAAAAGAAGTACAAAGCACCAAAATAATCAAGGCATTCTTGAAGAAGAACAAAGCATGAGGAATTGAGCTACCAGGTACTACAATTTTGTAACACTATAGTACTTAAGACATTGTGATATTGGCATGAGAAAAGACAAGTAGAGCAGTGGATTAGAATAGAGAGCCCAGAAACAGGTTCACAAATGTATGAACACTTGATTTATAACAAAGATGGCATTGCAGATCAGTGAGAGAGAGACCATTTTCTTAGTAAATGATGCTGAGATAATTGGATAGCCATTTGAAACTTGGCACCTATCTCTTTCATCACACAATGTTCAGTTCCAGGTGGACTATAGAACTAAATGTGAAGGCAAAACAATAAAACAACACCTAGAAAATAATAAAGGTGCATACATTCATGACCTTGACATAGGGGAAGACTGCTTAAATAGGGCACAAAAAGCACTTAACCATAAAGGAAAAGATTAGTAAATGGATATCATTAAAATTAAGAACTTTAGTTCCATCAAAAGACACCATTAAGAGAGTAAAAAGACAAGCCTTGGAGTAGAAGATGTTTGCAACGCCTCTAACCGCCAAAGGGCTCAGAAAATACAAAGAACTTGTATAAATCATTAAGAAAAAAAAACAGTTCCATAAAAAAATGGTTCATTCTTAAACAGGCGCTTCACAGAAAGGATATCCAAATAGCCAGTAACCAGATGAAAAAGTGATCAGCCACACTACTAACCAAGGAAATGGCAAATTAAAGTCACGTTGCCATATCACTGCACACCCACCGGAAGAGCTAAGATTAAACAGATTGACAGTGTTGGTAAGGATATTTGAGCAACAGGGACTCTCATACACTGTTAAACAGAGTATGAATTGAGGGGTGCCTGGGTGGCTCAGTCGTTAAGCCTCTGCCTTCGGCTCAGGGCGTGATCCCGGCGTTCCGGGATCGAGTCCCACATCGGGCTCCTCCGCTGGGAGCCTGCTTCTTCCTCTCCCACTCCCCCTGCTTGTGTTCCCTCTCTCGCTGGCTGTCTGTCACATAAATAAATGAAATCTTAAAAAAAAAAAAAAAATATGAATTGATATAGCTCTTTTAGAAAATAGTTTTCTAGTTAAAGATAAACAGTTCTCCTTTTTAAACATCAAAAAACACATATGTGTACCAGGAGATGTGTACAAGAATATTTGTTCAGATAACACCATTATCTGTAATAGCCCAAAGCTGAAGACAAAAAATGAAGACATTAAACGTCAGTTAGTTGGGCACCTGGGTATCTCGGTTAAGCGTCAGACTCTTGATTTAAGCTCAAGTCATGAGATTGAGCCCCACATCGGGCTCCATGCTCAGCGGAGAGTCTGCTTGAGATTCTCTCCCTCTCCCTCTGCCCCTCACCCCACTTGTTCTTGCTGTCTCTCTCTCTCTCTAAAATAAATAAATTGTTAAAAAAAAATAAATGTCCGTTAGTAGTAGAAGGGATAACAAGTTGAAACATATTCATATAACAGAATATTATACAGCAATGAAAATGAATGGACTTAGAGTTATATTCAGCATAAATGAATCTCATAAACATAATGTTGTGGGAAAGAAGCCAGACACAAAAAATATATAAATTATATGATTTTTTTTAATTAAAAACAGGGAAAATGAAACTGACTTTATGCATAGGCTATGAAACTAAAAAAGCAAGGAAGTGACCATAAAATTCAGAAAAACTTAACTTTTCCCCCCAATATTTATTTATTTATTTAAAGTGCACAAGCAGGGCAGGGGAGATAGAGAATCCCAAGCAGGCTCCACACCCATCGCAGAGCCCAACATGGGCTCCATCTCACAACCCAGAGATCATGACCTGAGCCAAAATCAAGAGTCAGACACTTAACTGACTGAGCCACCCAAGTGCCCCAAAACTGTTAATTTTAATGCTACCTTGACCTGAGTGGTAATTATACAGCTATATGCTTTCTGATAATTCTTTAAAATGTACTTTTCTCCCCCTTTGTGTTAATAACTCTTGACTAAAGTGAGTTTCTGACCATATGGATAACATTCTGTGGACGTGTTCTAGACAGGATTGTATGAGTACACAGAGAATTAAGGGATCCATTTGTGACTTGGAATTGTCTTTAAGCATAGCTCCAGCTGGTCCCATCAGCTAAAATAATTGATCCATGCATTTCCCTGTCTTTTTTTACCAAGTGTTAATCAGATCGTAAATTAAGAACTCTGATGTACCTTTTTTTAGTCTTTCTTGGAAAACAACTCTCTTCAATTATCAGGTATATGTTATATAATTACTTGGTAAGTGCTAAAGCATTATGTACAGGTTTTCATAATTATTGGACCATAAAGCCACATTGTCAGGTCTTTTACTTTTTTTTTTTTTTTTAAGATTTTAATTATTTATTTGACAGAGAGGCAGCAAGAGAGGGAACACAAGCAGGGGGAGTGGGAGAGGGAGAAGCAGGCTTCCTGCTGAGCAGGGAGTCCGATGCGAGGCTCGATCCCAGAACGCTGGGATCATGACCTGAGCCGAAGGCAGACGCTTAACGACTGAGACACCCAGGCACCCCTTTTAACTAGTTCTCTGTTTCCATTTTCCTTCATGATCTAGACAGCTGCTTTGAGAATGCCTAAAACTGATTTTACCATCTGTCTGTCTCAAGTCAGGTGCCTTTTCCCATAATTCCTGTGAAAGGCAGCACTGTTCTTCCGTGCTAAAGCTAAGGGCTGGGAGCGTTCTTAGAATTTTTCCCCCTTTTTTCCTAAAACCCTATATTCCGTATATATGCCCTTTAATTTCTTCTTTCAAAGTACTTGAAGTACTTGAATTTACCATTTCTTCATTTTCTCTGCCACCTTCTTTCAGACCTTCTTGGTATCATGGTTGAATTTCTTTGAAAGTAGGTTTGTTTGTTTTTTTCTATTTCCCTTCTACAAGGTAGAATAAGAATAAGGCAAGGCAACATAGGCAATACTCAGAAAATAAAGGGAGAAATAGAAAAAAATGGCATTGACATGGCAACTAAAGGGCAAGTAAACTTAAAAAAAAGGAAGTGGTTTACATGGGGCTAGAGAGGTCAAAGAGTGAAAACTACAGTTTTACAGTGTAACCTAGTAAAGAAACGGAGCAAGTTCTTTGCACAGTCAGATCAAATGAGTTTTTTCAGCTGAGAGGAAAAGTTGTTAGGAGAGAGCAAAAGGAGAATTTCTGGTGTAGGAAAGTGGGAGCGTTATCCCTGTGGAACTGAGCAGAATCTCCCTACAGTACTGGGAGAAGTTACCTTCAAGAGGATGAAAATTTTGTGTGGGTTTAGAAAAGAGATACACTGAGAAGAGTAGAGGAAAGAGATCATTGCTTAGATGATCTCATTAATTTAGTAAAATAAGTCATCTGCTGAGAGTTGGAGTGGAAGAACAGTAGAAATTTAAGTAGAGAAGAACTAATCTACGTTTTTAGATTTTTTTAAAAAGTTGTTCTGAATTCTACCCACATTTCTATGAGTCTTGTAAGAACATCAACACATGAAATGGGGTCTTAGAATCATGTATTTAACTAAGCTTAAATAAATAATGGCAAGGGGTGCCTGGCTCGCTCAGTTGGTGGAGCATGCGACTCTTGATCTCGGGGTTGTAAGTTCGAGCCCCACGTTGGGTGTAGAGATTACTTGAAATCTTTTAGGGCGCCTGGGTGGCTCAGTGGGTTAAGCATCTGCCTTCAGCTCAGGTCATGATCCCAGGGTCCTGGGATTGAGTCCCGCATTGGGTTCCTTGCTCAGTGGGGAGACTGCTTCTCCCTCTGCCTGCTGTTCCCCTTGTTGTGCACACACTCTCGCTCTCTCTCTGACAAATAAACAAGTAAATATTAAAAAAATAAATAAAAATCTTTAAAAATTTTTTAATTGAAAAAATGAATAATGGCAAGATAAAATGCTTGAGAATCTGAAGTAAAAGTCTTTTCACTTAGAAACTAGATAATCCTTAGTGAGTTTATAAGTTGTTGATTTAGCTTCTCTAACTACTACACAGAGACCAGACTTAAAGAGTTAAATGTCCCAAGTGCTTGGCAGCTTTTTTGAGTAATCCTGAACTCCATCCAACGTTTCTATTACATTAAACTTTTGTTTTATTACGCAGCCATTTCCAAGCTACTGTGCAGTATCTCTTTATTAAGGAATATCATAAAAATCTCCTTAACATACTAAGCCAAATATTTTTAAAGTGCACCTTACTTTTATTCTATCATGTAATTAAAAAACAAAAAAAGACTATAAGGTCACTCAGCTACTTTTAGGAAGATGTGTAAGTTTTTACAACATTAAATGACTGGATTTTGTACCTTTTTCGAAAAGTTTGAGAATTACGCTCTAACAGCAGCTATCAACACCTGATTAGAAAATTGCATTTTGGGGGTGCCTGGGTGGCTCAGTCATTAAGCATCTGCCTTAGGTTCAGGTCATGATCCTGGGGTCCTGGGATCAAGCCCCACATCGGGCTTCCCGCTCAGCAGGACTCCTGCTTCTCCCTCTCCCACTCCCCCTGCTTGTGTTCCCTCTCTCGCTGCCTCCCTCTCTCTGTCAAATAAATAAATAAAATCTTTAAAATAAAAAAGGAAGAGAGAGAGAGAAAGGGAGGAAGGAAGGAAGGAAGGAAGGAAGGAAGGAAGGAAGGAAGGAAGGAAGGAAGGAAGGAAGGAAAGGAAGGAAGAAAAAAAAATTGCATTTTGAGGGAGTTTTGGTTTACTGACATACTTTCTAGGGAGAGGATTTTAATTGCTTTTAAAAGCCTTGAGCTATGAAACTTACTAGTTTTTACATATGATTCGGTGTGTGTGAGAAATATTTATCAGAGAAAACTGCTTTGAAAATATTAAATGCTGAAAACCTATGTTTGATAGCAGCTTTGAAACTGTCAATACCTCAACCTTTCAGTGACTCCACTTTAAATAACCATTCTCTTCATGTTAATAAAAGATGGCTCTATCAATAAAGGGAGGTGGGGTAGTGACTAATTTGAAGATGATAACAATGTCTGTTATTGGCAGTCTTAGAAGAATGAAAAGGGAGGAATCAAAGACCTGTCTTCTCAGCCCTTTCTTCTCTTGTTTGTACATACAGATGAGGACAGAACTGTATTTCCTTTCATCTCAGAAGAATCGCCCCAGCCTCTTTGGAATGCCACTGATTGTCCCATGTACTGTGCATACCCGGAAGAAGGACTTGTATGATGCGGTTTGGATTCAGGTGTCTCGATTAGCCAGCCCACTCCCACCTCAGGAAGCCAGTAACCATGCTCAGGATTGGTGAGTTTAGGGGATCAGCTTAGACCTGTCATTTCCAGAAGAAGATGAATTTCTATGAAGTCTGCGTGATACCTAGGACACATTCCATGTTAGGTTAATCACTTGTTGAGGAACCATCCAGAGATCATATAACCATTTGGTTTGATCTTTTGAGTAGGAGAGACTATACAGCTTCCTTTCATGCCTAGACATTCTAGTGTCTAATAATCCTTTCATTCTCTAATCTCTTACCTAAAATTCCTCCTGCTAATGCTTTAAATCCTGCAGGTAATATCCTTGACTTCTATTATTGCAGAACTAGAGAGTATGAATTCACCAAGAAATTTGTATCCTCTCAACCCTCTGAAATTCAGAATGGAAACAATAGTGTGCATTTCTATACACGAACTCTAAAAAATTCCCATGCTGTAACAGATGATTCCGTTGAATTATTTCCATACCATGTCAGTTTAACACAGAATAATTTTGTAAGTCTAGGTAAAGAAAATAAACATCTTCTGTTTTCTTTCCATTCCTCCTACCAGTGTTCTATCAGATTAGTAAATGTGTTTATTTCTAATAGTAGTTGGAATTGTGATGCCTTATTTATATCTGAACTGAATTGTAGTTTATTATCTCATTGTCGTGGTGCAAGTGAGAGTTCAGCTTCTGTGTTAACTGAACAGAAGTTCTCTTTGCTGATGGGTTATGGTATGGGGTTTTTTGATGACTAGGATAAGGCTTAAGGATAAATCTTAAAGGAAAACTGCAAATAATAGATAATCAATTTAGTTGAGGAATGCTATGTTTAGTAACAATGACAATAGGGCAAGATTAAATTTGAAGCGAAAGACTGAACTGAAGGACTTCCAAATGAGGACTTTTCCCAGGGCTTGCTAATGAATTGGATATAGAATATGAGGGAAAGAGGAATCCAAGCTTGGTTTTCAGCCTGAGCAATTGTTTGTGAATGGTTTTAACATTTAATAAAATGACTAAAACTGAGAAAGGAGTACATTTGGGCAAGAGATGACAGGAATCAAGTTAAATTCAAGATGTAGATTGTATTTTCAAGTGGGAAATAGACTTAAATGTCCTTTGCTGGAGATAGAAACATAGGTGTCATTAGCAAATAGTTGGTATTTATTTATTTGTTTGTTTATTAAGATTTCATTTATTTATTTGACAGAGAGAGAGAGAGAGCCAGTGAGAGAGGGAACACAAGCAGGGGGAGTGGGAGAGGAAGAAGCAGGCTCCCAGCGGAGGAGCCCGATGTGGGGCTCGATCCCAGAACACCGGGATCACGCCCTGAGCCGAAGGCAGAAGCTTAACAACTGAGCCACTGAGGCGCCCCAAATAGTTGGTATTTAAAGCCCCGAGACCAGATGATATCATTTAGAGAGTAAGAGTTAGAGAAGACACCCACAATCTAATTCCTGATCCATTCCAGCATTTAGAGGTTGAAAAATGACAACAAAAGAGATTGAGAAGGAGCAGCCAGTGATGTAAGAAGAAAATCAAGAGTGAGTAGTGTCCCAGAAGTTAAGTGAAGAAGTGTTTAAAGGAAGAACTGATCAGTTTCAAGTGCTACAGAGAAATTAAGAACAGGACTGGGAACTGACCACTGGACTTGATAAAATGGCAGTCTTTGGTGACCTTTGCAAAAGCTGTTTTAGTGGAGTGGTGTAGATGAAGGCATGGAGGTTAGAATAGGTAAAAGAGAAAGTGCTTCTGCAGGCAAGAAAAAAGATAATAAATGATCTTTTAGAGGTAACACACTGAAGTACTTATGAATGAAAACGATAAAATGCCTGCAGTTCCCTTCAAAATAATTAGTGGGGCACAATAGCCAAAAGGTGGAAACAACCCAAATGTTCTTCAGCAGACAAATGGATAAACAAAATGTGGTATATCCATACAATGGAGGATTCGTCAACCATAAAAAGGAATAAAGTTCCAATACACACTACAGCATAGATGTACCTTGAAAACATTATACTAAGTGAAATAAGCCAGGCACAAAAGGACAAATAGTGTGTGATTTCACTTTTATAAGGTACCTCAAGTAGGCAGTTCATAGATGGAAAGTAGATTAGAGGTTACCAGGGTTTGGGAGGAGAGGTGTAGGGGAATTACTATTGCTTTATGGGTACACAGTTTCTGTTTGGGACGATTAAAAATTTCTGGAGATGGATGGTGGTAATGGTTGCACAACATTGTGAATATACTTAGTGCCACTGAATTGTATACTTAAAAATGGTTAAATGGTAAATTTTGTGTATATTTTAGCGTAGTTCTTTTTAATGGAATAAAAGAATCTGACGGAGCTAGGTAAGAGTATAGATGAAATAAAAGTGGCCAAGGGTTGATAATTACTATAGCTGGGTGACAGATACATGGGGGTTCATTATACAGTTTTCCATTTTTGTGAGTGTTAATGTCAGTAAATTTGAATGTTTACATTAGATGGACAGATTCCTGGAATTGAGGATCTATATAAAAGATTATTTTGAGGAACAGCAGACAAGGAGGAAAGTGAGGATTTGAGGACAGTGATTAGAAATTTCTTTTTGAAATCGTGGAAGGAGCCAAGATGCCCTTCAACAGATGACTGGATTAAGAAGTTGTGGTCCATATATACAATGGAATATTACTCAGCTATCAGAAAAAACAAATTCTCAACATTTGCTGCAACATGGATGGCACTGGAGGAAATAATGCTAAGTGAAATAAGTCAAGCAGAGAAAGACAATTATACGATTTCTCTCATCTATGGAACATAAGAACTAGGATGATCAGTAGGGGAAGAAAGGGATAAAGAAAGGGGGGGTAGGGGCGCCTGGGTAGCGCAGTCGTTAAAGCGTCTGCCTTCGGCTCAGGGCGTGATCCCGGCGTTCCGGGATCGAGTCCCACATCGGGCTCCTCTGCTGGGAGCCTGCTTCTTCCTCTCTCACTCGCTTGCTGTGTTCCCTCTCTCGCTGGCTGTCTCTCTGTCACATAAATAAATAAAATCTTTAAAAAAAAAAAAAGAAAGAAAGGGGGGGTAATCAGAAGGGGGAATGAAACATGAGAGACTATGGACTCTGAGAAACAAACTGAGGGCCTCAGAGGGGCGGGGGGTGAGGGAATGGGATAGACCAGTGATGGGTAGTAAGGAGGGCACGTATAGCATGGAGCACTGGGTGTTAACACGCAACTAATGAATCATCGAACTTTACATCGGAAACCGGGGATGTACTGTATGGTGACTAGCATAATATAATAAAAAAAATCATTAAAAAAAAAAAAAGAAATTTCTTTTTGGTCTTGGGGATCCTGGGTGGCTTAGTCGGTTAAACATTTGCCTTCGGCTCAGGTCATGATCCCAGGGTCCTGGGATAGAGCCCCGCATCAGGCTCTCTGCTCAGCAGGGAATCTGCTTCTCCCTCTTCCTCTGCCCCTGCTCTCACTTCTTTCGCTCTCACACACGCTCTAATAAATAAAATCTTTTTAAAAATAAATAAATAAATAAATAAAATTTCACTTTGGTTAAAGAAAAATTAAAGTAGTGATACTTGAAAAAGTGATTTTAAAGGATAGGAGATGGTTGTTGCCAAGTAGGATATTTGGAACTGAGATTTTTGGAGGTTGTAAAGTCCTTATCATGGTTTCATTATCTTTGGCAACCATGTACATAGCCATTACCAGTTGCCAGATGTGCTGTCCTGCATTGCTTCTTATTGGGGCAAGGATGAATAAATATTTTTTTAAGTTGGAGAATTCAAGGCTGTCTTGCAGTTAAAAAAGACGTTACTCTAAAAATGTTATGTGCCTTCTAGCTTTGAGTAGTTAAAGCAGGGGAAAAGGATGCCTCTCATATACCGCATCAGGATTCTGATTAAAGAAAGCTGCTAAACATGAAGTTAGTCAGCTCTTCTAAAAAACCATTATGACCTTTCAGCCTCTGTGCTGTGTCAACGTTCTTGTCATGGAAAGGTCTAATTATTTTAGTTTAATGTGAATTAAATCTTATGATAGAATTAGGACTGAAGGGTAATTGGTATTTGATTTCATGATTTGCTTATCTTATAAAATTTGTGTGGACCACATGGACTCTCTCAGAGACATCTGGCAGTCTGGTCTGTCTACCCTTCTGTATGCAGGGATGCAGCATGGGAGCCCTAAGCGTAGTTGGTGCAGGGCTGCTGCTAATGGGTTAAGATCACCAGCATCGAACCATCACCGTGAACATACTGCTATGACAGATGTCCCTGCCTTGGGTTACTTCAAGAGAAAATGAAACGGAGTTGAGACCTCAAATCAGAACTGTTTTTTTTTTATACTCTTTGGTTTATGTTTTGTTTCAGTGATGACAGTATGGGCTATCAATATCCCTTCACTCTACGAGTTGTGCAGAAAGATGGGAACTCCTGTGCCTGGTGCCCATGGTATAGGTAAAGTGATCTTCTGCAAAAGAAAAATTTTAGTAGAATAGCAGATATTATACCTTTTTCATAAGGTTTCTAGTTTTTAGAAGTAATATGGAATAATGAGAGACTTAAAATAAACTTAGGAATTACTGATTCATCTTTTCCTTATTACAAGGTCTGTAGCTTAGTTTTGCTCTTGAGCCTTAGCTGGTTCTGTAAACTCTATGATCCTCATCAAATGTATGGTTTATGATCAACATTAATTATTTTATACTTTCTGCTCCTTAAATATAAATCAGTTTAGCAGTTTTGAGCCCAGGAGAACAGAGTCTACTCACTAGACTTTCCTGGAAGTCTATTTTTGATTTTTAGAATAATTATGGAGATTGATTGGTCGTTACTGTTGAAGCTTGGAAAATACCTGAGTACTGAAGTCAGCCTTCAGAGAACTGTAATAGATTTAGCAAACAATCTAAATAGGCACTGAAACCATGGCTTTGTCATGGTCCCTCCCCTCCCATAAAATTTTATATGCATTTATTTAATGTGCCACTTTACAAACAAGGAAATAGACATTGTTGTATCAGATGAGTTATCCTCCCTCAGAGCATTAAATAACTAAATTTAGAATTTTCTTACAGGTGTTTTATCTCAGATGTCCGATTCCCATGTCATTTATTTGCCATAAAGTCCACATACTCATGTGGATTAAAAATGGCTGTCAAGTGCTTTGAAAAAACAGAGACTTGAGAAGTGATAAGCATGCTTTCCTGAAATAATAATAATTACTAATATATATTCATGCATTGATCTGTTTTAAGTTTAGAGGCCCATGACAGACTGTTGAACCCAAGAAAGAAAGTAGAGAAGTAGAAAGGGAGAGTATTTCTGATAAAGAAGATTTGGATTCTTTCATAATTATTCCATCCTTCAGTAGATCATTTTCCCCCTTTTAGATTTTGCAGAGGCTGTAAAATTGATTGTGGGGAAGACAGAGCTTTCATCGGAAATGCCTATATTGCTGTGGATTGGGATCCCACAGCTCTTCACCTCCGCTATCAGACATCACAGGAGAGGGTAAGTTACTCGAGGCCACCATAAGATGGTGATTTTTATTTGTAAACATTTCCCAGTTTAACCGTATCGTGCCATTTCTGTTTTGGATGATGTAAATCATCAATCAGAAAAACATTCATTGGTATTCTCTATGGCACTTAATATATTGGCATGATTACATGGATATTTCAGTTTTCCCACTTCTAGAGTTAATTGTATTGAGACGTTATATTTCAGAAATACTAAGTAAATCTTGAAGCTCTGGGTATAATTAAGATGTTATATTGTTTGGCCATCACATACCAAGCAATAAATATCTCTCTGCCTGTTTATTAATTATTATTGAAGCTGCAGCATTTGGTAACCACTGTTACTTAGCTCAAAGGCATCCCAGGGTTGTAGGTTCTTAATGGGCATAGTGATCAGAAAAAGTAGAGAAAAGCCTGGTGCCTAAGAGTACATCTCAGAGGCTATTCTTACACTTAGCATTCCTCTACTGCCAGAGCAGTTTTTAAATTTTGAAAATGTAACTTCAGAAAGAATACTAACTCCATACCTAAAAATGTCTGCCAAATATTATTTGAAGGGTAGTTTGGCTGGTTAGCTTGTGGATAGAGATATGACGAATCTGATGGAGAAGTAAAAGCAACAGAATCAAAGGATTTTTTTTCAGTCACCTGAAGAATTGTAGTGGCTTTTGTATTTATGTGGCTCTTGATGGAAATTTCCAGTGTACAATCTGGAAAACTCTAGAGGACATCCTGCTTATAGAAAGGGCCTACGTGACCTGTTCAGTCTCACCCCATTTCCACTTTCAGTGATGCTCTTAGGATACCATGGAAACCAACTTGCTATTGAGATGTCCTGCCTTGCTAGGGACTGGTGCCACATGACTAATTTTGTTCTACATAATTTCTCTTCCTACCTGTGGTTTCTGCATGTGCTTGGGGAGTCACGTAGACAAAGGAGATCCCTTGGTTCAAAATTGACATTTTTATCCATATATTTTAGGTTTCTTATCCCAGTGATTTACCTTCTAGGAATTTATTCTAAGGAGATACTCTGTAATTTGCTGACAAATCTTCATCATAGTATTTTTTAGAATAGTAGAAAAATTTGAAGCAACTTACATTTGTCCCACATTAGAGGAATGGTTAAATAAAGCATTAATATATTAGCTGGGTAAAATATTATGCAGTCGTTGAAAATAATGATTACCAGGGGGTTTTGGGGGTTTTTTGTTTTTGTTTTTTTTTTTAAAGATTTATTTATTTGAGAGAGAGTCTCAAGCAGACTCCACACCAAGCTCAGAGCCCTGCGTGGGACTCGATCTCATGACCCTGAGATCACAAACCGGAGCCGAAACCAAGAATTAGGTGCTTAACCGATTGCACCACCCAGGTGCCCCATTACCAGGGTTTTTTTTACTGATATATGGGAAAATACTTAATGATGTCATGGGTTGTTTTTAAAGCAAGGTATAAAACTGCATATACCGAAAAATCTTTTCAATATAAAAGAATACTGTTTAGGAAAAGGACAGAAGAAAATCTACCAATATTTTGACCATGTTTGTCTTTATATTAAGAATATAAAAGGGGACAGGGTGCCTTGAGACTTGATTCTTTCTCTCCCTCTCCCTCTGCCCCTCCCCCCCAAATAAATAAATAAACCTTTTTAAAAGAGAGAGAATATAAAAGGGGAGAAAACACTTGAGTGGTTCAATTGGTTAAGCATCCCAACTCTTGGTTTCAGCTTAGATCATGATCTCAGGGTTGTGAGTTCAAGCCCTGCATTGAGCTCCACGCTCATGTTAAAAAAAAAAAAAAAAGAAAGAAAGAAAGAAAGAAAAGAATATAAAAGGTTCCCTGCCTTTTTATATTTTTCTGTGCCTTCCAAAATTTCTATGTAAATGTTTTATTTGGTAAACAGAAAAAAAGACAATTGCTCTTAGTCTTTTTATTTTTCACCTGTTTAGACTTCACATTCCTCAATAGATAATTGAACTAGATAGCTTCTTACATCTCCCTCTTTTTCTAATAGTCTTATCATTTGAGAAAGCCATGACTTCATTCCTTATGTTTTGTGTTAAGGATGGGCTTTCAAACAGAAGAAGAAAGAGGGTGCCAATGAGTGATTTAAACTATTTGAATAGTGGTAGAGGATCTGGGAATGGATCCCAAGAGGTAAAAAGGAAATCTTTGTCATTTAGGGAAATTTTATTGATAAATAATTATTGTCAGTCCACAAATAGGTTTTTTTTTTTAAATCAACCTTCCTCCCTGTCTCCAGTAGCCTGTGTTTTCCACAAGAAATCTAGTGAATAAAGATCAACGTTCTTCACTAGCTTACTGTAATTTGTGATTGTCCATAAAGCATCCCTGACAGAGATAATGTTTAACCGGCTATGAGAAAAGAATATTACTGTTCTACTCTGATTCCAGCAACCATGATGCAATATATTTTCTTTTGAAGCATGTCAGTTTTTCCCTTGGATGACCAGCTCTAAAGATGATGAAAGTTAGTATCAGAAAAGGAGTCAGCGACCTACGGTCAAGCCAGATTTCTCATTCTGGGAAAAAAAAAAAAGACTTTTCTCTAAGTTCCTCTTTTTATAGATCTTTAGAAATGGCTGGTGATGCAATGCTAAAATGGTTAACTGCATGGTCAACCCCAGCATTTGACAGCCTGTGACTCAGCTATCTTCTCGTGTGGGGAAAAAGTCACACACAAAATCCTCTCGTAAACCGAATGTCCTGAGCCGTGCCAGTTTGTAAGCTAGGCAGCTCAGTGTTCCCATCATAAGTTCAGGAAGGAAAACAGAAGGGAAGTTGCCTCAGGCAAAGAGAACAAATTCACCTCTGGACTGGGTGAGTAATAAGTTCAGTAATGGACATGTGTGTGCCCTTTGCCAGAAAGAGAGACAGTTATTGTTGGACTTGGTGTCCAGACCCCACCCTGGGATGAAAAGATCCCTGTGTGAAGTCTCACGGTAGCGTTCATAGTCCTGATGCTATGCCTTACCCGCTGTGGTTCTCGATTGCTGTTAAGTGGCAAAAGAATGGGAGAGGAAAAATTCTTCCTTTTCTTTTGCATTCTAGGTACCTCCCCCTCTCCTTCCTGATCCCACACTACCTCCAACACACATACTTGCACATCTACCCCTTGTACTTGCCCTCTCTCTTATACATACGTCCTCTGGCTCCAGAGCTAGCATGCTGGTTAACAGAACCAGAGAGGTTTGGCAGATATTAGGGGCCTTCTCAACAAAGTTAGGCATTTTTTGAGCCTGCTGTTGCTTTTATTGCTATCTCTTTATTGCCGCCTCAGGTAAAAAGGCCCCATGAGGCAGGAGACAGATGATACACATGGTATTCTGATAATTCTCTTACATGGCATCAGTATGCAAATGAGTTTTATCCTGTGGGGTTTCATGCTCTCATATGTTGCCTTCTCATGGCGAGCTTTTCTGTACCCTGATTTCATCCAGATCTGGTATCTGCGTTCCAGTGATATTATTTCTCCTAGCCTTTATAAAGCCTGCAGCATAATATAATGTTGTCTTTCTGGTTGAAAATAAATGGCTTAACCTCAACACCTTTGGCTTGAGGGTGAGCTCACATGTAAGCTGTTTTAGGATTTCAGAATTGTAAAATAGAGGTGCCGTAGCCACTAGTCACATGTGGATGTTGAACACTTAAATGTGCCTGACTCAAATTAAGGAGTATTGTAGATTCCAAAGACTTAGTAAAAAAAGAATCTAAAATATGTCATCAGTAATTCTTATATTGATCACATGTTGAAGTAATACTGTTTTGGATATATTGGATTAAATAAAATATATGATTATAATTCAAAAATTGTAAAACAAACAGGCAATTCCTTGTTTTTATCATTTTGAAGAGTTCAGAAAATTTTCAAGAAAAGCTATTACGGTCATATAAATAGAAATTTGATCCAGGGTGTTATTGATGTGATTTTGGAAGTAAATGTACAAATACTGCATTTGCTCAGACTCGTTTGAGTTGTGTGTTCTTTTCCTCATGTAGAATAAAATGAGAGTGAGTCACCTAGCGGATGATGCCTAGCCATGCGACCATTTTAAACTCCCTCCCTCCCTTCCACTCCTTCTGCCATTCCTCTTGTTCCCTCCATCTGCAGGTTGTCGATGAGCATGAGAGTGTGGAACAGAGTCAGCGAGCACAAGCTGAGCCCATCAACCTGGACAGCTGTCTCCGTGCTTTCACCAGTGAGGAGGAGCTAGGGGAAAATGAGATGTACTACTGTTCCAAGTGTAAGACCCACTGCTTGGCAACCAAGAAGCTGGATCTCTGGAGGCTTCCCCCCATCCTGGTATGTTACAGCCTATCTCTGAGAGAGCAGGAGCCTGGCATAAAGGAAGGAAGTCGTGAACAAATAAGAGTTTTATTACTTCTGAGAATAAGACCCTTCCTGTGGCAGTGTTTACAACACTTGTGCTGTGCAAGGTTTTTGTGTTGCACACAGATTAATTTCTCTACACATATTACTGCCAGTTCCTCCTCTGAAGGAGCATACAGGCTAGAAGGAGAGGGAAGTCAGATGGACCATTAACTGTAGTTCAGTACAGTGTGTGAGAAGCGCCACAAGTAGTGCATCCTGATGGATTTGAACTTCCAGAGAAGGTGAAAGCACTTCTGGCTCTAGAGAAAGAAGCTCAGGCTCTTCTGTAGAAGAGCAGCTGAGCCTGAGTCTCCAGTCCCACTGTGCTTGGTCACGTGGCCACAGCACAATCACACAAGTGCACTGGGGCCTGTGTATTCTTTTACATGTGATTTACTACTTCTGCCTTCTTCCTTCATAGAGTAGAAGATGCTTCTGTTGCTTGTCAGGAGAGTTTGAAGTGCCAGATCTTCCTGTTCATTTAAGAAAGTATTTTTCCTTAAGGGTGGATGTATCATATCAAATGTAACTGTAAGGCACTGGTGTATTTTAACCAGACCTGTGTGTATTTTTTTCTTCATGTCTTCTTCCTACTACTCTATGACACTGTAAATGTAGGTTTTCTTTCCTTGGACCAGAACAACTTCCCAGGAAAGGATGCACAGGAAATTAATAACATTAATTAGCCAGCTCCAGGGATGGGAACTCTGGAAAGAGAGGAAAAGGGCAGGGGCAGGCTTGGGACAGGTAGATGGGAAGGGAGAAAGTTTATTTTTAATTGAGGTATAGTTAACATGAAATTAAATGCATAGATTTTAAATGTCTAGTTGATGGGTTTTTATAATTATATATACTTGTGTAATAATCATGTAGAACATATGCAGTAAAGGCATTTATTTAAAAGCTACGTTTTTGATGTCTTTAAAGAATAATGAAGAATCAATGTTATGTTGAGAGCTTGATGGGGTCCTGTAGATCCATATACCAATATGCCCCTTAGGAAGGGTTTCTCTTTATATACACAGTAAATTGTGAGCATTTAGGGTAGAGGTAGCCACCCAAAGATCTGTGCCCACACTAGATTACATAGTAACACTGTATAAGATTAGAGGAATTTGTTGCTCTTAAAAATGAAAAGAGAAGCCACAAAGGAAAAAGGAGATTCTTACGCTCTTCAGGACAGTGAAACTCCCTGGTAACAACCAAAAGATATGTTAAGAAATGAGAGGCCTCCTATTGGAGATTGGGTAAGTTTCATCCATTTTTCTTCAAAATATTCAGTATAGTCTTCTGTCTTCATGACAGAAGTATACTTGTGAGTGGATCTTTTATGATGTTGCAAGAAGGGAAAGGTCAGTGTGTGTCACAAGACCAGGAAGCAGAGAAAGCACGCAAATATGGGCTCCTAGAATGTTGCAGAAATTTGGGAAGAATTTAGGATATGCACAGGCTATGAAATTAAGGAGATTACCATGTTAGCTATATATCTAAAGGCCAGTGGCCCCACTAATAACTCTGTTACATAAGATATATTCTTTTTGAGAGAAAAATATTATATATTCCTGAACATTCACATGTATTAGACATGGGGTTTTTAAATGTAATTTTGTATCTTCTGAACCCTTTCGTGTAATTGTTTTCTGCCTTTTCTTCTCCAGATCATTCACCTTAAACGATTTCAATTTGTAAATGGTCGATGGATAAAATCGCAGAAAATTGTTAAATTTCCTCGTGAAAGTTTTGACCCTAGTGCTTTTTTGGTACCAAGAGACCCGGCTCTCTGTCAGCGTAAACCACTCACACCCCAGGGGGATGACCTCTCTGAGCCCAGGGTTCTGGGAGGAGACGTGAAGAAAGTGGATGCTCAGAATTCAGCTGGGGAAGAGGATGTGCTCCTGAGCAAGAGCCCATCTTCACTCAGTGCAAACATCATCAGTAGCCCTAAAGGTGAGGAGGCTGGAGGGCCTCATGGAGCCTGGATGTCACCCTGAGAGGATCTTTCCTGGAACCCCTGTAGGCTTCATGTTTCCCTCTAGCTTCCACTCTGGAACAACAGCTTGGTGAGGTAGCAGAGACCTATCTGGAATCAGACCTATCTAGATTTGAGTCACTTGTGTGACTTTTAGCAAGAGATGCAGCCTCCCTAAATCTGTTTTCTCATTCATTAAAGTTCCCAGAGTCTGAGGATTTGCTTCCTCAAGAGCGAAGCACCATATCTGCCTACATAAATGGTGATCATGAATGATAGTTGTCATCCTGGTTCCTACAGTAGAGGTTCCCAGAGTATAGTCTGGAAACCCCTAGAGGGTCTCTGAGAGACCATTTCAGGGGGCCTGGAGGAGTAGAACTATTTTCATAAAAAATACTAAGACAGTATTCACCTTTTCAACTTTCATCCTCACAGATGTGCAGTGGAGTCAGAGCCACCATGATAAGTGATGATACTGTCAGTGAAATATTTTAATTCCTCAGTTTTAATTTCTAATATGAGTACTATAGATATAACCCACATAAACAAAAGTTCTAGGGGTCTTCAGCAATTTTTGAGAGTATATAAGGAGGTGAGGGAGGCTGCAACCAAAAAGTTTGAGCCCACTACCTTACCAGATTGTTGTGAGAGAGAGAGATAGTAGAGAGAGTTCCCAGTACTGTGCCTAGCAATGGTACGTGCTTAATAATTGGCGATCCCGTATTTTTTAATTTAATTTAACAAAGGAGAATATGTATTTGTAATACGTCTTAGTCCAGTTGTTTGTTTTGAACTGAGTCTGACCTAAGTTACTACCTTTCTTTTGTCTTTTTAAAATTTTTTTTGTTTTATTTTAAATCCAGTGTAGTTAATATACTGTGTTATATTAGTCTCAGATATACATCTTTCTGCTGTTTTTATTTTATCTTATTTTCATCTTTCTGCTGTTTTTAAGTCCCTACATAGTACTTTATGTTTTCAGGACATTGCTGCCTGTGGGAGCTTGGCCTGAGGAAGACAAGAATGTTACTTATTGGCTACATAATAGGAATGAAAAGTAGCTGGTCAGAACACGCCTGTGTTTACCTTTATGTGTACACTTGAGAAGTTGGCTTCAGAGTTAGCATTTGGTGGCTGGTTAAACTTGTGGCGTTTGGATTTGTGAATCTTTTCCTTCTCTTCCTTTCACAGGTTCACCTTCTTCAACAAGAAAAAGCGGAACCAGCTGTCCCTCCAGCAAAAATAGCAGCCCTAACAGTAGCCCTAGGACTTTAGGGAGGAGCAAAGGGAGGCTCCGGCTACCCCAGATCGGCAGCAAAAATAAACTGTCAAGTAGTAAGGAGAACTTGGATGCCAGCAAAGAGAATGGGGCTGGACAAGTTTGTGAGCTGGCTGATGCCTTGAGCCGAGGGCACATGCTGGGGGGCAGCCAGACTGAGCTGGTCACCCCTCAGGACCACGAAGTAGCTCTGGCCAATGGATTTCTGTATGAGCACGAGGCATGTGGCAATGGCTACAGCAATGGTCAGCTTGAAAACCACAGTGAAGAAGACAGTGCCGATGACCAAAGAGAAGATGTTCATGTTAAGCCTATTTATAATCTATATGCAATTTCGGTAAGTGGTTTGTTACATGGTTTTCAGAATGATCTGCACTTCTGTGTGGTTCATTCATCTTCATTCATTCGTCAGTCATCTTTTCAGGGCCTGCTTATTTGCTGGGCTTCGAACTTAGTGACAGACAAAAGTTAGCAGTGGATCTTGGCCTTCTGGATAGAATCCAAGGTGCTCCCAGTGTAATGCAGGGGATAATCATGTAATCATTATAATTTGGAGTCACGGGTTCAAGGCATTCACAATTATGTACACCTAAGGAATTGTTGCTTTTTAAAAAATCGTTACAACTATAAAATGACAGGATTTGGAGCTTTTAAATTTTGACTTTTCTTTTTGTTTTGTTTTTAGAAAAGGGTGGGTGGTTCTAAAACATTTTTCTTAATCACTTAAGTGATTGGTATTTTCCTGATTGGGTTCTACTACCGAGTCCTGGCCAGACTGCGGTTAACCACTAACATACCTCTACTTCTTTTCTCTTGCAGTGCCATTCAGGAATTCTGGGCGGGGGCCATTATGTCACTTATGCCAAAAACCCAAACAGCAAGTGGTACTGTTATAATGACAGCAGCTGTAAGGTAAATATCCCCAGTCTTTGAATAAAAGAAACAGAAATGTCAGCAGATCTAGGGGACATTTGTTGAAATAATGGACTTTGTCCCAAATAGGAAATAGGTATTTCTGTTAGAGTCGGTACATAGGTGCCTTTAGTATTAAAGGAACAAAAGTGATGAGCAGGTTAGAGAATGGAAACATGAACAGTGAGGAAAAAGAAGGTATTGGTTAAAGAGAAAAAGTTCTTATCTTTTGAGCTGTTAGATTTGATGGGTTTTTTTCTTTGTTTTTTGTCATTCTTTTGATTTGTCAATCGTCAGAATATTTTCCCCGAAACAAACATTGAGAATAATAGGGCGTATTTTAGGGCAGGTATCAGGCAGCCAAAATATTACATTGATTGGAAGCAGTCTGGTTTAGTAATTAAAGAGCGTTGGTCCTCTCTTCCCTAGCAAGGATTAAGAGCCAGCATAGGGACGGCTTTTTTATTAAAAGTTTTTCTCGCCCCTGCAGGAACTTCACCCTGATGAAATTGACACCGACTCTGCCTACATTCTTTTCTATGAGCAGCAGGGGATAGACTATGCACAATTCCTGCCAAGGATCGATGGCAAAAAGATGGCAGACACGAGCAGCATGGATGAAGACTTTGAATCCGATTACAAAAAGTACTGTGTGTTACAGTAAAGCTGCCACTCTGGCTGCTAGACAGGCTGGTGGTGAGGGAGATGGCTCCCTGTAGCTAACATTTGGCAGAAGCATCGCTGAAAGGCAAGCTAAATGTAGTTATTTTATCCTGTGACCCTGAAGCACAAAATAAAAATCCTAATTAAAATAGCAGTTAACATAACAGTAGTAATACTTTGGTTTGGAAGTGTCTCACACAAGCCCTCTGGTAGAGAACTTTCAGGCAGAGCCCACCATTAGCCTGTAAACAAAAGGGTTTGGCACCAGCCACCTGGGACCAAATAGGAGCTAAATTGTGCTTGTCCAGATATAAACAAACATGTAGTGAGTGTAGAGTTTACCAATAACCATAACAAAATGCTAAGAATTTCCTTGGAGTCAAAGTCAAACAAAAAATTGTAGTGTTGTCTGGGGACGACATGATATGCTACCTCCTTTTTCCTGAAGTTTTATTCCATTATATTGACAAGATGGACAAAGCAAGATCAGAACGTGTGCAAAGGATTCTTCTGACATGGACACACATTTTTCTATTTATTTTTTAAACCATTTCCCCCACTCTTTCTATGCCTTTCTTGCTTTTCGTTTCTGTTGTTGTGTTTGTGTTTGAGACACAACCAGTCATTCGTGGCAGAGGCGTATAGAAGTGGTCAGTTCGAAAGGGAGAATCTCTTAAGAGCTGTGTGCCTTCTGCCCAGGGCCTTGGTCGGTCGGAGACCCTGTAGGGGGAAAAACAGCATCCTGGGAAATCCAGCTCAAGTAGCCCTTCCCGTAGAGGCGTCTTACTTGAGGATACAAGTGTCCTCAGAAATGGATCCCCCACCTCTGCTGAAGTGCAGTAGGACAGTTGCCAATATTTGCACCATCATCGCATGCCCACGTTGCACAAGAGCTTCTGAGAGGGAAGGTGGCATCAAAGCTAGATGGTGTTTTACAGCTAGGGGTTGTTTGTTCTTCGTTTCTTTGTTTTGCACTTTAAAAAAAGAGAATACATGCAAATGAACTTTTTAAAACATGTTCATATTTGATGGCTGTAAGGGCTATAAATTAACTTGAATATGGGGTATTTTGCCCCATCATATTAAATTTAAAAACAAAACACATCCCAGACACTGATGGTGTGTATTTTTAATTTAATTGGTGGGTTTAGGAAGTAAGCTTTTATTTTGTTTGCATGTCCATTTTTTTTATCTTGGTGTTTGTCTTTTTCTTTTTTAAATAATTTCACAGTAGTGGTCATCAAAAGTTATGTTTCTTTGCTCACTTCATTTTTTTCCTCTGATAATTCAAAACTGGAACAAAAGTATAAATGTTATTTATTTCAGGCAGCATTTTTTCCCCCTGTGTTGTTTTTAAATATATGTGAAGTAAATATTTTCCTTTTTTTTTTTCCCAGTCTTTTTTTAGTCATCTGGACCCTGGAAATGATTCTCATTAATTGTCAGATTTCATTAACCTTCCTTCCTTACAGATAGTAGGTACCAATGTAATTAAGCATTTGTGTTCTGATATCTGAGGCCAGTTATTATCCAGTTCTTCTCAGAGCATTTGGAAAGGTTGTTTTAAATGGATACCTAAGTTGAAACCCTATTCAGAATAAGACTGTAATCACAAGTAGGAAGGAGTGGCCTAAATGGTAAAATATGATAAAGTCAGACAAAATGCAGGCTTTATAGTTCCATGATTTCAGTATATGAAAATCTGTCCATTTCTACCTGGACAGGTCCCGTGAAAAAGTGGAAGGTTTAAAATAATTTCCTTACAGATGTTTTATTTAAGCAGGTAGCACAATCTACTAATGTTGTTTGATCTGTGTTTGTTATATTGGTTGTAATTAATTTTTTAATTCATGACTAGCAGAAAATTTATTAAATTAACTATTAACTACATTCACCTTGTAAATTACTGTATAAAACTTGTTGACAATGCACTGACTTTAGAAAGATGTTAATGTACATAAATAGAGTGTAAATAAAATAGTGTTGATGTACTGAAATACGAACTGTATAAAAAAGTATTGGTAATTGTATATGGAGTGTACCTGTTTATCTGTAACTATTATCCAAACAAATTAAATACTGTGGATGCATCTATGTGCTGTTTTTCCTCTATACAAGTAAACACCAAAAAGTCAAATTTTTCAGCCTTTCTCTCTGTGACCCTGTTTAATTCTCCTATTTGAATAACACCTACCTGACGTGGAGTGGGTGCTCCATCTCCGAAAGAATGGAAACTGTTGAAGGCAGAGCAGGATCCCTGCAGTGGCCAGGTAAATTGATTTAAACTTTGCTCACATCCCTGTTAGGAAATTGTTTGGAAGGCATTGGCGTGGGGCGTAGGGGGAGGGCGTGTGTTTGAGAGCTGGTGGTGAATGGAGACTTGATGAAGGAGGTCTTAACGATAGTTTTCTTGCAGATTAAGAGATAAGGTGAAGAGGAAGACTTATTGAATAATGCCTCAAAATGATCTGGGTTTCTAGGGGGCGCTGAGAAACCAGAGATATCCCTGGGTTGTCTCTCTGGGAGATCGCCAAGGAAGCAGTTAGCAGTAGGTCCTTCACCCTCAGTACCTGTTTATCTTTAAAAATAGAATGCCTGCCCCTCAGTCTTATCTTAAGTAAATGAAGCATACAAAAGCCTGGCAGTTCCTTGGTAAATGCTCAATGAATGTGGAATCCTACCCCCATGAGATTCAGTCATGTTTTGCCAAGAGGTTTTTTTTACTCTTGCTGTTCTAATGCTAAAAGAATTTAATAGCTTTTTGCTCAAATTCTCAAAAACGGGAATGCACATTAAAAATGTATAGAATGAAGCATGTTGAATCAGCAGCAGTGGTAGCTTATTTAAGGAAACAAGCAAAAAAAGAACCCAGAAAGTCATCAAAAATAGGGCGCCTTCGCCTGGGTGGCTCAGCCGTTAAGCGTCTGCCTTCGGCTCAGGTCATGATCCCAGGGTCCTGGGATCGAGCCCCGCATCAGGCTCCCTGCTTGGCGGGAAGCCCGCTTCTCCCTCTCCCACTCCCCTTGCTTGTGTTCCCTCTGTCGCTGTCTTTCTCTCTCAAATAAATAAATAAAATCTTTTAAAAAATAAAACAAATAGGGCGCCTGGGTGGCTCAGCAGTTAAGCGTCTACTTTCTTTGGCTCAGGGCATGATTTCAGGGTCCTGGGATCAAGCCCCACATCAGACTCTCTGCTCAGCAGGGAGTCTGCTTCTCCCTTTCACTCTCCCTCTGTGCTCTCCCTCTCTCTTTCTCTCTCTCTCTCTCTCTCTCTCAAACAAATAAATGTGTTTTTAAAAGAAGATAAAAAATAAAGCACGGCTCCTAAAGTGCCAGTCTGTGTCTCTGGCTTTTTAAAGGACAACATTTTTTTTTTTAAGATTTTATATATTTATTTGACAGAGAAGCAGAGGGAGAGGGAGAAGCAGACTCCCGGCTGAGCAGAGAGCCTGATGCGGGACTCAATCCCAGGACCTGGGATCTGGACCTGAGCTAAAGGCAGATGCTTAACCAACTGAGCCACCCAGGCGCCCTAGAGGACAACCTTGAAAAGAACCAGCCTATGGAAATGGGTAAGCATTTTGTTTCTAGTTTCTGAGTGGCCCTTTAAATTGAGAGAGGTTTTTGGCCTCCCAGCCTGTCTGGCTGAGGGTAGCATTTCTACATGAATCTCTCTACCACTTGGTGGCATTGCTTACTGTGGGCTCCTTTCGTAATGCAGACACAATTGAATTGAAGCAAATTGATGAATTGCCACATTTCCTCCAACTATTTTAAGGGTTGCGTATAGGATTGATTTTACTGGTCCAGAACCAGAATGTGTAGCTTAGGGAACAGAGGATCCTAGTTTCCCTGATGATGTACCAGCAGGTTCCTTAGTATTGACATCACAAAGTCAGAAGTACACACACCCACCGCTATGATCAGAGACTTGTACAAGACACTGCGAATAAAAAGAGGATGTCTTTAGGTTTGCCAAACTTCCTGAACAATGAAAGCAAGACAGTAAATAAGAGTGCAATAATTGCAAACTCAGAGGCCTATAGGGCTCCGCTTTCAGAACAGAGTATAAAAGAAACAGGTTCAACCATGGATGAGAATGAAGAGTACTGGGAACTATGGTGGGTTGTAGGGCACATATCCATCCAAAGGCTCCATTTGATTGTTGCCATGCAGGAAGGTGGGCCCCTTGTTACCATATCTTTCTTTTTTTTTACCCCTAAAGAGAAACCAGTAATCCAGATATTATTACAAAATACCCAATTTAGAAATGCTGACAATTTATTTTTTAAAATTTTTAAACATTGTACTGTTCAAATAAAGCCTGTCTGCAAGCTAGATACAAGCCACCAGTCTGTGCCCTCTGGCAAGTAGAAAGGTTATGGACTTAGAGCCTATTAAATCAAAAGTCAGGTTGTAGCTCAGCTATTCCAATAGCTGTGCACCGGAAAGTCCCTTAGATGCTCAGATTTCTCATGCCCGGTGAATACCATTTTACTTCAAAAGGTAATTATAAGGAGTAGATAATGTATATAAATAGGCACAGAATCTGATACCTTCTAAGTACTCAAATAACAGTATTCTTTCCTCATTTAGGGAAACAGAACATGGTATAATACAACCATAATGTTATGATCAGTTCATTACCAGTCCAGAGGCATATAGCTAACGACATGTAAGCACATTCTGGGTACAGAGGTCTGTGCCAGGTTCTCTGGGGCAGCAGTTTCCAACCCAGCAATTCATTAGTACCATCAAAATCAATTAGGAGCTTGTTGAAAGTGCTGATTCCAGGGTTCCCCACCCATCATTGTCATATTAAACCTGTGTTCTGTACGTCTACACTCAGATTTATGAGATCTTCTCCCATGCAGTCCAAGAATCTGTATTTTAATAAGTTCCTCAAGGGAGAATGTTTTACAGCCAGTTCGCACTGGTCTTCAGGTTGGTCATTTATGGAAACCACTGCTCTGGGGAATGAGTCATTATTCAGTCTAATTAGGGAATGATGATATGTATATGCACACATGCAAGGAGCAGTGGTAGTAATTAACCAAAGCTCCTTAGATACAATTGTCTTTGATGAGGTGCTGACTGAGGGCACTAGATAGTAGGCTGTTGACAAAGTACTTAGGGAAAACCAGATGGGAAAGGGAAGTGAGCTGTGCCATGAAGCAAGATCAGGACTTTATCAGAAGCGTGCAGAACAGTCTGGCCGTCTAAACAGCAAGGCAGCAGAGATGTATAGATCTGTTTGGACTGAGCTGAAAGTGCATGAGAAATATGGTAGAAGATAACAAGCAGGCAGGAACTGTGTTGTGAAGGTCTTTGAAGGTCAGGCCCCTTCTAAGAAGTGTTTCACATTGCCAAGTATTTTGGTATGGTTGCAACACATTTTCATACCTTTTTTTTTTTTTAAGATTTTTTAAAAAAATTTTTTAGGGGCGCCTGGGTGGCGCAGTCGTTAAACGTCTGCCTTCGGCTCAGGGCGTGATCCCGGCGTTCCGGGATCGAGCCCCACATCAGGCTCTTCTGCTATGAGCCTGCTTCTTCCTCTCCCACTCCCCCTGCTTGTGTTCCCTCTCTCGCTGGCTGTCTCTACCTCTGTCGAATAAATAAATAAAATCTTTAAAAAAAAAAAAATTTTTTTTTAGAGCATAAGCAGGCAGAGCAAGAGGGAGAGGGTGAAGCAGGCTCCCCGCTGAGCAGGGAGCCTGATGCAAGGCTCGATCCCAGGACATCATGACCTGAACTGAAGGCAGATGCTTAACCAACTAAGCCACCCAGGTGCCCCTTCATATGGTTTATGCAAGTGCACACTACATTTAGACCATTTTATTGTAAACAAGTTTTTGCTTGCTGTCATTTCACTTTCTCTTTTTCATGCACACAGTCCCCTTTTGCTGAAATTTCTGTTGGTAATGACCTTTGAACCTTACCACAAGACAAAGAGGAACCCAGAAGGGTGCTGGGCTTAAAGGGCTCCATTATAATCAAAGTAAGTGGAGGAAATAGAAAAAAGAATCAGGCAGGAGGGGGAAGAAAAACTAGAAGGGCTTTGGAAAAGAAGATGGAGAAAGGAGGCCCAGAAAGCAGAGTGAGCTAGTGGGGCATCCAGAGCTTTGGGGGGCCATGGGGGCAGGCTTCTTTAATTCTCTACAGCAGGATCCTCTGCTACTGATGGCTAAACCCTGGTGCTCACTGGAACTGTAGGTTGAGTAGTAGAGGGAAGGGGACTTCCATATTGGTGATCAGCAGAGAGCCTCCCGGAATGCATCAGGAGATGCCTGTGGTCACCAGAGGCTCTTACAGCCTCAAGTTCAAGGCAGTCATCTTAGCTGCCACCACAGAAAGCAGTGGACTAGAGATCTAGTCTGTAGTGTTTTTTTCTGCTCTTTGAAGAATTATATGACTTTGAGCAGGTCACTTGTCTCCTCTGCACCTCAGTCCCCTTTGTGAATAATAAAGGGGTTGCATTAAGTCAGTGGTCTTCAGCTTTCAGTTTCAAACAGCATTGGGACTGGACCCTTCCAACTCCATTTTATCTGAAGGACTGGTGGCTAAAGCAGATGAGGTTGGAGTTGCTCGGATTGAAGTGAGGGTGGATGCTGCTTGAACAACCTGTGAGGGATCAGATGCGCATTATTAAAGCACTTTTGAGCTCTAAGCATACAGAAAGTTGTCATGCAAGGCCTGAGGAACTCCCAGAGAACTGTCCCAAGCCACAAGAGAGATTCTCATTGGGTCTGCTGGAAATCACTGTGGCCTTGGGGTGGACCTTTCTGAAGCTGTTTTGTTACTCTCAGGACATCTGGGCAGGGAGGAAAAGACAGCCAACAACTAGAGTGAAGGCCCACCTCCCTCCCTGCAGGAGCCACAGGTAGCAGCTGGAGCACCTATGGCTGGACATCTACAGCAAGCCAGCCCCAGGGCCTGTGACCTTCCCCTGTGCCAGCTGGAGAAAGTTACTGCTGCCACTCCTTGTTTGCAGAGCTCCCTGTGGCTTAGAGGTGTAAATAAACATCCTCTCACCTTGGGAGAGTTGGGGAAGGGGAGTTTATTGCTCATCCATCAAATGTTTATTGAGCACCTACTATGTGGCATAAAGGCTAGGCCTGCACTTGGAACTGGAAGAACAGTTGGAAGGGGTACGTTGAGTGGACGTCTACCATTTACCAGATCCCGTGCTATGTACATCTCATTCACTATTAAGTGCTCACCACAGCTCTATGAAGGATGCATTATCACCCCCTTTTATGGATGAGGAAACTGAGACTCAATAAAAGTAAGTCTCTTGTCAGAGTGACACACAGATGGAATATTTTCTAGCTGGTTACCCAGGTTAATTTGGCTGCTTCTATACCACCTCGCTTCTGCCTCAACTGTAGTCTGTAATCTACCACTTAGCAACTCTGGCAAGATGGTCGAGCACTCTGAGCCCCTGTAGCCTTCTTTTTTTCCCCCCACTGGATTACTGACTTCCTACGGAAATACACAGCTCAGGAACAGCTAGATGCCTCGGGCAAGGTATGCAGGAAAGGGTGTGGAGCATTGGTGCCCTCTCCAGGCCCCCCATTCTCCTCACATCTCCCCATGCCCACTAACCCAGCTCTCCGAACAACCCCCATGGGCCTCTTTGACAAGAGATGAGGGTTACCATGACCCTGACTCCATTATAGTGTTGTAGTAAGCACTGAAGGAGAAATCGAAAGTGATAGGGCACCTGGCTGGCTCAGTCAGAGGAGCACCTGACTCTTGATCTTGGGGTCGGGAGTTCGAGCCCCACGTTGGGTGTAGAGATTACTTAAGTAAACTTAAAAACGTGGATGTGAAACCCTTTTACAACTGATAACACTTATGCAAATGTGAAAGTATTATTGTTACATAAGGAGAGGAAGTAGGTGTCCTGAAAACAGCCTCCTCCCCTTGTTCCTGGAAGATAAAAACACTTGGGAGCAAACAGCCATAAAGTGACTCTCCTCTGAGACTGACATCCTAGGTTTGTTCTCTCCACTTTTGGTGGCCCAGGGATCTTAGGAGCTGGGCGTAGGAGGGGAGGAGGGACCGGAGAGGGGGAGAGAAAGGACTCTGGGTCAGGTCAAGGCCTGTAGCTCCAAACTGGACTTTGAAGTGTCTGAAAATATCTCATCAAGGATTTAACAGGGATGCGATGGTTCCAGAGGCAGGATAAGAAAGACAAGGATTGAATGAGCTGTTCTTGGGAAGGCAGCCACCAGCCATAGCAACCATGAGATTCTTGTGCTCCCCACTGGCCCCCTGCCAGACCGGGCTACCTGACGATACTTAACCCACTGAGGACAATGCCTCCTCCTCTAAGCTGGGGCCTTTTCCTTCCTGGCCTTTTCCCGGGAAGGGAGGGAGAACAATTGACCCAAACCGTTTCTACCCAGGTGTTTGCGCCTGTAAGCCTGGGCTCTAAAGCAAATACCACATGTCTATGCGGCCACCGTGGCAGGCCCATCACACAGCAGGCAGACTCCTCAGCTGCCTTCCATCCAGTCCTGGCTGTGCTGAGCCCCAGAGAGGCAGCCCATTGTCTTCCCCTCAGGGGAAACTTCCACCCTGGGGTTTATGAGCCCAACTTTGATTTTTGTCTCCTCTTCAATGATAATAGAAGTGCTAGACCTCAGTACAAAACTGATACAGGTATCCCCCACTTTCCAAAAGTTGGAGTTATGTCACTTCACTTTTACAGGAGACCTGCATTAGTACCTGTTTGCGCTAACCAAAAGAAATCCAGAGGATTTTCACTTCTCTGATAAAAGCCACTACCATACTAATGTAGGTACTTCATGAAAGCTAAGTGGTGTAACATGAACTTTCAGAAGCTGGGGGATACTCTTCACTTTACACCACTTAAGTTTATGAAAGGTTTCATAGGAATGCTCTACTTTTGTTTTGGTGGGTTTTTTTTTTTTTTTTTTTTACAGCAGGGGGAGGGCTCAGGGGGGTGAGAGCCCCCGACGTGGGGCTCAATTTCCTGGCCCTGAGATCATGACCTGAGTCAAAACCAAGAGTGCGACACTTAACCCACTGAGCCACCCAGGCGCCCCAGGAAGGCTCTACTTTTGGATAGTGAGGGAAACCTGTATATGTCAAAAAAGAAAGCAAGGAAGAGAGATATGGAGAAGGAGCAAAGGAAGGGAAAGAGAAAAGCATGCCTAATGTGGACTCCAAGGAAATCACCACCATCAGTGCAAACTGATGTGACAAGTGATGTCGAGGTCAGGGGGCTGCCACGCTGCCCAGGCACTACCTTTCTTGGGGTGGCATGGGCTCGGGGCCAGGCAGAGGCTTGGATGGAACATTTCATCTGTTACCCTGTTTGCACTGATGTCCGTTGCGGAAACCTTCGCACAGGCCCACTCCCTGAACTTGATCTCTCAGCAGATTCCACACAGCAGCATCTCCTGAATTGGCTCGTGGGCCTGCTGTGCTGGCCTCACCTCAGCAGCTTCACGCTCCGTGAATGAGCGGTCATTCCCTGTGATGACACAGGTTTCACTGCCTCTTCCTTTTACCCCCACGAAGTCCCTCTCTCCCTGCACATATCGAAGGCAGCCTCCCGAGGGTATCTCAAATATGTCTTAAACTAAGCCTTTCAGCCGTCATGTGGTGTCCACTGAGCAGGAACCTCCCGTCTCTGATGCCCTCATGCAACACCACCACCACCACCTCCCCCAAAATGTCCCCTCACAGAGAGGACACCAGGGTGGGCGTTGTTCACTGGGCCTTTATACCAGTGTCACCACATCAGAGCTGCCTGCCCCACCCCACCACCAGCAGGTGTTAGTGTTTAGCTGAGTTTGCTCTTTCCATCTTCATGGGCCACTTCCATTACTTTTATGACCTGTTGAATAACAAGAATTCAACCAAGTAAGTGTTCAGGATCTAATTGGCTTTATTAACTGATTTGTGAATCAGGCAGCATCCTGTCTAGCAAGTAGAGGAGAGCTCCATTGAGCTGCAGGAAAGAAAAGGTTTTCAAAGGCAGAAAGAGAACAGAAAAAAAAAGGAAATTATTAGCAAAGAATGCATTGTTTTAGGCAAGGTCACCCTTCTTCCAAAGGGAAGGGAAAGGGTCTCTCAGTACATTTCCTAGTGCTGACCAGGAAATTCCAGGCTGACTGGTTAAAGGTTACAATCCAGGGGGAGCTGAAACTGCAGTTAGGTTAGGTATTAAGTCTTGGTTTGCAGACATTGGGCTTTTAACATAAGTGACTCCATTTTGGGCCTGAGGTTTTCTTTCTAACAGTCCCCAGTGTGAATCCCAGAGGCTGACTAATAAATGCCACACTGAACTCCAAGTCCATCCTCCCCCCATGACTCTTTACTTGGACCCAGCGTGTCTCACCCAATCCCTTTCCCTTAAGAGGTATCTCTCAGGAGACCACTCAGGCAGTAAACCCAGGCAAGTCTGTGCTACATAGTCCAAGCAGCTCCTGATACAGCTGTTAACCCCGTGGCTGCACGTGAACCCACAGATCACACTGGAGTGAAGCCCCGGTTTGACCTGCAGCCTTGTGGAGACTGTGACCACTCCAGGACCACGGAACGGAGGAGCCCAGTCACCTTGAGCCAAGATTGGGAAACAGATTCCCTGAGGAGGACACATGAAGTGGGGGAGCAGTGAAAGCCCAGGATCAAGTATCTCCTACGCCCAGGCCCTACATGTGGAAACAGCTGTTCAAACTGTAACAAAACCAGGTTGATTGTGTCAGTCACAGAAGGAAAGTCAGCATAAATGGAGCTTAGAAAACCTGGCTTATCTCTCAGGATTGCCCCGTGGGCAAGGTAAATATTTAGTTCCAGCCCTGGAATGGTGCCTGCTAATTCAGTGTTTTGCTATCTTTTTTTTAAATTCATTCATCTTGCAAACATCTGCTCCCCCCCTCTGTGTGGCCAGCCAAGGCGTGGCACTTCCATACTCGGATGGCTGAGAGGCGATCCTCGTCTTCCTCGTCTTCTGTCAGGTTGGGTCAGGGGGTCTTGGTTGGGGAGATGGACGGGAGCCCGCATTGAGAAGGGCTTCAAAGAGGAGTCACTTTTAAACTGGGGTTTTGGCTGGTGTGTAAACCTCATGAGATGAACACAGGTAGGGAGGGGCAGGGGAGAGTGTTCCAGATCTAGGGAACAGCATGTCTCTGGCTGGCTAGGTGACTTCTAAATGCAAGCTTCCGTGGAAGCACTTCCAGGCCGGCAGCACTCAGTGCAAGGGGAGCAGCACGGACTGCAGGGTTTGTAGATCTGGCAGCCACTCACTGGCAGGAGCAAGTCCCTTTCTCTCAGCCTCAGTTTCCTTCAGAAAAATGGCAGAGCACAGTGATGATCCAAGGGTGGGCTTGAGTACCGCCCTGTATGGGTCCAAGTCCTACTACCGCTGACGGGCTGGCCAGTCATGGGTCGCTTGCATTCCATTCCCTCCTCTGAAAACGGAGAAAATAGAAACGCACATCCCAGAAGCTTGTTTTAAGGACTAAGTGTGATCTGAAGCACGCTACATACTTTTACCTGAATAAATATTAGCTGCTGTTAGTGTAGTGTTATTTGTGTGGAGTCAGGACTAGCAATGCCTGTCCCAGGGTTCTTCCAAGCCAATACTGATCGAAAGCCTACTGCGAGCTCTAGGCTGTCTGGGCACCGGTGTGCCACAGTCCTGCAGGTTGCCTCCCCCGGGAAACTGACAGAGTTCAGTGCACAAGATGTTTACTAAGAAGTGCCTCGGGGCGCCGAGGTGGCTCAGTTGGTTAAGCATCTGCCTGTGGCTCCGGTCATGATCGGCTCCTGGGATGGAGCCCCGCATCGGGCTCCCTGCTCAGCGGAGAGTCGGCCTCTCCCTCTCCCTCTCCTTCTGCCACTCTGCCTGCTGGTGCTCCGCAACCCCCTCGCAAATAAATATATAAAAATCTTACAAACAAAACTAAAGTGCCTTTAGGACCCACACATGTGGAAGAGACCAAAGCAAGGTTGGGCTGGGAAGAGGAAGAGATGGAGCTGCCACACAGGCCCAGTGGTCACCCTGACTGGCCCCACCCAGAGCTCGGAAGTCACCCCAAACTGCGCTAACTCTACCCCCAACCTGATCAGTCATTGGCTGGAGGCTGCTGCAGAAAAGAGTGTGAAGTTGAGTGAGGGGCTTCCTTTCCCCAGAGAGGCCAACGACTGAGGGCATGTACACTATGCCAGCACTCATCTGGCCGGGGCGGGGGGCGGGGGCAGGCATCCCTAGTGCTCCAAGCTGCACAGGACAGCATCCCCCACAAGTAGTCAAGGGAACAGATGAAAATCCCTGCTGTCCCCAAGAGGCTGTGCCAGTGCGGGCTTTTGTTCTAAAGATTACTGTCAGGATTCAGTGAAATACTGCAGGCGAAGAATGACAGCTGAAGATAGTGAAGCAGATCAGGGCGATTACAAGGTGAAAGGAACCGGAGGAAGGGCGGCAGTTGGACAGAGGGAACTCGGCCACCTGCTGGTGTCTGGGTCCTGCTCTTCCTGTCCTCCGGGCTCTGACACGAACAAGCACTCCAACTCCCACAGGGTTCTGCACCTCTTGAGTCTCTCCTCACTTTGTAAATAAAACCCTGGCACCAGGCCCCTTCTGACCTCACCTGGAGATGGCCAGATCCTGCCCAAGGACTCCCTTCCGTGAGAGGTGGCTGGTCTGCTGGGGGGAGCTGAGCTGCTGGCACTCCAGTTCAGGGAGGCGGGCGCCAAGCAAAGACCCCAGGAGAAGGAATGAGATTTCTGATGTAGAAAAAATGTTAGGGTTCCAAGCCAATGGCCAAGAAAGGATTCTTGAGATACCTTTGGTACAAAAAGTTGGTTTTATTGAAGCCCGGGGACAGGACCTGTGGGCAGAAAGAGCTGCATTGGGGTTGTAAGGGGTGGTGATTATATGCTTTCAAGTTGGGAGGGGGCTAGGGACAGGACAGACCTCCAAGGTATTTTGGAAACAAGGTTTCTAGGACCCTGAGGGGGCTAGCTATTGTTGGGAAAGGTCATTTAGTATTGTTTAGTAAACCCTTAGTCAGGAGACCCCTCAGGTGTGTTATCAGTGAGCCATGTGAGCTTGGAGGAGAATTCCTAACGTGTCTTGGTTGGGGGTGGGGGTAGAGGTAAAGGGAGCTTCCAAAGGAATTTCTGGTGTTTAAAGTAGACCCCAGGATCCTGGAGGGTGGCCTAAGATTGCCTTTTGCCCTTATCGAAGTGTCAACATGGAGGCAGTTGAGTCTAGAGGAATGTCACTCTGCCTATTTCTAGAACTTGTCAGTGGGCTTTAAGTAGTAAGGAAGCTGAACAATTTTTTTCTGCCTTTGTTTCCCACATCAGTTTCCTTGGCATGGACCTCTCCCAAGTCTTTGGAAAACTGGGGAGGAAGTCCACTGGCAGAAGGGCCCGCTGCCAAGTGCCCAAGTGTACCCAGTTGCCCTCCCAGCAAGGAACCTGATACCAGGCAGGAGGAAAACCTTCAACCACTGTGCTATCAGTTCCTGGAAGGTGGGGCCAGTGGGAGGGAGAGGGGGATGGTCAAGGAGGAAGTGATGGTGGCTCAACCTCTGACCCCTTCCTTTGTCCACCCTTCCCTCTTGGCCTCAGTGTCCCCGACCTAGGTGGGATGGGGGTAAATACAAATTCAAGACCTGGCAAATACAAATTCAAGACATCCAGGTCAAGTTCAGCTGCAGATAAACAATAGATAATGTTTTAGTGTAAGTCTGCCTCATGCAGTTTTGGAGATACACTTTAAAAAGTGTTCTTTCTCTAAAATTCAGATTTATCAGGCAATCCTAGGTGGGTGCAGATCATAAGCTGGGGAGAGCCTGCGGCAAATCCAGACAGGACAGATGGCCAAGGACAGAGCCAGTGTTAGAGAAAGGGACTCATCGAAGGACACACCCAGTAATCCTGCAGCTCCCCAAGGAACGTCTGGAGGAAAGTGAAATGGATCTCACAGCAGGAACGCAGCAGGGGCCCTGGGGAGGCTCAGCCCGACTCTGTCCTGGTGCAGGCAGGGCCTCAGTTGGTCCCCTTGACTCCCCCTGTTGTTCTGGGTGACCTTGGTCAACTCTGGGCAAAGGCAGGCTGGGCCTGCTCTGCCTATGGGTGGGGCGGAGTGCTAGGGGGTTGTCTGAGTGGAGAAGCAGGCCCCTAAGGGGTGTTGCAGCTTCTCCCTTGCATAGGAGCAGGAATGCCACCCCACCTCACCTCTGCTCCCCATCACAGAGGCAAATCTGGGCATCACTCCTCAGAAATCAGACCCGCACCCACTCTTTCTTATCCCCATCCCTGGAAGCGGCCAGTTTCTCTCCATCTGTAGTCCTTCCCAAACTTCAGTGCTCTCTTTAATATCATAATGATAATTACACATTATGGAATCTATCCTCTCGGCCAGGCATCTTGTTTCATCTTGACAGTGTCCTTATGAAGTAAATAACATCATCACCCGCATTTTACAGATGAGGAAAACGGAGGCTCAGGAAGGTGAATTAAGTTATCAAAAGCTCCTTGCTTGCATTTCACAGCAGTAGAAAACTACTCAAATCTCGGTCTGGGTGGCTCTGGGGCCCATGCTCCCTGTATTTTGTAGAGCTAGGAGTATTATGCCCTCTGTGTCTGCCCTTTGGCCCAGAGTCCTGGGGGACGAGCACTGACTGGGTTTTTTCTACCTGAATCCTCAGTCCCTGGCACGGAGGAAATAATAGTGTTTGTTGAAAGACTAAGTCTTGTTGAAAGATCAAAATGTACCTTTATATCCCTCCCCTTTCCCCTGGCCCTCTGCCTACCCTCCCAGGCCTTGTAGCAGCCGACACTTGGAATGTAAAGAGCCTTCCACGTGTCCATTCTCAGCTGGGGCTAGGGCTCAGAGGAAGGAACTGGCTTGTGACTTAGTCTGTCCTGTAGCTCTCCTCCAAAGGAAGCCCCTCCCCAGGCCCGCCTGGGCGCAGGGACGTGTCCTTAGTCCCTAGAGGAGATAATGCCTTTGTCCCTACTCAGATAAACAAACAGAGCTGCTAGATGTGTAATTGGAGGTGCAGGAGCAGCGCCCCACCCACAGAGATGGGCCAGGCCTTCCTCCCAAGGTCACCGGCAGGAGCCTGAAGACAGCTAGGGCCAGTGAGATGGAAAGGTCAAACTTATTAACCCATTTTGTAGATGGATAAACAGGCCCAGAGCAGGGAGGCCTTGCCCCATGCCACCAGCTTCCCTGCCTCTTCCCACACAGAAGCACAGAGCCTCAGGGTCGTACCACACGGGGGCACTATTCGTAATGTGGACTCTGTATAGGGACCCCCTAGAGTTTGGTATCTGAGCAGCCTTTCTGCAGACCTGTGTGCACATGCGCACTTCACCACCACCCATGACTCTGGGCCCATGTAGACCCTTCTACTCTCCCCACCCTTCCATCCCACCCCTCCCAACCACCAACCCCCCCCCCCCCCGGCACTGTCAGATCAGAGCCACAGGAAGCAGGGCCAGCAAGTGTGCAAACTGAGAGCCAAGATGGGGAAGTTTATTTTCCAAGATTCATCTAAACACATGGGGAGTATTTTTAGCCCCTGGCTCCCACCCAGATGCCAAAGCTAAACAGGGGGCCAGAGGGAGGCCCAAGAGACAGGCCATTGGGAATACAGAGCAGCCAGCGGAGACAGGGTGGGGCAGCGTGCTACAGACCCCACCCTACCCCTGGTCCAAAGATTCGTCTCCCTGGGAACTGCCACCAGCCAAAAATGGGAGCTGAGGAGGTACAGAGAAGTGACCCCAAATTCTGACAGGTCCCTTGATGTAGGAAAGATGTTAGGGTTCAAAACCGACGGCCAAGAATTCTTGAGATGTCTTTGGTGCAAAAAGGTGGTTTTGTTAAAGCAAGGGGACAGGATCCATTGCAGAAAGAGCTGCACTGGGGTCATGAGGAGGGGCCCATTATATACTTGCAAGTTGGAAGGTTGTTAGGAGACAGATTTCCAGGACCTTGAGGGGGCTAACTATTGTTAGAAAAAGGTCATTTATTACTGTTTACTGAAACTCAGGAGACCCTTCAAATGTCTATCAGCGGGCCATATGCTTAGAAGAGGATTCCTAACATGTATCTTGGTTGGGGCTGGGGGTAGAGATAAAGGGAGCTTCCAAGGGAATTTCTGTATGTTTAAAGTAGACCCCAGGATCCTGGAGGGCCTTTGGCCTTTGGCCCTTATCAGAGTGTCAACATCGACACAATTGAGTCCCTAGAGGAATATCACTCTGCCTCTTTGAAGGATTTGTCAGTGGGCTGTAAATAGTAAGGAAACGGAAGAATTTTTCTTCCGCCTTTGTTTCCCACATCACCCTAACCTCTCTCTGTGCCTCAGCATCTCGTCTGTGCAATAGAGAAATAATACTACAGGATTGTAGTGAGGCCCGTGTCTGGTACTCAGGGGGTGAATGTGTATCATGGTCTGTGCTGGGAGTCAGTAATCTCAGAGAAGTCAGGTGGTGACCAAAACTGTCAGGCACTGCACCCTCCCCAGGCCTGGGCAGCCACAGTGCTGTGTGTGTGTACACACTGTATGCCCAGTGCAGGGACCAAGGGGCATTAGAAATAAATGAAAGCAGGGCTGTGGGGAGGGTAGGCTAGCCCTCTCTCTGCATCATCAGGCAGGCTCAGCCCCCTGTCATCTCTGGCAGACTTGCGTCAGGAGCCAGGCGGGGTCTCCAGGGAGGAAGCGCCTTCTCTAGAACGGAGTCAGCCCAGGGTGGTGGGGCAGCACGGAACGACTGGATTGAGTCAGAAGAGGAGGCTCTCAAGAGCACACACACCCCACAAGAGGGATTGCCTGTCAGGCTCGACCTCCAGGGTGTGGGGCCAATTCCAGGAATGGCTCCTGCAGTGACTGGCCAGGAATGACCTTGCTGTGAATCACAGCACTTTGTCGGCCTTACGCATGAAGGAGGGCGGACACAGCTCAGGGAAGAGGTTTCAGCTGTGGGACGTGAACAAGCTGTACCCATTCTGGCACCCACTGGCCAGGTTTACTATTATGGGGTCAGGGGGACGAGGGAGGGTCATGTGCCTTCCCCTGGGCTCCTCTAGTCCCTTGGGGAGAGCTGGGGGTTCCAGCTCCTGCTGCCCTGTTATTCACTGAATGCCGCCTTGAGGGCAGGGACGGAGTGGGGTGGGGTTGTTGTGGGGGGCACAGTTGGGATTTCTGAGAGCCCTGAGCCTTGGGTGGGAGGGGCAGGGTACTGCTGAAATCTCAGATCCCCCACAGGCTGCACCAGGAACCAAAGAACAGGTTTGGTGTCCACACACCCCCTGCTGACACAGGCTGCCTGCTGTTGCCATGGTGATGGTAATACCACCCCCCCACACACGGCTACAAGGTCACCCGCGAAGGGAGGGGGGTGCTTATTCTTGGTCACGAAGGGGAAAAGGGGAGGGGAGGCTTCTCCCTCTTCCCAGACCCAGGGGTGGTCAGAGGCTCTGAGAGTGTCAAGGCAGCAGAAGGCCTAGAGGTCACCTCCACCAACCAGGTCCCTTCCAGAGACTAATGGCTTGCAGGGGGTGGGCATGGAGGGGCTTAATGGGATCCCTTGAGTGCCCGACTAGCTTACACATCTTCCTTTGGGGAAGTTCACCACCTCCAGATGGTAGAGCCTGCTAGAGACCCCCAGGGACTCCTCTTCACCCAGCAAGGCCCATTCTCCTCCCCTTCCCCCAGCTCATGCTCCACAATCCAGCCCTGCCCTGGATGATGAGATCCCAGAGCCTGGGACCCCTCCAACCCTTCTTGCCAGGCTTGGGACCTGTCTTTGGGGCCCTTATCTCCTCCTTCAGTTTTCTGGACCCTCCTCTCCACACCTGCCTCCTCCTGGTCTCATGAAGTGTCCAGAGACCCTTGGATTCACCTGTGACCCATCAGCTAGCTCCAGGATCACTGCGGCCACCTCCCCTCCCACTTCACCCCTGCAGCCCCGCTTCCCCCAATGCAGCACATTAGGCCCCTCTGCTCTAGCCTCTGGGGGGTCCCAGCTATCTCACATTGAAAACCAGCATCCTTTCAATGTCCTACTACAAGCCCTCCCTGCGCCCCCCACTTGACCTCTCCCTTTTCCCTGTTACCCCTCCCCTCTCCTGCCCTCCAGCTCTCTCTAGGACTTTCTCCTTCCCTCACTCCAGTCCTGCTGGCCTCCCTGCTGTTCCTCTGACTGGTGCCCTTCTCTCCACACTGGAGCACCTGATGGCTTCCAGATGGTCCCCCTCCCTGGCCTCCTTCAGTTCTTCCCTAACCTTCCCTAACCACCTTCCTTTCCCGATTTCTCCTTCTCCATAGCTCTTACTGCCTTTGGAGACAGTGTACGATGTATATTTTATTTTTAGTGACTCCAGCTAGACTGGGGACTCCGGGAGGGCTGGCATTTTTCATCTGCCTTCCCTGCCACATCCCCAGTGCCTAGAACTAGACGCTCAAGAAGTACTGGGCAAGGGGCGCCTGGGTAGCGCAGTCGTTAAAGCGTCTGCCTTCGGCTCAGGGCGTGATCCTGGCGTTCCGGGATCGAGTCCCACATCAGGCTCCTCCGCTCTGAGCCTGCTTCTTCCTCTCCCACTCCCCCTGCTGTGTTCCCTCTCTCGCTGGCTGTCTCTCTGTCACATAAATAAATAAAATCTTAAAAAAAAAAAAAAAAAGAAGTACTGGGCAAATAAATGAACCCCCTGGTGCCTACCTTGCCTAGGCTGCCCCCACACATGACCCACACTCTCCAGCCCGAGTACAGAGGAGACAGCGCTGGGCTGGTGTCTGAGCCACCTCGGCCAGAGCCCCACTGTGTGGCCTCCACCCAGCCTGCTCTCCTTTCTGAACTTTGGCTTCCCCCGTTATACCATGAAGAGGCTGGATTGGAACTTCTCTGGTTTTCTCTGTGTTGGAACTTGAGCTGTCTTTGCATCTGTCCAAGTGGGGTGTAGACAGGGAGTTCACAAAGCGGGAAGGGGGTGCCTGGTGGTCCCTGCTAAGAAGAAATCTCCAGAACTCCAGGCCCCCCCGGAACGGTGGCAGTTTGAGGGAAACGGCAGGATGGTCCTGGAAACTAAAATTAGACCTGAGAAGGGTTTCTCCAAAAATATATCCGTTTAATCATCATCCAAATCCATTCTAGGAAGCCTGAGGAATGAAGGCCCCAGGCCTCTACACACCGAGAGCAGAGGTCAAGTGTCCAGAAGGGAGCAATCATCGGAGGAAGCCAGCCGTCAAGCAGGTGAATGTGGGGACCAGCAGGGCGGGCAGAGGCAAGGGCAGCAGCTGTCCTGGGGCCTGAGACTTGAACACGAGGCGCTGCCCCTGTTGCTGCAAGGGCCTGACATTTTCTGTCATTCTCAGTTTCTGCTCCTTATCATAGTACAGCTTCTGGGAGAAGGTGAGGATCTGTGGAAGGGATGGGACTCAGCAGGAAGTGAGGAGCAAGCAGAGCTGTGCTCCCTGCTGTGTGACCCCAGGCCATTCACCTTGCCTCTCTGAGCCCTCTTTAGTAAAGGGGCTCAGAATCCCTAGCTCTTGGATTTTTGTTTGTTTGTCTGTTTGTTTTTGGGTCCCCCCCGCCCCCAGCTCTCAGGTTTTTGTGCAGACGAAAAGAATAAGGGATGTAGAGTGCTTGGCACTGGTGGGGGCTTAGTTCCCATTAGCTTCCCTTAGCCAGGTGGACACACAGCTCACAGTTTTGAGGGCCCATAATCACTGATCACTGCTGTATTACCGCTGTTACTACAGAAGAGTGGTTCTCAGACTTGAGTGCATTAGCATCATGGCGGGGTGGGGGTGGGGAGGCTTGTTGGGCCCCACTTTCCTGGCCCCACCCCCAGAGCAGTTTCTGATTCAGTAGGACTGGGGTGAGATCCCAGAATTCAAATGTCTAGCAAGTTCCCAGATGATGTTGATGCCACTGGACCAGGGACCACACTTTGAGAGCCACTGTTCTGCAATGCAGGTATCACTGGGGCAGGGATATTGGCCCTTGGGTTCACGGCTATATCCCTGGAGCCTAGTGCGTTATAAGGCCTTGAGTACCATTGTTGAATGAATGGACTGTTTTCCTACTGTGGCTACACTGCCCCTCTCTCAGCTGCCATTGGCCAGCTCCAGCCCCTCCCCCTTGCTGACCCCTCCTCCCCCAGGACACCAGCTCCCTGCCCTCAGCTGGAAAAGTCCCACCTGCTTGCAGGGGGCAGTGTGGAAGCCTTTTCTTACAGCTCTTGCCACAGCCACCCCTCCATCCCTCAAACCAGGGAGGGAATAAGCAAGACCTTTCTTTTTTATCTGCCCCACGGAATGTCTATGGATTCAACCAACAGGACCTCAGCTCCCTGGGGTGCCCCATCCCCACCCCAGCCTGGGGGGCCTCCATGAGGATCCAGAGGAATGGTTTCTAGGTCATTGGGCAGTTGGAGGCCGCACCCTTGGCTGGGCCGGATGTACCTGATCCTTGTGGAGCTGAATGCGCTCCTGGAACACCGTCCAGACGACCTCCTCCTGGCAGTCTGGAGTGGTAAGTGAGCCCAGGTAGCGGTAGTAATGCCTCAGTTTCTCCTTCTTGGGCAGCAGGTCGAACAGGCTGATGCTCTCTTTCATCTCGGTGGTCATCTCTGGGGCGGGGATATGTACAGAGGATACTGTCAGTTGGTGGGGGAAGCAGGGGATCCCCGAGAGCCCAGGCCACTACATCATCCCAGCCCTTCCTCTGTAGGAAGAGGTCTCCTCCCCTCTCCTTCCTCCCAGCCACTCACCAGGTCTGGGGACATAAGACAGTGCCTCCACCAGGGGCTGGAAGCCATCATTCTCCTCAGATCCAGCCTGGAACAGAAGGGAAGGGGGCTTGAGAGGGACTTGTGGAGAGCCAGGAGTGACCACCAGTCCATTCTCCTCGTCTGGGGTAGGGAGGGCAGGCAGCTTCTGGGACTGAGGCCCCAAGAGGCTCTGGGCTCCTCACCTAGGGGTATACAAGTCGCTGAGAAACCGAGGGGAAGTTGGGGTCCCCCATCCCCTCCTGCCTTGCTGGAATCCCAGATCTCTGGATCCTAAGAAGCAGGCTCTTAGACCCTAGGGGATGAGGGTCCCACCTCCACCAGGAAGGCCAGCACTGCAAATTCATCTTTGGAATCCTGGGCCTCTTTCGCATTCCTCGATGTCCCTTTCTCTTTCTCGTGTACTATGTGCATCTGGTGGTGGGAAGAGGAATGGAGAGAGGACCTGTGAGGGGGCTGGAGCACCCTTCTTGCCCAAGGCAGGTCCACCCAGAGCCCAACCACGCACCAGCCTGGAAAAGGGCCCTCACCTCCATGGCAAAGCGACCCCCATCGAGGGCGTGCTCTGAGCCCTCATTCAGCTTCTCGGACCAGTGCAGGTGCAGCTGTACAGCCCGGTACTGGGCAGCCAGTCCTCCTCCAGCAATGGAGGCCTCGTCCTCCAGCAGCACCATCACTGGAGGGCACAAGAGGGGGCCGAGTCCTCGCACCTGCTCCCCTAGCCTCTCCCAGCACCCCCTCCTCCCAGCCCCACCCACACAGAAGCTTCTCCCCTGCCTCCCATCCTTCACAGGCAACAGCCCTGGGCCTTCAGGGACAGGATGGGATCGGACAGGTGGTACAGCCCAGACCTGTCCCTGGCCACACACTGCCCCCCACAGCCTGCCTCTCCCTCTGCACACCCCCGCTAGCCCATACATGTACCTCAGCCCAGTCCCGCCCCTGCTTCAAGCCCTCCCCTCATTCCCAGGCCTTCTCAAGGGAATATCCAAACTCCTCAGCCCTGGGGTCAGTGACTTACCCCGGGCCCAGTTCAGCTGCTCCTGGCTTGACTCTGGCCCATCCTAGTTCTGCCCTCTACCTCCATGCACACGGTGCCGCACACGGTGCCACACACAATTTTCTGAACACGCCAAGCCACTTCATAACTCTGCGCCTTTGCCACATTGTTCCTTTTTCCTAGCATGCTGCCCTCCTTTACCCAGACTGCTCCGATGAAAGTACTGAAGGTACTGTGAAGTGTTCCCTCCCTTCCAAAGCCCGTCCTGTTTCCCCGACCCTCCCACCCCTGGGCTTTGCAGCCCCTCCACAGCAAAGGTGAACCTGGAGGACCCCCCCCCCACCGCCCAGGTCCCCACCTCCCACCCGCCCGACACCCACCTGAATGCCCACTGTTTTGGACTTTCCACTTTTGCTTCTTGTCATAGCCAGAGAAGGAGAAGGGTCCCAGGTCTGGATCTACCTGTGCCTTTGTAGTGACAATGTTGATGGGGGATTGGCTGTTCTTCTGGCAGTCTCCACCCCACTGGCTAGGTCCTGAGCAGGGAGGAAGGGTCAGCTGAGAGTCAGGGGCACAGGGCACCTCCTCAAGTTCAAGGAGGGGAAGGGGACAGTGCTTGGAAGCTGTGAGTGGCATCCCCTGGAAGGGGACATAGGAAAAGACACCCTAACAGCATTATCTGAGGGCTTGGAGGCGGAGAAGGAGCCCTTGGAAGATGCTGATTCCCTGAACATGGGTGGCTGGGGCATGGGGAGGGGACAGCACGGTTCAGTCACTGAAACATGGCACAGGCAGCAGGACAGCAGACTGCAGGGAAACTGATCAACAGTGGAAAAAAAATAAATGCAAAGGACAAGCTCCCAGGTCCACCCGAAGAGGTGTCACTGGAATAGAACCAACTCTCCATTTTGTTATAAAAGCAAAATGTGGAGCGCCTGGCTGGCTCAGTTGGTGGAGCATGTGCCTCTCGATCTCAGGGTTGTGAGTTCAAGCCTCATGTTGGGCAGGGAGCCTACTTAAAAAAAAAAAAAAGTAAAATGTGTCTCTATATCTGATGGTACGTTGATTTGTTTGATAGAACACTTCCCCTCTTAGTGACAGTGACAGCAGATGCCAGGGAAGACTCGGGTCACTCTACCTTCCCTGTCCTCAGAGCACCAGGACTGTGTGTGTGTGTGTGTGTGTGTGTGTGTGTGTGTGTGTGTTTGAGGAACTGCTATCTGGCTGGGGGGCCATCATTACCCTTATCCTTCCCACCCTCCCTGGGTTTTCATTTTGACTTGGGCAGTCCCCACCATGCAGAAAAGCCTGTCCCCAAGACTTTCTGTACTCACCCAAGCAGGTATAGTTGGAGGCCCTGGCTTGAATGTCGTAGCACCAGTGTGACTCTGGAGTAGAGAGAGGAAGGATATGAGACCTGTGTTGGTGTATTTGTGCACACATGTGTCTAGGAATAGACTTGAGCTGTGTGCACATAAGCAACACTCGTGTGTGTGTGTGTGTGTGTGTGTGTGTGTGTGTGTGTGTGTGTGTATACAGTGGGCCAGAGACTAGGAATATCCCTGGAGTCAGAGACCCCCTTGGGTTGGGATGGAGCATTCCTGGAGTCTGGGACAGAGGCCCAAAAGGAGACTTGAGAAAATATAAGGATGATATAGGGATGGGGCCAGAAGTGGTAGAAGCAGCCAGGCGCCAGGTGTCCTGACCCATGGCTGACCACCTGGTCATCGTGCCCAGGGCACTGGTCGTCAGGCAAAGCAGCCACTCCTGAGAGGCCTGGGGAGGCCTTCTGAGGCCCTCACCTCCACCCCAGGAGCTGGCCTTGACACTGTCCTCCAGCCGCTATCAGCCTCCTCCTCCTCCTCCCTTGTATCTCCCACCCCAAACCTGGAAGGGAGGTTCTGGCAAGAGGACAGGAGGAGGATTAGGCCCAGTCTCCCCTCCTGGGACAAGAGAGCCAAGTTCAGCTTGGCTGCCTTCCCAGACTTGATCCGGGATGATGGAGGAGATTAGACTAACCCTTCCCTGGAACACACGCTCTTGCGTGAGTAAGACCCATTCTGGACTAAACTCTTACAGCCCACCAGGGAAGGCAGTCAGGCCTTTTCCCCTGTCCCACCACCCCGCAATCCTGGTATGTGGGCCAGATTCAGGTTCTAATCCCAGCTCTGGTTCCGGGCAGTAGAACCAGCATCTCTGAAAAGAGGCTGCCCTGCAAACATACTACACTAAATGCAGGATATTACCCAATGGGGGAGACTGGGAGGGCAGGGCACCTTGGAACTTTCTGTGTTTTCTGCTCAGTTTTTCTGTAAACCTAAAACTGCTCTACAATTATAGTCTATTGATTAAAAAAAAAAAAAAAAGGCTGCAGCAGTAAGGTGGACAAAACATTTGATCCAGAGCTGGAATTCTGGCTGGGCCACTTAGGGGCAAGTCACCTTCATCTCTCTGAACCTCAGTTTTCTCATCTGTCAAATGGAGCTAATAGCATCCACCTCACTGGGCTGTGGGAGGATTAAATGAGAGACAGTAGAGTAGTCCAGGCAGCCAAGAGCATAGTAAAGTCCCCAGTGGGTCTTCCTCTCCCTGGCCTCCCTCCCGCTGGCCTCAGATCAATGTGCAGATGGCCAAAGCCCAGTCTGGGCAGAAAGGAGAGAAATGAAGTGAGCTGGAAAGAACTCAGGGATGAGAAAATTCCTAAGAAAAGCACGGCTTCCCACTCAGCCTGAGCTGAGGCCTCTGAGCACATCCGCCCCCTTCTCAAGGGGCTGCCTCCATCCACCCCACCTTCTCTGGGGTCTCTGGAATGAGGCCAGGGTGGGAAGGGAGCCAGGAGGAGGTCAGGTTCTCAGTAGGGGAGGGGATGAGGGGCTCCAAGCCAGGAGAGTGAGCATCCCCAGAAAACGGGGCACCTCACTTCAGGCCCCTCAGAGCCAGCTAAGGCTTTGCGTTTCCTGACTGTGGGTCGGAGGCTTAGCCTGCCGCCTGCCCTGCTGGTCCGGCCTCTCTCAGAGTCTGCTGGTTCCTGCAGTGTCTTCCCCATGGCAGTCCATCCCCTGCCCTGGACAGGGCTTTGCTGCCCCCCTCCCCCGGGGAATTGCTGCATCCAAGGAACCCCCCATGGGGATCAGCTCTGCAAGGGGCAGTGGCCACTTCCCACCCAGGCCCCTCTTTGCAGGTGGCCAGAGCGCTGAAGTTGGAGCCTGCTCACCTGATCCAGTCCCGGCTCTGGCTCTTGCTTAATCTCTACAGGAGAATTCATTAACTTTCCTGAGCCCTCCATTCTACCTCAGGCAGAATGAACTGCCACCAAACGGGACTTTGGTAAGTGTCTGAGGAGACGATGGATGGAGCTCATTTGCAACCGTGAAAGCCTTCTTGTTATATTTCACCTCTGTCTTTCCCTCTCAAAGGTCCTGAAGGCAGAAGGGGCCTCCAAGGTTGACCGGGGAAGCCTTGCTGAATCCAGAGTCCTGAAGGGCGGACCCTCCTCTCACCCTCCCAGGGCCCATCTGGTTCAGGCTGAGCCATTCTCAGGAATGTGCTCTTCCCTGACTCTGGCTACAGCTCCTGGTTTTGTAATGGTGACCTCTGATCCACTGTCTTAATCATGGAGACTTCTGACCTGTGTGGCTGAATGCTCTTGTAACTACCCTCTTCGGGAGGCAAGAACCAGGAAAACAATGATGGTGAGGCCAGGGGTCAGGTCTATGTCCATGGGCTGAGGTGGCAGAGTCACAAACCAGATCAGGTTCCTGTATTCATTCGTGAGAGGGCTGCCCTTGCAAGTAATGACAAGCCTGCAGCCTCGGGCCATCTCCAGAGAGCCTGGGAAGGAGGGGGGCTCCCCACAGACAGATCTGGGCTCCAAGCTCCAGGTTCTACCAAGGTGACCTGCCCTGACCAGGGATGCAGTCACAGACCGCACAACCATCACCAATCACCCAGCCTCTGTCCCCCACCCTCAACTTGCCCCCCACCCACCCCCTTTCTTTGGAAGTGACCCAGGAAGTTCTCTGATGGACCTTGCTCACTCTACCCTCCCACTCTGTAGGGAAGAAGGAATCCTGGAAACCAGCTCAGCAAAACCCAAGTATGCCCTGGCAAAGTCTCAACCACTCCTGGCCAGGGTTCTGGGGCCCCGAAGAGGCCTGTGGTCCTCTCCCCTCCTCCTCCCTCCACGGCAGCAGGTGCTGTGGGTCGTCTGATGTGTATCCTGGTCACTCACCAGCCGCAAGCGTCCCAGGGATGAAACGGGTGGAGGAAGACAGATCCTGAGACAGTTTCTAGTCCGAAAGCCCCAGTGCTTTCGGGAGCAGAGCTTTTAGGAGGGGGCAGCTGAGATAGAGTCCTGGCTGGCTGGTAGAGCCGTGACAGGGATCACACATGGGGTGTCTGCCATGCGCCTCTCAGGTTCCGCACTAAGCACTCACACCCACTAGCTCACCTGAATCCTCAAAACACCTGAAGTCAGGATAACTATCTCTATGTTGTGAGAAAACAGGTGAAGTGCCTTACCCAGGGCCACACCATTACAAAGCAACCGAATTAATTGCAAAGTGTAATCTCTTTCCTCTGCCTACTGAGCCCATCCCCTTAGGTAGGTTTCAAATTCCAACTTTACATACACATTTTTTCATATCCGTCTTTCCTCCTCTCCTAGGAAGAAGCCAGTAGTTTCTGCAAGATTCCCCTCATCCCCTCCACCACCACCCCCCCACACACACAACCCCCCAGCTAAATCTTTCCTGCATAGGGCACATACTCTCTCCTCTGCTGCTGAGGGCACCCTCACCCCTCACTCCATGACTCCAAGAATGGAACATCTAGCTTTGGAGAGGAAGTGAGGCCAGCTGGACCCCAACGGGGGACCATCCGAGGGGTAGCTGAGCTGGGACTGGCAGATGGGGGCTTCCTGCAGAGTAGATGGTCCCCTGTGGGGTCGCAGAAGAGATGTCTCCCCGGATCCCTGTGCCAAGCCGTGGGGTTGGAAGCGCTTTCAACTCCTTATCAAATATTAACACACAACTCCTGCCACTTCCCACCTAGGCGAATAATTAAGAGCTCGGCCACATCATTAATCTTTAAACGAAAATCAACCTGGCCAGAAAGACCGGCTCCGCCAGGGCCTTGGGTCTCCTAGTGTTCCCCCCCCCCCCCCACCGGCCGCAGGCTCCTAACTGGACGCTGGGGGCTGGGGAGGGGAAGGGGACCCGCAGCCTCGGACGACAAGGAACCCAGGGTGAGAAGCAGAAAAGCCAGGGCCCCACCACCCCCAGTCTGTTGCCCGTGCTCTGGGCAGGGAGCAGCCACTCAGCACCGAGCCCCGGCGGGACGGACAGCGACCCCAGGACAGGCTGAGGACCAAAGGCGCGCGCAACGCCAAGGGGCGAGAACCGCTGCATGCGTCGAGGCGTGTCGGAGAAGCATCCACCCGGCAGAGCGCCGCGGGGCCCCGCAAGCCCTGCAGCCGCGCACACAGCGCTCCGCCGCCGCACGTGGCCGTTCGGGTGCTCCCACGGGCTCGCGCCCGTCGCGTCCGCCCGCCCGCCCCATCGCCGCCGCGATGCCCAAGCAGCCCGAGCCCCGCGCGCACTGGGGCTGGGGGCGCCGAGGGGCCGCCCGCCGAGGCGCCGGACGGGAGCCCGCGCTGTCACCTGCGCTGGCCGAGGGCCGGGCGGCGGCGAGGGCCAGGAGCGCAGGTAGCAGCCGCATCCCGCACAAGAGCAAAGACGCCGCCGGGCCGGGGGTCGCGTGCCGAGGAGGCCTCCGGGGGTGCCGCGATCATGCCGGTCCCGGTTTTATAGCGGAGCTGCGACGGGAGGGAGCCCCGACAGCGGGACGCGGGTAGCGGCTCCTCCCCCTGGCGGAGCCTCCCCTCCCCGCGTCGTGTCCCTGCGCTGAAATCCTCCGCTCCCCTCCTTGCGCTCCCACCCCTTGCCGGGCCACCTTGTGCCTCGTGCCCGCACCACCACCACCCCGCCCCCGCCGCCAGCTCCGCTCCTCTCCGCTCGGTGGCAGCGCCCTGCCTCCGAGATCCGCCCGCCCCATCTCACACCTGGTCGCTGGTTTGGGAACGGGGTGGTGACCTCGCGAGGTACTTGATCGATACAAGGGTGGGTGCCTGGATTCCTGCCTTCGATCATTTTGCCCTGGACCCCCGGCGCAGCCCTCTCGCTCCCTCCAGTCCGCCGGGGCCTTGGAATAGGCTTAGGTTGGAGGTGGACCGGGAGAGAGAGCCTCCCGAGGATGGTGCAGTTCAGGGATGTGCGCTGGTGTTTCTTGAATCCGGTATCCCCAGAACGAGGGCTTGCTTTTCTCGCTCAGGTTGTGGTCGCTGATTCTCTGGGTCTCTCTTCTGTTTCCTCCCAGGCTGCTCCAAACTTCTAAGCAGAACGAAGACCCCTCTTCCAACACGGAGTGAAGACTCCTCTAAATTGCTGTGCGAGCGTTTCTGTGATGGCCGGAGCAGGGAGGGGGCGGGGGGCTGGCGGCGGTGAGGGGCAGAACTGAGAAATAGATCCCAAGGGGCTCAGTGAGAGAGGAGAAGCTTATGGGGTCAGAGGGAGGGGGCTGGCACCTGTTGAGTCCCCCAGACCCCTGAGATGAGATGGGAAGAGAAGAGACAGGGGTCTGAATGGACCCCTAGTTCTCTCATCTGCCGGGATCTTCAGAGGGGTCCAGGGAAAGGAAAATTTCCTTGAAGGAAGCCCTAGCATTTGGGAAAACGGGACTGAGGAATCTGCCTTTGGTCTCATGGGGGTACTCCGCCCCCCTGCTGCCGTGCCTCCAGACTCTTTCATGATGGCTCTAGGTACCTGAGTCCCACATCAGGTGGGGGCTTCCGTGGGGGGTTGGAAAGCTTAGACTTGGGTAGGGAAGAGGGACAGGGAACCAGGCAGTGGGCCTGGGCCCCCTTCATCAACAGGAAGCCCCTGTTTTCTGGTCTAGTCGCTTCCCCATCCGTTGCCAACCTCTTTGCTCCCACTGGCCTTTGAACCTAGGCTAGGGACCTCTGAAGAAGGATTGCCTTCCCTAGAACTCTCCAGGCAAAGGGGCTTCCTCCTTGGTGAGAGTCCTGGCTCTAATCACCCCCTCCACACACACACCTCCTGGCCCAGGATCACAGCCTCAAGGAGCAGCTTTGATCCTACAGAGAGGGGAGGGGGCGTCCACATTGGGCTTAGGGCTCTATTGTCTACACTGCTTTTGAATTTAATCAGCAACTGAGACTACTGGCAGTCAGGGAAGGGATTCCACACCCTACAGGTTTTTCTGGGGAGTGGATTTATGTCCACAGGGCTATAAAAATATATCTTTCAGGACTGAGGAGTGGAGTGGGGAGGAGCCCTATTCCTGGGAATGAAATGTACTTCCAGGGGTCCGTGTGACCCCAGGCCAGCCCCCTGACTGGCAGGAGAGAATGAAAACCTTTGGTGGGGTTAAGGGGCTACCGATGGGTGACCTTAGGATCCACTTCAAAGTCCATCCCCTTGGGGCCTCCCAGGGCAGAAGAATGTGGGAGATGGAGCTGCCCCCTAGGTAATCCCACTCCACACCTGTGAGCATGCCCCCTAGTACGCTGGGGCCAGCGAGATGGGGGAGAACCAAGCTCTGTGTGGTGTCCCCCTGAGGCACGGGGCATGCATGGGAGGAGGTTAAGGATGGGCACGTCTTCACAAATGTGCCTTCTTCGGGGGCTCCACAGAGACTGTACGTGGGCTATGCGGGAGGTCAGGGCATGGCTCCTGCTCTGTATATCATCTCCCCAAGGTTACACGGGCCAAGAGGCTCCCCACTTCTAGTCTTAACATTCCCAGCCTTATCTCCCAGCCTAGCCCACCTGTCCTGGCTTGCCATAAACTAGTCCCTGTCACTGTCTAGGCCCGGGGCCCCACTCCCCTGGAGGGGACAAAGCCCTCATTCAAACAGGGATCATTAGAGCAGGGATGGGCCCTGTCGTGTCTCAGTGACTTACAGGGCCCATAAAGCTGCCAGCCCAGGCCCACTGGCCCCAGCCCTGGCGCGGGCTCCCCAAATGTCCTGCATTCAAGTCTCTGCTCTTCCTCTAACTCAGGGATGCCCTTGGGCAACTTGCCTACTCCTCTGTGATTGCAACTTCCTCATCTATAAAGTGGCGACGGCCATCCCTGCCCTCTGCCAATAAACAGTTACTGGGAACCAGCTGTGAGCCAGCACCTGCCCAGCCCTGACTTTCACAACGTGCCTCATGGTTCCTGGGTGCAGCCACTGACCCACAGCAGTCGCAAAGATGAATCACACTTCTCATCCTCTGGGGCTAGTCACCCACATGGCCCTGTCTGGAGCGGGACGGAGGCAGCGGCAAAGCTGAAGGGCTTTGAGGACAGACCACCCTGGGATCACTTCTGGTTCCATCCTCGTGCTCTGTGAGGGCAGCCGAGCCTCGGTTTCCCTCATCTGCAAAATGAAAATCATACCCCTATCTTCCTCGTAGGCTGTTGTGAGAATTCCGTGACCCACGCTTGAGGTGGGCTGGCCCAGGCTGGCACATTAGCACATTGTCACCATGACCTCCAAATGGAGGTCCCTTTACCTGGATTAAACCTGACCCTGGGCAGGTGTGGATGTGGCCTCAGGTGGGAGGGACACTGGGCTAGGCCCCAGAAAGGCTCTTCCTGGACTCCCAAGGCCTAGGGAGGAGTGACGAAGGCTGAGGAGCGAGGCGAGGGGCCCCAACTGCATGGACACAAGAATGTGAGATTCTGATTCAGCCCTTGCTGGGACTCTGGTGTGCGGTGGTTCCCGGTGTTCACAGGTCAGAGGAAGGCTGAGCGCGTATCCCTAAACAGAAAACCATCGCACCTGTGTTCAGACGGCAAGTGGGCAGACAGGGTATAAGGCAGAAGCTTAGAAATGGCTTTGGAGCAACACTGCTCAGGGTTGGCAGCCCAACCCCACCACTCACCCTTTACCTCCCTCAGGCTCAATGTCCTGATCAGGAAAATGGGGATAAAGACAGCACCTCCCTCCCATGGTTAGGCTCCAACTATGTGACGCTGGTAAAGGGCCTGACAGAGGTCTAGGCGCTCTGTAAGTGCTCGTTTAGCCTCAGCTGTAATTACTAGCCATTAAGGGCAAAAATGGCACATGGCCTTGATTGTATAGGAGCCCAGAGGAGTGGTGCCTAACCCAGCCTTGGAGAAGGTTTCCCGGAGGAGATGAGATCCAAGCCGAATATTAGAAGACAAGTAGATGTTAACCTGAAAAGGGAAGGGAAATCCAGCCAGAGGGAACAGAATGAGAAGAGCCATAGAGTGCGGTGGCTATTCACCAAGTGAGAGGTAAGGGTGCTGAGAGGTGGGGAGGTATTTGGCATCAGATGGATGGGACCTGTTTGTTGGGGTTAGAAGGTTGGACTGGTATTTCCTTTGATGAGGGGTAAATCTCAGGAGCCTGACTTTCTAGGTCAGGAAACCTCTTCAGAGAGGGTCGCTTGGCCCTAGAAAGGACAGGGATCCTTAATTACTTCTTTGAGTGACAAAAGAGGAAGCTGAGGCTCAGAGAGAGCAGTGATTCATCCAAGTTGCCCAGCAGAGAGCAGAGCTGAGATTTGAACCCTGGTCTCCTCCTCCCCTTCCCGTACTCTTTCCATGCCGTCTCATCCCCTCCCCCAAACACACACACCTCCCTCCCATCCGGACCCAGAGCCTCCATCTCCCATTGCTTTCTGCCCCCTCAGGGACTCCTCAGATTAGCAGATAATTCAAGGAAATGTTTGCAGAGACTCCAGGTTTGTGTTGCTGGTCCTTAAGATGAAACCCACATGCAGAACAAGGTTTAATCAATATTCTCCTCTCCACCACTTCCCGACCTGGCTCTCTGCCATGTTCTAGCAAAGGCAAGAAAGCTCCTTTCCTGCCAGCGTCTGTGAGAGCTGCGGGCCCTCTTCCCTTGTCTTCACGCCTCCCCTGTTTCTCTGGTCTATGGGGAGAGTCCTGGGGGAGAAGAGAGAGGGGGTAGAAAGAGTTGGAGGCTCTCATGAGGGCAAGATAGGGGCCTCCTGAGTAGAGGGGTTCGTGGAAAGTTCTGGCCCTGAACATTTTGAAATAATAACAGCTGTAAGAAGCATGGGAAATGATGCAGCAGTAGGGATGACACATGTTCTGTTCCTGCCCTGCGGAGAGTTTAGGAAAACTCCCCCAGGCTGTCCCCTCTCCTCTCAGTGTCTCAGCCACAGGAATCCAGGCTCACACCAGCAGGAGGCTGGGAGCAGAGCTGCTTTGGATTTTCGGAGTTACTCACGTACCTTCTGGTTTTGTGGCAGAAGATCCTCTGAAGAGGATGTCGAGGGTGGAACCGGGGAGAAAAAGGCAGCCTTGGGGGGAGGGGGAACATTCCCTCCTCAAGTCATGACACAGCCACATGAAGAGAAGGGGCTCTTTAAGGGGTGTGCGTGTGTGTGTGCGTGTGTGTGTGTGTGTGTGAGAACTTCTTTTTCTCTGATTATCCAGATAACACTTACTCATTATAGAATATTTGGAAAGAAGCAGGGGGAAAAAATCACCAAAAACCTTATCTCTCAGAGGCAACTATTCTACAATTGGACATATTTTTAAGAAAAAAAAAAAAAGTAAAACAATCACCTCCCCACCTTAATCTGTTTAATTTTTCTGTCTTCTTTTTTGGTCTTTATCTCTATGCAGAACCCTGTTGACATAGTGAACAGCTCAGTGTCACGCTTCTTCGCCTTCCCATTTCGGTGTGAACAGGAGCCCACCTTACCTCAGGCCTTTGCAACTGTCATTTTGTGGTTCCACGGTGTACCCAGGCCGTGTCCTCAGCTGACTTCCCATGGTAAATAACACTTGCAGGGACATCTTCCCACTGGAGGGGCAGAACCGTAGGCTGGGGAAAGAGACCAGGCGCCCCAGTGCCTTCCCCCAGCTCCTCATTGAACAGAACTGCCATCTGTTCAGGAGAGCAATTTGGAGGTGGGAGAAGGGAGAAGGCAAAAGATTTGTGAGCCCCCCCCCCCCACCGCACCAAGGGACCCTCAGAGGCCAACTGGAGAATCTGAGCCTGGAGTCTAACTCTTTGCCTTCTGGTGTGGCTGTAGGAGAGGGAATGTGGGAGGAGGGTGTGAAGATGGGGTGGGGGTGTTCTGTGTAGATCTGCAGGGAAGAGAGGCTGTGAGGAAAAGTGTGCCCCTGGGTGTGTTTGCACAGCAACGGCGCCCTCTGCTGTCCCTTTGCTTCCAACCCATCTGGGCCTTTTACAGTTCGAAGTTCTTCCCACCCACCGTCTAACTACATCAGTCTGTCCCGCCCTGGTGTTTCTTTTTCAGTTCAGCGGGGGGCATCATTTACTGACCGTGAAAGAGCATGCAGAGAGTTGGAAACCAACTCTTTAGAGCCACCCCATACCTGATTCCCAGAACTTTAGCTCCCTTCAAGAGTCTTCCCACCACGACCACCAAGAGCAACCTCATTTCACACCTCAACTACTCTCACATATCAGAAGGGAAACTGAGACAAGTAATTGAGAATGTGTCAGCAAGTGCCCCGCCCTAGCTCCTTCCTTCAGGTGTGGCCCTGGCTCCCCCGTGCCCCAGGGACATGATGAAGGTGTCAGAGCCACACATAGAAGCTGAGATTTAGCAAGGCTGCTTAGATTGCTCACCTCCTGCTTCTGGTGAGAGCTACGTGTGGGTACATATGGAATGGTTAGAATAACCTGCCCTGCCTCCTCCCTTATTCTGGCAGCCAAGGGAGGTGGGGGGCAAGTGGCTGCTGTAGTCAGTAACCTCAAAGTTAACTCTGAAATGTAGTTAAAGTTCAATGAGACCTATGTGAGATGGGAATGGGCAGGGCTGGCTTCATGGGTGCGGGACTTGGGTAGACACGGAGGGGCCGCACTTGTTTGAATATTCCACCGTTGCCCTCTTGATGTTCTCTCTCTCTTTTTAAAAGATTTTATTTATTTATTTATTTGACACAGAGAGTGGGGGGCAGAAAGCAAGCACAAGCAGGGGGTGCGGAAGGTAGAGGGAGAAGCAGACTCCCCGCCGAGCAGGGAACCCCGACGCAGGACTTGATCCCAGGACCCTGGGATTATGACCTGAGCTGAAGGCAGACACTTAACCGACTGAGCCACCCAGGCGCCCCCTCCTTGACATTCTTGACAGTTTTTGAATGGGGTGCTCTGCATTTCCATTTTGTAGCAGTTATGGGGTGGGGGTGGGGTAGATAGAGGGTGGTATGCAGTCTTCTGGCTGGATCTGCACCCTCCTAGGGCTGGCCAGGAAGCAGGCAGTGGTGCCTCAGAGAACCCATGCACCAGCAGCCCCTTGTGGAGCCCTCAGCTGGGTCACATTCTGCTTTCTTGAAGCTTGGACTCCGCGTGCTCCCGATTCAAACCAGCGATGGTTTGAACTGTTGAAGCAGAGGATGATCCATGCAGGTTATTGGACAGTGTGAATGTGTCCTAGAGTTCGGGTCGGATTCTGAATGGAGGCTACAGTGGGGGATGTGGCTCCCAGGAGGGATGGGAATAGCAGCTTCAGCACTGTGAGATGGACAGCACCCTTGAGATGCTAACTGAAGTCCTATAGAGTAGGTGACAGCCCCACTCCACCCACCGTGAGTTTTACCCTGGGAAGCGAGGCAGAGGAGTGGGCCCACTGGGCCAAGCCACAAGCCCCAGAGGCTGGATGGCACTCGGAGCCTGTGCTCAGGGCATCAGCCAGAGTTTGAGGTCAGGGATGAAGGGGAAGGAGGGAGCGGAAGAAGCTTGAACTGAGCTAGTCTGGCGAGGCTGGTGTTCCAGGGGGGCTGAGCTGGAGGCAGAGACCTGGTCACACCCTTGGGGCCTCTTGTCTGTTCGCTTGGAATCCTAGTATAGACTCTGGTTCCAGGGCTTGTTGTGACAAACCCGCGGGCCCAGGTGTGCAGCCTCTACCTCACACCCCGAGTGAAAAGGAAAGATAAGGAGACCTCTGAGGAGAAATGGAGGTGGAGAAGGGCTGTTTCGGGGGAGGGAGGCAGAGAGGTCCAGCTGCGCTGACTCGGTGACAGTGAGGGACGTTGTGGACTGTTTTGAGGAAACAGGCAAATGACCCTTTGTAGGGTTCAGATTCTGTGTCTCATGGAAGGGGAGCAGAGCAGCACCCCAGCCAGGGCCTCCTTCCAGCAGCCACACTGTCCCCAGAGCCTCCATGGCTGGTCATGGGGCACCCCCGGTCAGAAGGGGGAAATGAGCAGACAAAGGCTGAGGGGAGACACTTGAGGGCAGCAATTTATGGTCATGGGAGGACAAGCACAGTTGGTGTGCCCTGGACAGGTCACCCATCCCCACCCCAGGATCAGGATGAGGTCCTGGACTTCCATTAAACGCAACCCCATCTATACCCAAGGCCTCCCCTCCTGAGCTCCCATGCACCCAACCTGTCCTGCTCATCTCTGCGCATGGCCACTCCCCCAGGCAGTCCGCCAGCGCCAGTCCAGGGGCCACCTCCTAGCCATCTCAGTCTCCTGGAATTTCTGATTTCCGTCTACCCACAACACACTTCCCGATCAAGCTCGTACATCCCCTCAGGCCTGAAGTGTCCCAACACCTCCACTTGGGTGGTGTCTCCCTAGCTTGGGGCCCTTGGCCCAGGCTTCCTACTCTCGTGGCAGATGTCACTGGGTGTGGTCCTCTTGTCTTTTCCCTGATCAGTCTCTCCCAAACCCGAGGCCCTGAGCTCAGCCGGGTCAGGGACCAGAATGGCTTCTCCCACAGCAGAGCTACATAGTAGGAGCTCCGCAAACATGTGTCAGTGAACCAGACTTGTCTTGCTTTACTCGTAGTGGGTGGTCTAAGGAAAAGTGGGTCCCTATAGGCCAGTGGCTCAGGATCGCCCCAGGAGCGTTTCTGGGAAATGCCTGTGCCAGGACCCAGCTGCTGGGACCAATCCAGGTTCATCCAGTTGCAAGATGTATTGGCAATGTTATGAAAATAGATCTCAGGGCATTCCGAATTTATTTTACAGCTAGGGCTACAGGCCCAGAGAGGGGGCTATAATTTGCCCTGTCCCACAGCGAGGTAGGTAGACCCAGGCAATCAGAGGGAGGCTCCTCACCCCCTCCCCTGTTCTTGGAATGTGCATTCAGCTGCTTGCCTTTCCCACACTAGAAGGTGCCCAGGACACAGCCTTGAGAAAGTAAGGTGTTGTTGAGACCATCTTGATAGTGTATGTGACTGAACCCAGTTAAGGCCTTTATATAAACCCTTAAGATTCTGTCAATGGGTGCGGAGATAGACTCACCTTGCTGCCGGCCAAGACAAGCCTCATATGTAAGTTCCCTTGCTTATCAAACCTGCCACCTACCCACGGAATGCTTTGCCTCTTTCTCCCTCTCTCTCTGCCCCCTGCCTAGGGGGGCTGATTTCAGATTACACTGGGGAAGCTCCAGAAGCTTCAATTTAACAATGTCAGAGTTTTCCTTTCCTTTCCTTTCCTTTCCTTTCCTTTCCTTTCCTTTCCTTTCCTCTCCTCTCCTCTCCTCTCCTCTCCTCTCCTCTCCTCCCCTCCCCTCCCCTCCCCTCCTCTTCCCTTCCCCTCTTCTCTTTTTTCTTTTCTTTTTCTTGTCTCTTTCTTTTCTCTTCTCTTTCTTTTCTTTTCTTTTTTTAAACAATGTCAGAGTTTTTCTAAGACACCAATGGATTGGGGAAAATCACTTTTCACACCCCCCCCCGAAAATTTGATCCTTTAGCAACCCAGGAGACAGCCAGAAAACACAGTTCCCAAACTTAGCTCTAGTCTGCAGGTCCTGGTGTTGATCAAGTGCAACCATGCTTTACTCCCAAGGACTTGAGGAACATCAGGATTGCTCTATTGCTATGCTGGCCATGGGATGGGGGGTGCTGAGCACAGACTGGTTCTGTGCCCTCCGCCCCATACGTGAAAGTCTTACACCAGCGGAAAGGGTGCTGGAGAGGACCAGGCATGGGTAGCAAGCACACCATCAGCATGCGCTGGGGGAAACACATATATGGCTGGCATGGCCTCAAAAGCTTAATCATGGACTTACCATGGGACCCAGCAATTCCACTCCTAAGTCTTTACCCAAGAGAAGTAAAACACATGTTCAAGCGAAAACTTGTACGTACATGACTGTTCATACCAGAATGATTCATAGTAGCCACAAAGTGGAAATAACCCAATGTTCATCAACTGACGAATGGATAAGTAAAAGGTGGTATATCCATTTAGTGGAATATTATTCAGCCATAGAAAGACAATTCTAATATTTGCTACAACATGGATAAAACTTGAAAATGTTTAGCTAAAGAGAGGTCACAAAAGATCACACACTGCATCATTCCATTAATAGAAAATGTCCAGAACTGGCAAATCCGGAGAGACAGAAAGTGGATTAGTGACAGCCTATGGCTGGCCGTGTTAGGGGGAAATGGAAGTGACTGCTAATGGGTATGGGGTTTTTTGGAGGGTTTTTTTGTTTGTTTTTGTCATGGTCTCTGTGGGAGGGCTCACCCACTCCAGTCAGACACAGAGCCTGTGAATGGTTTGAGAGGGTGAGCCCAAGTGCCAGCCACTCTGTTGGGGCTACCACAGAGCTCTCTCTGCCCTCGCAAAGCTCAGAGTCTAGTGGGTCATGGTGGCCATGCCTGGGATTGGCACCAGGGCATGCACAGGGCACTAACTGAACCAAGGTGTCTTGAGAGGTCCTTCTGTAGCAGCTGATGATAAAGCTGAGGTTATAAGGAGAACGAATAAACAGAGAAAGTGATGTGGATGGTGGGACTGAGGATCGAGTTGCATGGTTGAAAAGCATGCCACACACACACACACACACACACACACACAAGGCATTCCAGAAGGTGAACAGCATGTACCTGGGAAGGCTCGGGGCAAAGGAGAGAGGGTGGGATATTGGAAGAAGCCACAGACCAGTTCTGGCTCAAGGTAGAGATTAGGGAGGTACCTGGGAAGTAGGAACAGGCCAGATCACAGAGGCTCTTGTGATGAGTACCTCCCCATGACCATGCCACCTGCAGTGGGCGAGGGGCCCTCACCGTGTGTCGCCCGCAGCCCCTGACGTCACTTACACCTAATGATCTATTTGCATGTTTCCTGTGTCTGGATGTCTGGATGGGCCTTGGTGCCCTGGGCTGCCCCTACACCCCGTTGGGCGTTTCTGCCTGCTCTGGGCTCACAGAGGGGGCAGAGGAGCCCATGGTACCACCTGGGTGTGTGTTCAGAGACGAGGTTATTGCTCTGTTCACCCACCGCCAGCATCGCGTTCCCCAACCTTGGCCTCAGGTCGTGGGTTTCTTCTGGTTCACGATGGTCGTATGTAGACGCTTAGGCTGCCAGTCATTTGATTTGGCGGGAGAGCTCCGACCCCGGCCTTCAGGAAAACCCTCTCCTGGGGGTCCCTCAGTTGCCCTCATTCTGCCAGGCCTGCTGGAGGTGTTTGGATTCACGTTTGTCCCAAGAAGGACTTGGCACAGCTGTGGCTCAACTCCCGCAATGAGAAGCCGAAGACGTGTTCTTGGCTCCCAGCCGGAGGGCCCAGCAGGTGTGCGAGGCACGTGCGCTTCCTCCAGGCCCCTCAAGCCGCCGCGGGGGCTGACTGGCAGTCTCCCTTCCTCACGGGGTGTCGTGCGTGTGCTTGCGGTGGCTGGCAGGCCAGCCAAAGAGGGGGGGCATAAAAGTCCTCCTGCCCCCGCCAGGAGGATTCTGTTGTTGACGACCTGGAGTGGTTGTTAATGACCCCGACAAGCAGAGCTGTTCGGATCTGACAGAGGGGATAAGATCTGCTCCTCCATGAAGTAGATGGAGAGCGAGCTACAGTGGGGAGGGTGTCGCAGGGAGCCGAACACCACAGGTTGGTCCTTGGGCTTTCTCTGGGGCTTTGGTGACAGCCCCATGCCATCTCTTGCCCCTCTGTCTTCCCATCTGCCTCATGGGTTTGTTAATCTCCACTTTGCCTTTTGGAGTCACTCACTATGTCACCCAGCAGGACACTTGTCCCCCTGTGCTATGCCAAACGGACAGAGGAAACTCAGGTCCTGGTGGGTGAGACTTGCCCAAGGCAGAGGCAGGACCTGAACCCAGGCCTTCTCTGTCTCAGTCCACACAGCCCCACGTGGGACAGATCACTGTATAAACCCTCTGACTTTTCTCTCATCTGTAAAACAGGGATACTGCTGTTTGCCTCCCCAGAGATGGGGTGAGGAGTAACGTCCGTGGTTTCATCAAGGGCATCGCATTCCAGATTTCACCCTCGGGCTTCCCCCTCCAGCCCCAGCAATGCTGGCCCTTTTGCAGACAGGACGGGCCCTGCTCCCTGGCAGTGTGACCAAACCTGAGCCCAGGCCCCTACCCCGTCCTCACATGTGGCGTCGCCCCTCAGTTGGCAGGGCTGGGCTTCGTCCTCAGAGTCGGCAAAGCGGACGTTGCCGAGGTGCAGCAGTCCGGCCAGGACCTGAGCGGGCAGGAGAGGACGCGGGGTGAGCGCTTTCTCAAGGGCTGGAGCCTCGCCCGGGAAGGGCCCCTCTCCCTGAGCAGAGTCCCGGTAACAGAATAGTAAGACAAGCTCCTAACTGAGGCCCCTGGACTACGAGACCCTGCCAGGCACAATGCAAGCAACTTGTATGCATCACTGGCGAGCAGCCTCTCGCAAGCTGGGGGTGCGGGGGCTGTGACAGTGCCTGCTGCACAGAGGGGTCGGGGGCAGTTCATTCAGTGGCGCAGACCCCACAGGAGGAAGAGCTAGGATTTGAACCTAGGACAGCCTGACTTCAGATGCTCTCCTGGCCTTCCAGCTAGTCTTCCTGGTGGGGCTTTGGTGCTCAGTAAGGCATGGCCTGCCTGGTCACCTCAAGACACACTTCCACCAAGAACCCCAGCAGGGTGGCAAGCCTGGGTGGGCAGGTCAGGTACCGAAGGTGGTCAGGTGCATTCTGGCTGACTCTGGCTGAGTGGGGCTCCCCCCAAACTTCCCTCTCAGGGTTGATCAGCCAGGAGAAGGTAGTTCCTGTGGGAAGGTGCCACGGGAGCCTCTGGTCAACAATGGTTCCTTGTAGGTCTGTGGATGGGAGAGAGCCAGTGGCAGACCGAGGGGAGACCAGGCCCACAAGGCCTAAAATTGTATAGATAATGTATGGGGAGCATTCTGGAAGTGTCTGTAGAGTAATCAGGGTGGACACGGTAGAGAAAGAAGCATATAGAGCTTTGGGGTTTCCAACCTCCTTCCTGGTGACAGCAGCCTGGATTAAGAGCACAACTCCCACCCTGGGGAGGTCACGGTCTGATGGGGGAGGTATGGCCCTTCACTGGTAGTGCAAGGACCACCCCGGTTTCTCCCTGGGCACCCAGCACCATGCCAGGGCCAGATACAGGAGCACAATATTTGCCAATGAGCAAGCCCCATTTTTTCCCTCTATGCCTCAGTTTCCCCAGAGATGTTGTCCTGAGCTGGAGAAAACCTGGCTGCATGTGTTACTGCTCGAAGAGCTTCAGCTGGCCGTGGCCAAGGTGAGACTACTGACATCAGCCGAGAGGAGGACTGCTCTGATCTTGAGTTTGCACTGCCAGGATGAACGAGGGACCATACTGCTCTGAACTATTCTTGTTGTACAGGTGGAGCAAAAGATCCAGACAGAGTAGATGACTTGCCCCAAGCCACACTGTGAGGTGGGAAGGTGGGGGGAATGGCCTCTGGGCACGGCCAGGGATGGTGTTCTAGGAACTGAACTGTTCGAGAACAACTTCCTTCCACAGCACGGAATCTCGACCTCCCAACGACCCAGGAGGCAACCAGAGGGCAAGGTCCTCCAACTTAGCAGGGATCCCTCCTTGGGGCCCAGGACCTCCCACCCATCGAATGCGCGACGCTCTGCTTCTAGGTCTCGAAGACTAAGCAGGACAATCGATTGGTTTTCCCCTCCAGGCGTTGCCGAGCGCGGATTGGCTCTGCTTTGGAAACACGGAAAAGACCCGGAGAGGGGAGAGCAGGTGGAGGCGGGTCACGAGGATGCCGGGCGTCGCGCAGCCCCAGCGCCGACGTCTGCGGGAGGTACTCGAAACCCAAACGCGGGGTCTTGTCGCGAGGGCCGGGGGTCCCCTCCCTCCCCACTGCCCTTGGTTCGAAGTCTGGTCAAGTCCGCACTTTACGTCGCCCCTGGCCGTGCCCAGAGGCCCTGTGGTCTCCTGCTCAATGGTTTCCGTAGGGAAAACTCATTAGTCTTACCCGCTCCTGCGGCCCCCGTTTTGAAGCACTGGTTTTCAAAACAAATCACAGCAAGCGGCCCTCTGTGCCCAAAGCAGGGTTGGGGGGGGGGCGTCTAGGTTCCTGAGCACCTGTCTGCACGCATGGCGGTCTTGGAACATTCACTGCCCTCCCCCCGAACTCCCCCGCCCCCGTCACCATTTCTTCAGCTGGGAAGGGAGATAGATCAGAGGGATAAGATTTGAAAAAACAAATCGCAACACCCCAAAACCATGTTACGTAACGCAGTGCCATTTGACAGAACAAGCTGTCAACAAAAATAGGACTAGTTAATTCTCTGGAAGCGAAATTAATTAAAAATTCACAGGCGATGCCAGAACACTTCTCTGGGAGGTTTTAAGAAGTAATGGGACTCTGGAAAATTCCTAGCTGTGTGGATACAAATCATCCAAAGCTACAACCCCGAAGTGCAGGCTTCTGCCAGAGTTCGGGGGCGCTCGTCCCAGCTTTCGTCTCACTTCCGCTGCGGGCTGCCTGGCCCGTACAGGGGCTGAGTGGGGCCGGAAGCTCTGGTGGGGCGTTCTCTCCCGCGGTAGAGTCGTATCATGGATAAGTTCAACGGAGGATTGGCAAGCAAAAAAAAAAAAAAAAAAAAAAAAGAGAGAGAGAGAGAGAAAGAGAGAGAGACAGAGAGAGAGACGCACACACACATACAGAGAGAAGTCATTTCAAAGTTCAGGCAATTCATTCTCTTCCATTCCAGAGCTGAGCCTGAGGCGGGAGGAGAAGGGGTTGGGCCCCCAGCCAGACTCCCCTCCTGCTACTTCCTGAAGTGAAGGCATTTCTCCAGGCTTAAGGGCAGTTGGAGGTGTGTGTTTGTTTGTTTTTAAATACCTTTCGAGGGGCACCTGAGTGGCTCAGTTGGTTAAGCATTCGACTTGATCTCAGGTTCATGAGTTCAGGCCCCACGTTGGGCTCCACCCTGGGTGCGGAGCCTACTTAACAAAAAAATAAAAAAAATAAAAACCTTTTGCTGTTTGTGCTGAGTATAGAATGTAACTTTGTGAGGAAGCATAGCACAGCCTTCATAGAAAAGAATATTGTATTACTTCAGTGTCTGGATCATCTGGTACGTGTATGTTTTCCATTTTAAGAAACCGTGGGACTCTTTTCCAGAGTGGTTGTACCATTTTACATTCCCACCAACAGCATAGGAAGGTTCCATCTCCTTGTGTGAGGATTTATAACTTGTACTTTTGTATTTTCTGCATTTTGTTTTTACGTCAAAATGAGAAAATACTACTGGTGATTACAGAAGACTCAGTAGGTCGGCATTTATAGATGACCTTAAAAACCACCTATAACCTCACCGCCCCCCCATGCTTTTGCTGTATTTTTCTGCAGGATTTTTTCTGAACACCCACAAGCCTAATGAAGGGTATATCATGATTGAGTCATTCCTCTGCTTTTAGGTATTTGGATTGTTTCTGGCTTTTTTAAAAGTTTTTTTTTTTTTTAAGATTTTATTTATTTGACAGAGAGACAGCCAGTGAGAGAGGGAACACAAGCAGGGGGAGTGGGAGAGGAAGAAGCAGGCTCCCAGCGGAGGAGCCTGATGTGGGACTCGATCCCATAACGCCGGGATCACGCCCTGAGCCGAAGGCAGACGCTTAACGACTGTGCCACCCAGGCGCCCCTTTTTTAGTTTTTAAAATAATATTGCTATGAGCATGATGCTAAATAAAGCCTTTCGATTTAGTTATTTCATTAGGAGTGGAATCAGTTCATTCTTAGGAGTAGAATTATTGGGGGCAAAGGCATGAAGGTTAAGCTTCTTGGTGCACACGGCCGTGGAGCCAGGATGGTATATATGCACACATGCATATACGCATATGTGTGTGTGTGTCCCGGTCAGGCTGACATATGAAATTAGCCATCGCAGGAGTGAATTACTGATGCACTGTTACAACAGGCATAAAACTTGAAAATATGATGCTAAATGAAAGAGGGCAGTCACAAAGGACCACATATTGTATGATTCCATTTATATGAGATGTCCAGATTAGGCAAATCTATAGAGATAGAAAGATTAGTGGTTGCCTAGGGGATGGGAGGATTTGAAAGTGATGACTAAGGGGTGCAGGGTTTCTTTTTGGGGTAATAGAAATGTTCTAAATTTGCCACAGTGGTGGTTGCACAACTCTGTGAATATAATTAAAGCCACTGAATTGTACACTTTATTTTTTTTAATTTTTAATGTAAGCTCTCTGCCCAGCATGGAGCTTAAACTCATGACCCCGAGATCAAGAGTTACATACTTTACCAACTGAGCCAGCCAGGTGCTCTGAATTGTACACTTTATTTATTTATTTATTTTTAAAGATTTTATTTATTTATTTGACAGAGATAGAGACAGCCAGCGAGAGAGGGAACACAAGCAGGGGGAGTGGGAGAGGAAGAAGCAGGCTTATAGCGGAGGAGCCTGATGTGGGGCTCGATCCCATAATGCCACGATCACGCCCTGAGCCGAAGGCAGATGCTTAACCGCTGTGCCACCCAGGCACCCCCGAATTGTACACTTTAAGTGGATGAATTATATAGTATGTGAATTATATCTCAATAAAGCTGCTAAAAGGGATGCTGGGTGGCTAAGTCAGTTAAGCATCTGCCTTCAGCTCAGGCCATGTTCCCAGCGTCCTGGGATCAAGTCCTGCATCAGGCTCCTTGCTCAGTGGGGAGCTTGCTTCTCCCTCTGCCTGCCGCTCCCCCTGCTTCTGTTCTCTCTCTCCCTCTCTCTCTGACAAATAAATAAATAAAACCTTAAAAAAAATAAAGCTGCTAAAAATATATCAGTCACTCATTGTAGCCAATGGAGTGGTATGTTTGGTATTCAGTGGGTATCAGCTCAGTGACCTTATTTTTGTCCATGCTTAAAAATTATGAAGTGGCTTTATTTTGTCTCATTTTATCATGGTCTCAGAGTTACCTTACCTGAGGTGGGTGTTGTTGATGGCTTATGTCCAAAAAGAGAAGAAAATGACTTGGCTGTCATTTTCAGTTGGTGGCAACGCTGAGGTCTAACCATGAATGTCAAATCAGTTGTGAATGTCAGCGGACACTGGGAACCTCGGTGGGAGCCTCAGGGACCCACGGGAATGCAAGTTAACACACTTGGGAGGGCCACAGAAGCTCTGGTCCCAGCCTCCTGCTGGTGTGACCTTGGGCTTGTGTGCGTGGGACCTTGGGAGGGGGGCCACAAGGCTGGAAGAGAACGTGTACCATCTGTGTTGTAAGGACTTTTTGTACTTCTTACGTCTGCTGCTATTTCAGAGTATTTAAAGGCAAAATGTTCCTTCACTCGCTCTGCCAAGGAGGCCCCGTCATACACCAGTGACTACCTCTAGCCATCTCCCTGCTTTGTTCCCTCTCCTAGGATTCCTTCAATAGCCCAGGGAGCACTTGTAGGGTTGGGGTGAAGGGGAAGGGAGGGGAGCAACAGCTTTTTCAGGCCTGACAAGAAGAGAGCTTTTCCTGTCTTTGCTCTCCATTGCTATTGATTAAGCCTTATTTTGTGTTGGGTTTAGTCTCAACAGATACCTAGGGGCACTGAGAGTCCTTGCAGACCCTTCCTGTATCACTGCCTATCAGAGGATGCAGAGGAGAGGGTCCGGTAGAGGTTGGGGGTCCCAGTGAGAAGAAGGCAGGGGGATGGCATAGAAGGAGTACTGGGAGGGGGCTTCAAATTCTAGCTCTGGTTCACTAGCATGTGTGGGAGGCGGTCAAATCTGGAAGACATCTGCGCTTCCTCCAGGCCCCCCACCCTTCCCCAAGGTCTGCCCAGCATCATCTTCTTTGGGTGCTATTTGAGTCCTTGCCTTGCCTGTGGGGCCAGCCAACGGGTGGCATGTTGGCCCTCAGGCGACATGGCCCTCCTCCTGTCCCTCTAGGATTATGTTGTTGAGAGCCTAGAGTGGCTGTTTGTTAATTTCCATGTAACCAGAGCAGTTAGGATCTGATGGAGGGGAACCTCCATTACCATCAACTTCTTGATGGATGAAGTGAAGAGCAGAGGACAGGAAGGAGAGTGTTATGGTGAGCTGAACACCAGAAGTTGGTCTTTAGGCTTTCTTTGGGGCATGGTGACTGTTCCATGCCTTCTCTTGACCCCTGTCTTCCCATCTGCCTAATGGGCTTGCTAATATCCACTTTGTCTACCTCTTGGGGTCCTTATGATGCCCAGGCTGACATTAGTTACTATCCGTTGCCAAAGGCCACAATATGGAGCCCATGTGTTGGTGGGGGGGATTGACCTTCTTATCTCCTGATTGACTGTCCACTTCATCCCACACAAGTGTGTGTCTTCAGTGGGCTGAGCAGCACTGCCCATCTTTTGACACCCACCCAGGGTGTACTAGCAAGCACCCTGGATAAGAGAGGGGCAGGTTTCAAGAATCAAGCAACATGATTCACTATGCAGCACAGTAATCAATTTTAGGAATCCTCATTCTTGGTCGGTTCAACAATCGTGAGGCCACTGCCTTTCCTTCCCCCTGGTGTGAATTCATCCCTGCACTAGTACATGGTTCCCTGTGCAAGCTATGTCCAGCCAGAATGCTCTCTGTACCCTGGAGAGCCTTAAACTGGAGTCCTGGTATTTATAGGCATGGGACCTGGGTCCTTTCATGAATCTCTGAAGAGCAGGACATGACATTTACTTCTGCCAAATGAGTGCTGACCACATGCTCAGCTCCTCTGGAGTGTTCTCTCAAAACCCTTTTGCCTCAACTGGTACTTCATCTCTCTTCCAGCCTGAACTGAGGCCAGCTGATGCTAAGGAGGTATGGCTGGGCCCTGGACTGCCATGAGGGTTGCCCATGGGATCCTGGGGCAAGCCAGGGCATATATGGGGTTGGTCATGAGCACCGGTGCAGTCATCTGACTGCTCCTTCTAGTGTCCTATCAGGCCTCTTCTCTGGACTAGTTTCTACCCTAGGAGCTATACACAGCTTCTTCATGCTGCCCAACCTTACTGCCATCATGATTATGCTGGGCAACTGTGCCATTTACTCCTCTGAGGACAAGATTCTAGACTCTAAGTTGCAGAGCCCTTCAGTGGGAACACCTGGTCTCCCCTGCCTGCCTGGACATTGGGTGGGCCGGGGGAGGGGTTGTGGGCATCCACAAAAGGTGGGGGTCATCCAGAGTGGAGGGAGAAGCATCTTCACTGCAGGGAATGTGTACAGGAGAAATTCCAGGGACTGTCTCGCCTTATCCTCTTCAGGTAGCAGGGCCTACTGGGTTTGGATGCAGGTGGGAAGAATTGAGTTCCCGTCCCCTGGGCCCAGTCTCCCTGCACAACTCATAGGACAAGTGGGGAGAGGGCAGTGGAGATGCCCGTGATGTGTGAATGCCTATTCATTCCAGAATGGAGCATGGGAATTGAGTACTGTCCACTTTCCTGTGCTGAGTGGCCCTTGGAAAACTGGCCTTCCCTTGGCCCCTCTGGAATGCTCATACCTCCAAGGGGATTCCCTTTAAACCTGCCGAGGCAGACTAGCGTCCTTGTGGATTATTGGGCCAGTGTGAATAAGGCCTGGACTCTGCTGGGTTGGGAATGGTGGCTGTAGTCAGGGACTATTCTCTGTTCTCTGGCGGCAGGGCCCAGCACATTTCAGCACCGTGGGATGGACAGCGCCTTTCAGGGCGAGCGGGTGGCGCCCGGCAGGGACAACTGTCCTCACCTCTTTAACCAGACCTTCTCACGGAAGGAACTGGACGGAGTTTCTGGGGTGGTCCCTGAGCCCACGGGGTTGGGGTGAGGGGCAGGGTGTCCTTGTCCCAGCACTGCGAGGCAGGTGTCACATGACCCAGCGCCACCAATGCGCATTAGCCAGTGCCTGAATTTACGGCATTATGCAAATGCAAGAAGCGGCTCCGCGGGGATGCTGGATCCCTGCCTAGGAAGCCACCCTTTCTAGCAAACCCTGAGACCAGCGACTGGCCCAGAGAGGGCATGAGAATCGCCCCAAGCCACACAGTGTGGCAGGGGAAGGCCAGCGCTAGGTAGGACCTGAAACATGGGGAAAACCTCATTCCAGCTCAAACCTGTGAGAAAAATCACCAAATAAGCAGCCCCGAATTTGCCCTCCTTCTATGGGAGTGTGGACCGTTGGTCTGTGTCATCTCTCCACTAACTGCCTTTGTCACAGCATCATGCAGCTGAGCCAGAACCTCCAAACATGCTCTCAAGGTCCTGGAAGCCTTGTGTACCTTCTTGGACAGTGTTCTGGGGTCTCCTGTTCCCAGAAAGCCAGCCATGAGGCAGCGAGACTGGTTCTCAGGCCACAGCTGTCCTCTCCAGTCCCCATAAGTGGAGAATGTGACTTGAGAGAGTGGTCATTTGCCAGCTAGCAGGAGAACTGGAGCTGTTTGGATCTGATGGGGAGGAAGAAGTGCAGATATCAGCTGTCTGCAAGTGTTCCTTCCCGGGGTAGCAGAGGAATCAGGTGGGGGTGGATGGTACTGAGCCATCAGTAGAGGCCTATGGGCAGCATGGTTCCAGCCTGTTTGTATGAGAGGAAAGGTCCGGAGGAGACCCTGATGCGGGAGAGGGCACTTTTTAAAAGCTATGCTAACTTTTAAGCTTCTTATTTTGAAATACTTTGAAACTTACTGGAGAAGGTGGTACACAGAACTTCAGTAAACCCATCACTCATATTCATCACTCATATTCAGTTAATATTTTGCCAAGTTTCTACTATTCTTTTTTTTTAAGGGTTTTATTTATTTGAGAAAGAGTGAGTGAGAGAGAACAAGTGGGGGCGAGGGGCACAGAGAGAGAGGGAGAAGCAGACTCCCCACTGAGCAGGGAGCCTGACATGGGGCTCGATCCCAGGACCCTGGGACCATGACCCAAGCTGAAGACAGACACTTAACCAACTGAGCCATCCAGGTGCCCCAGATACCTAACAGTTCTAATGACATTTTAATTTTTTTCCTTTTTCTGTTTGAAGCTGAAATTATTAGCAGCTAGTTCCTGGCTAACCCAGAAACACATCTGGAGGCTGCAGGTGGCTGCTGCTTTCTCCAACAACGCACAGCACAGTGAGTACCTGACTGCCCAGCCCAGGCAGGGAGGCGGACTTGGCCGCAGACGGCCCTGAGTTGGAAGGCTGGCTCTGCCACTAAAAGCTGGGTGACTTCAGGGGAGGCATTGAAGCTCTCGGGCTTCACGTTTCTCCTGTATGTGGGATACACCCGCCTTGCAGCCTTCCCTCTGGGAGTTGTCTTGGGCCGCAGGGCTCCCAGGACCTGTGCTCAGGCTGCGTCTCTTCCTGGCCTCTGTCCACGCCCATTACAGGCTGTGTCCCCTGAGCGTCAGCCGCACCATCCCTGAGCTCAAAGCCGAAAGTGGGAGTGGATTTATCAAATCAAATCCTGCTTGGAAAATACAGGTTCGTTCAATGGAGATCCACTCTAGCCAGAGACTTTTCATGGGGTCATTTTAATTAGAATTTCTTCAAATGTTTAGATGAGTTAGGGGATAATTGGCATTTTTAGTACAGGGGATTAGCATTCCATTACTTAGGTACTCTTTGAAGTTTTTCTAATTGTTGGGTAATTTCCTCCATGACATTTTCTGATAGTATTTTTACAGATTCCCCCTGAGCTTTTTGGAAGAGAACAGTGCGATCACCCAGGGAAGGCCAGAGTGAAATGTGACTGGAAATTTTGGCTGGGGAGGAAGTAGGGATTTGGCACATAGTTACTTTGGAAAGGGAACCAAACCTTAGTCTTTAATAAAGAAAACTTTGCCAAACGATATAATCTCTTATGGGGTCTACCTGAATTATGCCAAGAGCCAAATGTTTAAATACAACCATTTGGCAGTTAGTGAATGTCATGTCAAGTTTTCTTTCCACGAGGAATTTGAGCACCTCCATGTGTCTGTGGAGATGAAGGTGAAGGCTTGAGTGACTAAAGCATTTCAAGGAGTGCAGGTCTCTAGCAAACTTCAACAGGTTCTTGCCTCGGAACCGATTCCCTTTTTTCTAGGCCCTTTGAGAGATACACACGCTTTTCTCCTTAGTTCCTCTGACCCCTATTCATTTCTTGGGCTGATATCTCTTAGGAAAGTATCACACCAGAATTTCTCCCAAAAGGGAGAATTTGATGGTAGTGATCAAAAGAGCCAACCAGGGGAATTAAATGGCCCTTCGCCATCTTTTATTTGCTTCATCTCTGATGGCACTATACCTGAGTCTGGGACACGATCATTTATTCCTGTTGGATCAGCTACCGTCCTCTTTACAGGCAAAAACCTCAACTGATATTGACAGAATTCCCAGTGCACCTCCCATCAAGATTCAAATAGATTCCTCCAAACCTTTCTCCAGAATTAATCAATACCCTATAAATAGCAAACACCTTTAAGGGATCAAGCCCATCACAGAAGATGACAAGCCTCAAGGCCTCATTATCCCCTGCACTAGTCCCTGGAACACCCTTATTTCACCTGTGAGAAAACCCCGTGCCTGAGGATGGAGGTTTGTTCAGAACCTCCGAGCAATAAATAGTGTTGCTGTCTCTTGCCCCCCTGTTGTTCCCAAACCCCACATGCTGCTCACATCCATTCCCACGGAAAGCAGACTTTTCATGGTGACTGATGTATGCAGTGCGTTTTCAGCATGCCAGTTGATAAGGAGAGTCAATATCTTTCTGCTTTCACTTGGGAAGAACGGAAATACACCCGGAGAGTAAGGCCCCAGGGTTTCACAGGGTCCTTTTTACTTTTCACAAATCTTAGAAGCTGATTTGGCTGATAGAAGGATTTCTGCAGCCTCTCCTTGGTCACCGTGAGTAGATGATTTGCTTCGCTGTTCCCCTTCTCGATCCTCTTTAAAAGGAAGACAGCGTCCACCTGTTAAAATTTTTGACCTTAAAGGGACATAAAGTCTCCAAAGAAAACTACAAAGTTTGCTCAAATTCGGGTTCAGTACTTAGGGCATCTGATCTGGGAATGAGGACGACATTTGGACCCAGATGAAACCCTCACAACTTCTTAACAATGGCACATTACCTTTGACTCCCCATAGAAATTTACAGAAAACTCTAACAGATGCAGAGTATTCATAGTTTACCGATGGTTCTTATTTAAAGGATGAAAATGGTGCATTTTGTACTGAGTCTGCTATTGCATCTCCTTTTGAAGTCACTGAGTACCTTTCACTACTTCCGCCCAACAGGCCGAATTATCTGCCCTTACTCAAGCCTGTACCATAGCCAAGGGTAAAACCGCCACCATTTATACTGATCACTGGTATGCCTTTGGGGTAGCTCATGACTTTGGAATATTATGGAAACAACAAGATATCATTTTCTCCAATGGGAATAGAATTAAAAAATGGCTCCTATGTCCAAAGAATTTATTAGATGCCATCTTTTTCTGGCTGCTCCAGCTATTATGAAGGTTCCTGGGCATTCCAGATGTGACTCCGTGGGGGCCAAAGTAATCTACCTTCCACCAAAAATGCTGCTGTCAAGGAAGTCAATAGCCAAACCTCGGTCATGGTTCAAAGGGATGGTCTCCCAAATGATAATTTGGAAAGTTGACAAGAAATACCTGACAATTGTCCCAGAGAGGGAAAAATTTAATTGGAAATTCAATAATTATTGGCTCACTAAAAGAGAACTCTGGTTTGGACCAAATAGCAATCTGGGCCTACCAGAAATTCTAAAATTCCCACTACTTGCCACTGTACGTGCATTGAACCATTGGTCTCCTGACAAAATGATAGAATTCATAAACCAGTATTTATGAGGAAAAGTTAGGCCACAGAAAGTTCCCACTTCACTTGTCCCACCTGTCCAGAGTCGAACCCGGCAAAACCTGTTTGCACAAATGGATTTCATACAACTTCTCTTCCCATTATGTTTCATGATATGTTGAATAAAATGTTTTAGTCATGGTTTGTATGTGTTCTCACTGGGCCAAAGCTTCCTCTTGTAGACAGGCCAACGCTTCTTCTGTTGGAAAAGATTATCCCTGTCTGGGGAACCCCTCTCAGACTTTATGGTGATTAGGGAACCTATTTTATCGGTCAGGTGCCTTGACAAGTCGGTGCTACTTGGCCACTTTTACAACATATTTTTGTTTAGTTTTGTTTTAAGTAGGCTCCTTGTCCAGGACGGGGCTTGAACTCACGACCCTGAGATCAAGAGTCACATGCTCTCCTGACTGAGCCAGCCGGGTGCCCCTGCATTTCCATCGTGCATACCATCCTCAATCCTCACAGTTATTTGAACACGCTAAAGGCACTACTAAGACTCAATTGGCAAAATTTGTAAAGCCCCTCCAAATACCCTGGCCAAAAGCCTTGCCATTGGTCCTTCTAAATCTCAGATCTACTGCTTGGAACAGGATGTCCCATACACTTGACCCCTGCCTCCTTTGACCCACTGTTGATCAAGGAGATATATTTCAACATTGTAAAGTCTTAATTGCTTCTATTAAAAATAACCATGCTTTGGGCCGCCTGGTTGGCACAGTCGGGAGAGCATGCAACTCTTGATCTCGGGGTTGTGAGTTTGAGCCCCGTGTTGAGTGTAGGAATTACTTAAAAAAAAAAATTCTGTTTAAAAAAATTAAAAGAAAAGAAAAGCCACCTCCAGAAAGACTCTTCCACTTGCTGGAAGGGCCCTTTTCAGGAACTGCTTACCAACTTTTGTGCCACCAAAGTCCGGGGAACAGACTCATGGATTCACATGACACGCCTAAAAAAAGCACCAAACTTGGACTGGACCCGCACGCCATCTGAGGACCTGACAGTAAAGATTTCCAGGAATTGAAGCCGACGACACAGCTTTGCCAAGATGTCCAGACTAGGCCTGTATACCTTTTTCTCACTGTTGCTTCTCCTGCCTCTTCTGTGGCAAGAAAATGCCCTCATCCACGTTTCCCAAACTTTCACGAAACAGGGCACCCTCTTCTGTGACTATGGCCTTTTGGACACAGTCTCATCATGATCCTGTGACAAAGGAATTTTTCACTTGCTTTTTTTGAAGGGTTAGAAAGTTCCGAATTCACAAACGTCTTCTTTCATCTGAACTATTATCTCACTCTGGATTCTTATTCAAATTCATGGTTTCTGAATTTACATCTTTACAGACTGTTTTATTGAAAATATGTTTGGTTCTAAACAGTTATTTTGAGATAACAATAGTGTTTTAAAACGTCCTTGAAGTTTTGCTGTTTTGCAAGAAGTTCCTTAAATGTCGCTCCATGTTTATACCTGCCCCGAATCTTCCCAGGCGCACCTGGTTAGTTCTTTCAGTTCAGCACATTCACTGGTCACTGCCGTCGGGGCTGCTTTAGGCAGAGACCGCAGGAGGCATATGGGGCGCCAGGTCTGCTCTCCCGGGACGGACCTGCCCCCCTCAGTCTGAATAAGTGCCAGTGAATGTGTCCATGCGTTGCTTCCAGCCCGAGAGTCCTGGTACAGAACCCTGATACAATTTGGAACTGTTATGTGACTTCTTCCATTATGCATAATTGTTTTAAGTTTTGTATTTTGTTGCCTGTCACACTGTAAAAAAAACCAACAATGTACCCAATAAGGGGATGCTGGCTCAGTGCTTCAAGATGACCTCTGACACCGCCAACCTTGAGAAGATACGGAGTTTAGATGGGAAGTACCTGGGAGTTCTCCCTCCTGATCTTCCCTGTTACTCAAATGTGGCCTTAAGTGGCTGGACACTTTCCCTCTGATGTAGGACATGACGACCAGGAGAGGTCCTTCCTGGTGCTGAGGGACAAACCACTAAGTATGGAGAACCTTACTCTCGATCAGTGATGCTTTCAAAGAAAGATCTTGATCAAAAGGGGAAAACGTGAAAATTAATAAAAGGAAACCTTGTTTAGAATGCAGTGGCGAGGGGCACCTGGGTGGCTCAGTTGGTTCAGCGTCTGCCTTCGGCTCGGGTCATGATCTCCAGGTCCTGGGATCGAGTCCCACATCAGGCTCCCTGCTCAGTGGGGAGCCTGCTTCTCCCTCTCCCTCTGCTGCTTCCCTTGCTTGTGCTCTCTTTCCCAAATAAATAAATAAACTTTTAAAAAATAAAAAAGTAATAAAAAAGAAAGAAATGACTTAAAGGTAGAATTGCCAAGCAAAAAAGAGCTGAACTTAAAGATTCTCAGCTTACACATACTGCAAAAAATGACACAGTAGTGGGTTGACCAAGTAACCATCAGAGCAGGAGATTAACAGAAGCCAGGCACTCTTCTTCAAAATACGATGGGACAGTGGGAGGATGGGCCCAAATGCGATTCAGAGGTCAGCAGGCTGCCATGCCCACCACGGGCCCAGAGTACACGCCCGTAGACGGAGCAGTTTTCAAAGGGTGGGACTGCCTCCCTAGTTCAGGGGGGCCGGGATGCTCCCAGCCAGTGCCTCAGGGTGTCCTCCTACCCCACAGAGAGCCTCGGGCAGAGCATCAGCCAAAGGGGATATTCTTCAGTCTGAAAGTTTAATGTTTGCCCTGTTAGATTTTGGACTTTCTTGGGACCTGTTACTCCTTCTTTCCTATTTTTCCCTTTTGGGAGTGCATCAGCTCTGCCTTCTTTGGCCTTTGCCAGTCTCTTTCCCTTACAGTGGTCCTGATTTTAATCTTCGATATTCTTCCAAATCTTACCCCATACATGCGCTTCTCGCCTAGATGCTGGCGTGGTGGAGAAGCGCGGCCTTGTCACTAATGTGGAGGTAATAAGTGCCTGAGATTTGTGTTTCTTTCAGAGCAGTGCAACCCTAAATCTCCTTCGCCTATTGAGAAAAAAGTCAGTTCAGCTGATACCGCAGAAAGCTGAGATAGCGTCCATACGCAAGGTCCATCTCTTCCTGTTAGGTCTGCAATTGATGGTGAGTGATAGGGCCTGAGAGCTTTCCCTGCCAGCGTCCCTACTCCATTCTGTTTTTTTTAAAGATTGTATTTATTTGAGAGAGAGAGAGAGGAAGCACAAGCGGGCGGAGGGGCAGAGGGAAAGGGAGAAGCAGGCTCCCCACCGAGCAGGGAGCCTGATGCACGGCTCGATCCTAGGACCCTGGGATCATGAACTGGGCCGAAGGCAGATGCTTAACTGACTGAGCCAGCCAGCTTCTTTGAACCAATTCTGTCTTAGTCCACTTGGGCTGCTGTCACAAAAATACCAGAGACTGGGTGGCTTAAACAACCAATGTTTATTTATCTCTCACCGTTCTGGAGGCTGGGAAGTCCGCCATCAAGGCGCAAAAGGATATAGCGTCTGGTGAGAACCCGCTTCCTGTGTCACAGGCCGCCATCTTGCCACTGTGTCCTCACATGGTGGAAGGTGGGCAAGAGAGCTCTCTGTCTGGGGTCTCTTTTACAAAGCCCAGTCCTATTCATGAGGGCTGCATCCTCATGACCTTATCACCTCCCAAAGCCCTACCTCCCGATACCATCACATTGAGTGGTAGGATTTCAGCATATGAATTTGGTTGGGGGGGGCACAAACCTCTTTGTTTCTTTGCTCGCTAGCACTTGGTATTGGCAGTCTTTTTAATTTTAGCCATTCTACGTGGTGTGTGGTGGTATCATTTCTATCTGGTATTATTCACCTTTGGCCTGAGTAACTTTCTGGTACATATCGGCTAGTGAAGAATTCTCATGGTTTTTGTTTGTCTGGAGTCTTTATTTTGTCTTTAGTTTTAAGAGAGGGGGGAAGGCAATTTGGGGTCTCCGTTCCTCCTACCTGCTCCTCACTGAGCAGAGTTCCTGTGCATCTCCGCCACATGGCTAAGACGTTTGTGCAGAGCCCCAGACAGACTCCCCGTCCCACAGGGGACCCTGGGAGCCTTCTTGGAGAATCTGACTGGGAAGTCCTGATTCCTTTGACCTCTGTTTGTCCTAGGGAATAAAAGGTGGGATCTCTGTGGATTTGCAAGTGGGAGAGGGTGTGAAAAAAGAAAAGTGTTGGGTTTGGGTGGTAGGGTGAGTGTGTTCGTGAAACAACGGTGACTTCTTTTGTCTGTGCCTTCCCCACAGCTCTGGGACTGGGGACAGTGCAATTATTCTTTATCCCTTTTGCGGTTTGGAAGTTCTCCTTGAAGTCTAATTGTAAGTGAGACTGTTATTGTCTAGAAATTGGGAAAGAATATCACTTCACTGCTATAAAATAACATGCAGAGTCAGAAACCGATTACTCCACTCCACCCGAACCTCAGGCCTCCTTAATTTGATACCCGCCAGCAACCCCACTCACTTTAACATCTGAACTACCTAGATACCAGAGGAGAGATAGAAGTGTTAGGGCTGTAGCAAGAAGCTGAGATTTGAGGGGCACCTGGGTGGCTCAGTCGGTTAGGCATCTGCCTTCTAGTTAGTAGGGTTATGATCCCAGGGTCCTGGGATCAAGCCCCGCATCAGGCTCCTTGCTCAGCAGGGAGCCTACATCTCCCTCTCCCTCTGCCTGCTGCTCCTGCTGCTTGTGCTCTTTTTTTGTCAATTAAATAAATAAAATCTTAAAAAAAAAAAAAGCAAGCTGAGATTTGAAGGCAGTAGAGAGCCCAACCTTATGAACCTCCCGCCTCTGATAACCGGAACATGTGGCTCAAGTTGAGTGATCAGATCCCTTGGTCCACCCCATCATGGCACCGAGGAAGATGTAGGGAAGTGGCTCAGGCCCTAGTTAGTAACCCCATACTCCCCAAGTACTGTTAAACTTTTTATCAGCTAATGTGGGTGTCCAGCTTGCTGCTGGATCCCCACCCCTTGGGAATGCCAGGAAGCGTTGGGCGATAAGCATCAGGGAGTTGGCCCTGGACTGCCAGTTGCAGTTGGAGCCCTCTGCTGATACGGGTCTTGCTTTCGTGGAGGAGACACTCCTGCCCATCCTGTCGCCGGCTTCAGCACCGCGCCCTCCACGAGCTCTTTCCTGCCACTTAGCGATGTCCGGATGTCCGAGGTACGGGCCAACGCCTGGGTTTATCCTCCCCTGCTCAGTGAGACAGCCTTGGCTCTGACACGGAGTGGGGTGGGGTTTACTCGTGTCCAGCTTGAGCTCGGCTGCACCAGGCCAATCTGGACCTGGAGCGCCCTCTGGCGGTGCTGGGCGGTGGGCCTGGACGCCCACAAGCTGCGCCAGGCTTTGGGCTTGGTCCCCGGAAGGCGCTGGACAGCGCCTGCCCGGTGGCGGAGCTCTGAAAATCATTCTGCCTTGATTATTGCCTCTCGTCTCTCCAGGTCCGGCTCAGGGAGGCACGACACAGCCTTAGACAGCTGCTAGGATGGCTTTGGCGGGGGGGGGGGGCTCTCCAAGGAGAACCAGGGTGCTGCTAAGGGTGGCTACATCAGTGTGGACATGCCATTGCTGGGTCTGGAGTCATACCTGTCGTTTTTCTCTGAGCTCGCCACTGCCAAGAAGATCCCTACTGGCTTACTTAGCCTTTTGATGTTTCCCAACCTCATCACCACCGCTGAGCCACCTCCTTTCTTGGACATTGGAACAGGAGGGGTGCAGCTGTTTCGGGCCACTGGGTGTCTCCCAGAGTAGAGGAAAGGCTGTTTTTACTGTGTGGAATGTGCGTGGGAGGAATTCCAGAAACTTCTTCTTTTCACTGATGTCACCATCTCTGGACCCAAAGGTAGAGTAATCAGCATGGTTTGGATGTGGATGAGGTGGGGTTGAGCCCTGAAAATTGTGGAGACTCTCCATGACCTCAGCCTCCAAACACAACTGCTCTGGAGTGGGCAGTGGTGATGTTCACAGTCAGAAAATTTCTACTGGGTGCCAGACAGGGCGCAGGATTCAAGTGTGGCATCACTGACCTTCTCTGGCCTTCCCAGGTAAGCGTGGACCTTCTGGGACGGTTCTGGGGTGGTCACAACTGTCGGAGAATACAGGGAATGCTGCTGATTATTGGGTCAGTGTGAACATGTCTTAGATTTCAGGCCGGTCCTTGTTTACCCAGGGGAGGTCGGGATATATGCCACTTCAGCACTAAGGACTGGACAGCTTCCTCGGGACAGTTTGGCAAAGCCAAAGCAGGGATGGATGGTGGCTTACACCCACCGAGTGTGGCCCATAGAGGCTGACGACAGAACCCTTTTCGAGGGGCCTGAGATTTGGGACCCCAGCCTTGAGGGACTTGGGGCCTGACACCTGCACTCATAGGGCTGGGACCTGAGCTCCAGGAGTTACAGACTTTGGGTATCAAATAACCCCCTGTAGTGCTTCAAATTACAAACTTTAAAAAAAAAAATCAGTCCATTGATTTATGTATATTCTACATAAGTTACAAGTCCTCCCTTCTGCCATTCTGCTAGAACTTTTCCAGAAAAGCCTCCATTTCTTCCTTGATCCTGTTTTCTACCAGTAGTGGGAAGTTACTGTCTGTGTTTTGAAGGTTATAGCTGACAAATACCTGTTTGTAGGTCTTCCTGGCTAAGCGCTAGGCAAGGCCAGTGGAGACTGTGTCAGAAGTGTCTTCGAGGAGGGACATAGACACGGGGATGGAATCGTAGCGGTTGCACATGGCCACCGCGAGGTTGTGCAGGTGCGGCGTGGCCCCCACCCACAGGAAGAGCAAGTCCATCAGCTGCATGACATGGAAGTGGACAAGCTGCTCCCCCAGCCTCCCAGGAAGTTGTGTAGAAAGACGTCCCTGCCCGCGGCAGCCTGCGGCCCCTCCATGCCATCCAGCGGGCCCCTGGCCCACAAGCATCAAGACTCTGGCTCCTCTCAAATTACATACATTTTTGCACATGGTCTTTTCTCTGCTTCTCAATAGCTCAGGAAAGCAGGCCTGCACATCCACACTAATAGGTGAGAGACCTCAGAGAGGGTAGAAGTCACCCAGGGAGGGGTTTGAGCCAAGACTCGAACAATTGCCTTGTTCCTAGCAGATTTATCCACAAAAACAATGACAATCGTGTGGAGCCCCTATAGAAGTGGGATCCTGAGGGCTGATGGGCTCAACACAAGAGAGGAGGGACTTGGGAGTGAGAATGACTTATGGCCCTAGGTGGGCACTGCGCATGTGGGGTGGGAGCCCTGGTTTGGCTAGGCATTGCTTAGAGCTTCAAGGAGGCACAGGCTGCTAATGAAACATGACCGTTCCTAAAGCCTGAGGTGCCACTCAAGTCCCACCATGGTTCATCTATCCAGACTCATTAGGCCAGGATCCCTTCCTTTGGGCCAGAGCTCACTCATCTGCTCCCTGACCAAGCTATCCCACCCAGGGCTGGGACTAGGGTGAGTCAAGTGAGGAGCCTCGGGTGCAAGATTTGAAGAGGCACTCACTCTCAGGGCCGTGTAAGTGCAGGCTAGCACCGGCGGGACCCTGAGACAGAGTCTTCTCTCCCCTCTCTCCGTCCTGCTTTCAGTCTAAGCTTTGAGCTCCTAGAGGGCAGAGACTGTGCCCCCTACTGCCTGGGTGTCCCCGGCCCAGCATCTGGGCAGTGCAGTGCTGTCACTTGGAGCTCAGTAAACATTTCTCTGTGGTCAAGCCTCAGCTTTCTTTCCTGAGAGAAAAAGGGCTTACACAGGGAAGAGCACGTGTGTGTCACTCAATCTAACCGATTTTGGTTTGGCCAGGGTCTGGACTTCTCATCTGCTAGATATAAACAAGTGGAATGTCGAGGGGGAGAACCCAGTGCCCTTGCAAGATTCAGAAAGTCCAAGTCAGGGGCGCCTGGGTGGCTCAGTTAAGCGGCTGCCTTCGGCTCAGGTCATGATCCCAGGGTCCCGGGATGGAGCCCGCATCGGGTCCCTTGCTCACTGGGGAGCCTGCTTCTCCCTCTCCCTCCCCCTTCTGCCTGCCACTCGCCCTAGGGACGACAGCGAGAATTAATCCAAAGCAGCTTCTGGATGCGCATCGAGTGTATCGACTTTCTACTTATCAGGACTGGAGCAATGAGCAGAATCGATCCATTGCTTTTGACTGCCAGTGAGTGCTGCGCGCCGATTGGTCCCGGTTAAGGAAACGGGAATAAAGGGCGTGCACGTGGGACCCTGGGTCAGACACTGGCGCGTCCGGAGGGAACGAGGCAGTGGAGGGGCTATGGCGTCGCTCAGTTGCAGTGCCGTCGTCTGCGTGATTTGCTTGGAGAAACCCAAATACCGCTGCCCCGCCTGCCGCGTGCCTTAGTGAGCGCGGGGGTCGTGGGGAAGGGGACCGGGCGGGGGTGGCGGGGGGCCGGGCGGGGGCCGCGGGAGGTTCGGCCGGACCTTCCGGGCTGACGCGGGCTCTGGCCTCTGTTGTTACAGCTGCTCCGTGGCCTGCTTCCGGAAGCACAAAGGTAAGGCCCCGGCGTCTCCCCCTGACCCGCCCCTCCCCTCGTGCGAGCCTTCCCCCACGTTCCGCCGCGCTCCCTCCCGGCCTTGCCTCGCCAGATCCTGTCGGAGCCCCAGCCTGTGAATTCCTCCCCAGATTTTGAACAGTCAAAACTTGGCTCTGCCTTTACTTCTACAGACCATACCCCCCCCTTTTTTTTCTCTTTAAAAACAGGCGAATGCTTTGGCCATCAAAGTCAACCTTAGTTTCTTCATCTTAGTATTCTGACTCAGAAGCGGCGCCGGCTGTTGTTAACAACATTTTCTTTCTTTTCAATCCCTGGTTAGAAACAACAAGGTACATCTGTTTACCTTAAGGAGCGATTAGTGCTGTTAAGTCTACATTTTAACTCCAACCCGGAGCCTCTTCGTCCTTAGGGACCCTTTCCGACGATCTCATGTTGAGTTCACTCTTTGGTTCAAGTTCCTTGTTGGGGTTTTTTGCGCCTAGTGTGATCCCCTCCATCTCTGACTTAGAGGTATGTTTCAAGCTGCATCGCTCCCCCTGCTGTTTTTGTTCTTTACCCTATCTCTGGGGCATTTTCAAAGGAAACTTTTGAGTTCAAGATAGACTGGAAAGAAGTAGAACTGCTTTGCTGGGAATAGGTTTGGGGAACCGGGTTTCTTAGCTTTGCTCCTGCTGTGCAGCCCTGGGTGGCCCTTCTGGGAACCCCTAGGGCAATCCAGGGCAATCTGGAGCTCTTCAGTGTGTGGCCCTGCTGCTGCCAGGGTTTCTCCTGAAATGCGTATTTGAGGAATTCACTCCCTTGTTGAAAACTCCAGCCTCTCTAGCAAAGGGAGGTGGTGGTTCTTAGCCTAGGTATTGCTCTCCCTAGGCAGACACATTGTGACAATGTTTCTCTTGTGACAGCTGAGGAGGGTCGGGGGCACTTCTGGCAATTGGTATTGATGCAGATAAACATCCTGTGGAGTGTGAGGCCATCTCACACCATTAAAGACCTTTCCACCCTGAACATCACAGTGCCTTTGATGAGAGACAGGGTCTTGGGAAGAAAGGCCAACCTCCCGTGTGGCATTCTTCTCCTGCTTCCTCCACTTGTGCCCCAGCCACCTGCCAGGCCTGCCCTATCAGCTGCTGGTTGTGCATCCCTGTGTCCTTGCATATGACCCTATTCTTCCAGGGGTCTAGTCCAGCTGTAGACCTTTCCCTCTGCCGGTGATGCTCTTTCCACCTGGCAGCGCCTCCCCTTTGTCTCCCAGTCCTCTCAGGTGACATTTATCAGACTCTTCTTATCCAGAGCTCTAGCTGCCATCCTAAGGCTCAACCCCTTGAGGTGGGCCTGATGACTTTCATCTGTGTCATCCCAGTGGCACGTGGTACATGCAAACTCGGTATCTGAAACTGCTGAGAAAACAGTTCGCTAATTGTGTGTGCCACTTAATCTTGGGGAGAGCCCTGTGAGGTTAGGCGGGGTAAGGAGGATGGGGACAGCCCTCAGGGTGCATGAGGCCTGCTTCCTCCAGCCTCTGCCAGGCTCAGGGTTTCTTGTTTTCTGGGTGCTGCCCTTTGATGGGATCCCTCACTTTCTCTGCATTCATCTCCGTCCCCACCCGTATCCCTTACCACGTCCATGTTTCCCACCTAGATGCTGGCTCGGTGGGGAGGCGCGGCCTCCTCGCTGAAGTGGAGTGATGTGCATCTGATTTGTGTCTCTTTCAGAGCAGTGCAACCCTGAAACTCGTCCTACTGAGAAAAAAATAAGGTCGGCTGTTGCGGCAAAAACTATAAAGCCTGCAGGAAACAAAGGTGAGTTGGTTGACTTCAAAAAAACCAACCCCGGAAAGGGTTTCAAACAGAAGAAACTGAAAGAGGAGACGTGGGTTGGGACAGAGAGTCAGGAACGATGGCTTCATTAAGGAGCGACGGCTTCCTTAGCCCAGAGCCCCAGGAGTGGGGCACCTGTTGTGTATTTTAGAGCAGCCCGAGGGCGTTGTTAAGGACGAGAAATAAGGGGGCAACAGGCAGCTGGCTGTGGTGTGGGGGAGTAAGGGGTGGACCTGCTGGCAGGAGCCTTCTCCAGTCTTGGCTTCAGGTCTCCATCCCTGGGCCTGGCTCGAACGGTCCCTTACCTGAGCTAGGCTCGGGTGGGAGGCTGCCTTTGGCCTAGCTCACCTTCCTGTTGCCGGGGGCTCCTCACAGCTTATTGTGGGAGTGGGCGGGCATCCCGTCCATCTCTACAGACTCTAGTATCTTCTGGGTCCGACACCCTCCTGGTGCCAGCAAAGAGGTACTAAACATTCCCAGCATGGGATAGCCTATTTCTGCCCTTTGAGAAACTTCCTTGTTGGGTTCAGGCAGTGTCAGAAATTTCTGGCCATGTTGAAAGCACAAGGTATTCATGTTAGCAGGTATTTACAGAGCACCTAATATTTTGGCCCCCAACAGGGCTGGAGCCATAGTGAGGGGAGCTGGGGTGATAGGAATTGGAAAATCAGGCTCCTGGCCCAAAGAGAAACACATAGAACAATCATGTGAACACACTAAGATGCATTTGTTAAACTCCCCAATTCTTGGCTTCACCCTCCTCCCCCAAAAAGAGGAATGTTGGTATAGCCGCAAATTCCAGAAAAGGTCATTTTTCTTTTGTCAATACCTGCTTACCCCTGCTACTGTCACTGGTGTGCACATTTTTTATCTGTTGGAGTAGTTGTTCAAGTCTGGCACCTAGGTTTTGTTTCTAGTCTTAATTAGTTGTGTTCTGTATTCCTCAGATGATGAGGACGACGACTCTGTAGCTGACTTTCTCAATAGTGATGAGGAAGAGGACAGAGTTTCTTTGCAGAATTTAAAGAATTTAGGTAAGTGTGCTGTGCTTGCTTCATCAACCACTGATACATTTAATCCAATGTATAGAATGTGATTTTTTTTTTTTTAAGTTACTAAATACAGGTGACCCTTGAACTACGCAGGGGTAGGGCTCCCCTCCAGCCACCCTGCAGTTGAAAATTTGTGTATAACTTCCGACTCCCTGAGAACTAATAGCCTACTATTGACTGGAAACCTTACGGATAACATAGTCGATTAACACATTCTGTATGTTACATATAGCATATGCTGTATTTTTACAATAAATGAAAGAGAGCGTTAAGAAAATTACGAGGAGAAAATACACTTATAGCACTGTATTTATGGGGAAAAACTCCATGTATAAGCGGACCTGTGCAGTTCAAACCTGTGTTGTTCAAGGGTCCCCTGTACTTGAGTGTGGCACGCAGAGGCCTTCAGCCACGTGACTCTGTAAACATTCAGGGCTTCCACACCTCCCCTCCTTCCTACAACTTCCCTGGCCTGGAATCCTACTGGTTTTGTGGGTTGGCAAAATTCTCCTCCCTCAAGGCTTGGTTCAGGTTACTCTTCCTCAGCTCAACTTTTCTTGACCTTTTGTCTTTCTCAGAAGCAAGCACTTTTCACCCTCCCATGGGGCCTTGAAATATACCACTCATATTTTATGGTACCTTCTCTCTCCCATCCTAGTCTGTAGGGCAGGGGCCTGCATTTATCCCACCTCCCCAGCGCTCTGTTTATGGTCTAGCCATTCAAGCAGACAGTGATCTCAAGAGTTGGAGTTTTAGAAGGACACAGGTGTTCTAACGCCCGGTGTTTCTGTAGGCCCGCGTGGTTGGGCCTTGGGGCAGTTCTGTGACGTGCATAGTGAACGGGCCAGTGTAGTTCCTAAACACGGGAGGTTTTGTTTCTATCTCATAGTCAGGCCCACCCTGCTGCGCGCCTGCGCCCACGGCAGTGAGACCGAGGGCAGGTGTGAAGGGCTTGGTCAGCTGTAAGGCACCACACAGATGGCAGTGTCCGATCATTGCTACCGAGGCTGCGGTGCGAGGGCCACGCACTGGCTTCCGCAGCGTTCAGAGTATTTGGTGTCACCGTCTTCACCAGGGAGAACCTTCAGGCCCATGGAGAACAACATGCCAACAATTTCAGAGAACTGTTCTCTGTATTTGTGCTATTGCTTCCTAGTTGAAATGGTGTAAAGTTAATTTATAGAGCTGCCAAGAACAGGACTCATGGCGTTTAACCGACCTCACCTCATTTATGTGGAGCACTGGTTCCATTCTTGGGTTTGCAGGTGAAGGGGATGCAGCGCCCTCGATGTGTACTGACGACACTGGGCGCTCGTAGCTATCAGCTGCCTCCATCCGGTCCCGCTTGGACTCACACTGGCTTTCTTGTTCGTGTGTAAGGGGAGTCTGCAGCACTAAGAAGCCTGCTGCTCAACCCACACCTTCGACAGCTGATGCTCAGCCTCGACCAGGGCGCCGACAAGGCGCAGCTCATGAGAGCCTGCATGCAGGAGCCCTTGTTTGTGGAGTTTGCGGACTGCTGTTTGCGGATCGTGGAGCCGTCCCAGGACGAGGATTCCTAAGACGAATTCTTGGGCTGCTGCTGGACCGTGTGCGTGACTCCTGGAACCTGCCCGCTCCCCGCAGGAGAACAGCTAGCGCGGGGCCCTCAGCAAGGGTGCTGACTTCCAGGCCGGCCGACGTAGGGTGGGCCACACAAAGGCTTTCTCTACAGCACGGTAGGCGTGGGTTTCAGGCAAGAGGATATTCGAGGGACAAACCCTTTATGGAGGGAGAACTTGACATTCAGATGGTGTTTAAATACTTTAATTTTGGTACAGTGTAGACATCACACATGATTTGTCAAGTCTCATACCCATTTGAGTTAGAACTTGCTCACCGTTGCTAAATAAAATCGATGTGGTATTCTATGGTAAATTGCATTGTTTACCCTTCGTTCATAATTGCTTGAAATTACATTAAATAAATCAACATGTTAAATAGTAAGGTTTTGTTCCTTTTTAAGGAACTGAATACAAATATCCCAGTCGAAATTTGGGGGCTAATTTCAAGCTGACTTGGCCTGTTCTGTTTGCAGCGCACCGGGGGTGCCCCACTGTAGTGAGGGACTGCACTGCTGAGTCGGCTCTCTGAAGGTAGTAAGATGGGGGGAGTCCTCTGTGGCCCTGAGGTTTCTTAGCCCTGGTTTGCTAACCAACCCCTGACACGTGTCAGGGCCTGAGGTGTCGATGAGAGCCCCGGGGCCGCTAGTGCAGGGGCTGTGGCAGCCAGCACTTAGTCACAGGGGCTTGGCGTTGCTGTGGGAGTAGTTTGGCAGCGTTGTGTGGATTGAATGTCTTTGGCAAGGCAGCTGGCAGCAACAGGCCTTGTAGACACAAAGGCACCAAAGGATTGCCCAGCCAGGTGAGGCTAGAAGGTGAGAAGACATCACCTGTGGCCCAGGCTGTGTCTTTCCAGTAGAATCTGATTAAAGCCAGTAACACTGTAGGGTGAGGGTTCAGGGCAGATGTCCGCGTATGGCAGTGGAGACTTTCTGCAGTGGAACTTGACTGAGCCCTAGACGGGGAAAGAGAGAGACGTTGAACCCCAGGTCCTGGGAGCCCTCCAGGTGCCCCCTAGAGCCAAGGCTAGAAGCGCACAGAGGTGTGGACAAGCACTGGTAGAGTCAGAGCGGGAGCGGAACTGGTTCATGCTTTTTGCTCATTCTAAACCAGTGGCAAATTAAAATACATTTCACGTCCATTCGGTGTGATGGATGAAGAAGCTCCCCCCTAATAAGATACTACCTGTCACAGTCTTAAGGCTCTTAAAACTGGAATAGCAAACAATCCCACCTCTGTTTATACTCTGGCTGGCCTGTGTGTTGTCGTGGGAGATCTTCTCCAGATCACAGCCTATCGTGATTCCTCTGGTGTGGGAACTGTTTCCTTCCTTTGGATCTGCCACACAACCCTAGCTGGGACCCGTGTGGCAGGCTGAGCATCAGCCTGTTATATGTGCTGGCTGACTCCCTTTCCTCCCGCTGCCTGGGATATAAACAGAGCTCTTGGACCACTGACTGACCTGCTTGTCATCTGCGCAGCCGGAGCAATTTGAGGAAAACAGGATGCTAACTTCAGTGCCATTTGACAGAATAAGCTGTCATCACAACCCAAAGTTTTAAAAAGTGGGACTAATTAAATGGAGATTCAGAGGAGAAGGCAGAACAACACTCAAAGGCAGTTTTTATAAAGTGAAAAGGGCTCTGGAAAATTCTGAGTCATAATGACAGAAACCACCCAAACCTGCAGCCAGGTGGGAAGCTCAGGCTTCCAGCTCTGGGAGCAGGGTCGGGACAGCTCTTGTCCCAGCCTCAGTCCTGTTCCCGCTGCGGACTCATGGGCTTTGGCTCCTGTCTTCTGCGACATGTGAGGGGCCCAGAGCCGTCGCGGGCAGCACTGCTGTCCCGCCACACAGCTTACCTGAGGCAGCGCTCGGATGGATGTGACACCAGCGTGTTCTTGTGCCGTCTGGACCGTGTAGCTACTGGGGCTCCCCATGCGGAGCTGGAGGCAGGCCCAGACCACCAGCTTCCTCTGAAAGCCGCGGACACCCGCAGCCGCGTTGGCCAGGACCAGTCCCAGGGGCCAGAGGCGGATTATTGCCGCCAGCAGGCTGGTCTGTGTCTGCGGCAGCAGGAAAGAGCCCGTGGGAAGGGGAACTTGAGACAAGTGTTTTTCTTCCACACCATCCAGTTCTTTCGAAGCAAGGAAGGCCATTCCAATCTTAAAAAAAAAACAAAACAAAAAAACCCCACTTTACAGCTTTCAGTTCATTAGCTCTTAATGGAAACCAAAACTATCTTTTATAATAGAACAGCTTAACAAGGTGACCTGAAGGGCACCAGGCTGTTGAACAGCTGGATGCCTTCAAGGAGCTGGGCGCCATGTGGCTGAACTTCTTTATACCCAAGGCGCCTGTGCTTAGGCCTCGTGTATGCTACTTTAAAAATAGCCTTGAGATTTGAGACACCATAAAATTCACCACGTGTAATTCCATGGTTTTTAGTATATGCCCAGAGCTGCTGATGCCACCCTTTCTGCGTCCCAGACGCCCCGAGGGATAGGTGGTGTCTGGCGCAGGAGGAGCAGGAGGCCGTCCGGCCCGCGGGAGTCAGATACTCACTCTCCACTTCCGCCAGGCACGCTTGATGACCGTGGCAGCTGCGTGCAGCCTCCGCACGTGTCTCCGAGCGAACCAGGACCGGGTGGCTGCGTGGTTTGTCCAGAAACGAGAAAGTAAATGAAACGTTCGTTAGAACTATGTGTAGCCTGGCCCCGCAGCCACGCCCGAGCTGCTGAAGACATTTGGACCCGGCGCCTCTCCAGTGAACGGCCGGCCTGTGCCGCCGTGAGGGACGGAGCGAAGTCCGTACGGAAGCGAACCTGGCTCTCAAAGACGCCCCTCACACCGTCAGCCTGGGACAGAGCTCGCGTGGCGGCGCGGCGGGGTGCAGGCTCGCCTCCCTCCTCGGCCTCGTCGCGCAGTGCCCAGGGAACAAGACGGGTCTCTTCTGGGAAATCCTCCGTTGGATTTGCTTACTGGCTTTACGGATTCATAAACGGTGACCCCACCGTGCACCCACGTGTTGGAAAGGGGATCCCTGCTGGATGGTGGACTGATCGTGTGGCAATTTTCGTTTCCTTCTCTTGCAATTTCAGCATTTTCTGGTTCTTTTTGGTACAATCATATTCAGAAAAGGGGCTATTCCATTCAATATTAATGTTTGGATTCTAGAAAACTAAAAAGTTTAAAGACAGATCCAAATCCTGTTATCTCACCATCGCAGACAGTTCTATAGTTTCCTTACACAATTTTTTAGGCCTGTCTACACAGAAACACACCTGAGGAAGGTGGCATCACCCTCGACGTGCAGTTTGGCATCCTGGTTTGAACATCACATTGGAAAGTGGTTTTCCATTAAATTAAAAATATTCTTCAAAAACACTTCCTGGCTGCATCATAGAGATGGTCCATAATACAGCCACGACTCTACCACCATCAGCTGTGTGGCTGGTTTCTAGTATTTTCAAAATAACATTGCTGTGAACATGGTTCCTATATCTCTTCCTTTGATGAATCAAATCTTGTCAGTTTTACCTTCTCAAATTCATTGCAAGCCCTGGACCCGACAGGGAATGATCTGTCATAGAGGCAAAGGAAGGTTGCATAAACCACTCTCTAGGTCTGGGAAAGGGGGATTAAAGGCAAATTTTTAGCCTCTGCTGCCTACAGAGCACCCTTATTTGTGGTGTGACCTGATTTCCACTGAACTGGGGAGACAGTCTGAGTGAGGTGGATCGGAATTCGAATCTCAGTGCACCACAGGGTCGTGCCATCAACGTCTTGAGGCTGGGACACGGCCTTGGCATATGGGGTCTGCAGGAAACCCAGATCACGCAGGGTCTGCATGCAGGCCTGTGCGCTGGCCTGGCACCGAGCCCGTGCGCTTCCTACCTGCCTGGATGAGCACGGCCGCCCGCCTCTGCCTCTCCTGCTTGCGATGCCAGTGTCGCCTCCAGCTGCCCTGGATGCGGCGGGCACACTGCTCCAGCACCTGGGCACGTCCGTGTTCCAGAAGCTCCAGCTGGGAGAAGGCGTATCCACTGAGGTCCTCAGCCTCTCCTCCCACTGCCCTGAAGTGGTCCCAGACCCTGTCCTGCTGAGAGCACGCGGCTGACTTCGGTGAACTCCCCTCCTCATCCCCAAACCAGCTTACCATGGAGTCCGTCATGAACACCTTGGTCCTGCCACAGTGAACTGGGGCTGGTGTGGCCTCTGCTGGGTCACCAAGTATGGCTGCTGCCTGAGTCAGAGCTGGAAGAGTGTGGAGGATGTCCTGGAGGAGAGGTTGCAGTGCGGCCGCCTCGGTGCATGGAGACCATTCTGTGGGATGGACGAAGGAGGTCCTATCAGCTCTTGGTCATCTACACACTTCTGTGGACTTGAGAAACCGGTTCTCAAATCCTCAATACTCCACAGGCTTTTTTGCTGCTGTTCTTGCCTCTAACCACTTCTCCGTCCTTTTATGGGGGAGGCCAGAGGTGACCCCTCTAGACTTCCTCAGGCCCTCACTGTTCTGAGGAATACGGGAATCCCCACTTGTGGCTGTCCCCTGCGCTGGCCTGCAGCCTCCATCCCCATGGGTCCCGTGGGCAAGCTGGCAAAGGGCACTTGGTACCTGGACCCCAACCTGGAAACCCAGGCTACTTAGCATTTGTTCCAAGGCCCCAAACATGCGGAGGGCCAAGCAGGGCAGCTGGGCTGCTCCCATGGCCCCTGACCCCTTAACTCCCTGCCATGTATGAGAAAAGGGAGAACAAATCCCGGTCCCAGGGAGGCCCAGCAGGTGCCCCTGCCTGCCCTCCCGCAGCGTGCACGGCTGGCTCCTGTAGACCATTTACCTGAGGGCTCTGACCACCTTTTGCTGCCCAGTGCCTCTCTGGAGACAGAGGCTGCCAAAGAAGATGCCGCAGACGAGAAACCGCAAAATCAACCGGGGGCGAAGGGGGCTTTGGGCACGAGACAGAGCAGGAGAGCAGATCATGAAGAGGGGAAGGAAAGAGGTGAGGGAAAAGAATGAAAGGCAAGTGACAAAATAGTGCCTGAGAGAGGAGGGAAAGCAGAACTGTCCCAGGTCTGCCAGGCCCCAGGGTAGGGCTGTGTGGGAGCCGCTGCTGCTGGGCTGGGATCCTGCTGGGCAGGGGCCTCACACTCAGTCCTTGGCCTCTTCTTCTTCTACCCGTGCGGGGGTCTTACCCTACATGCTGACAGCACCCACACCAGGGCCACATGCCAGACCTTTCCCTTGTTAGAGCTTGCCAAGGGCTTTGCAGACGTCTCCACTGGATGACTCCAGGCACCTGGAGCTCAAGTCAGCCCTGTGGGGCTTAGCAGCTCCCCCAAACCTCCTTTCCACACTGGCCAGGCACAGTCTGACCAGTTTCCTCCCAACATTGCCCACTGTGCCCACATCTCTAGCTTGACTCTGACCAATGTAATAGCCTCACTCCCATGGCCTGCCATGGGAGCCCCACCGTGGTCTCCAGAAAGCACAAGGCTGACATCACTCCCTTCCTCCTCTGAGGTACCTCCAGCTGTCCAGAGAATAATGCTCGGCTTCTGTGACATGGCCTGCCCATCACCCCAGTCTCACCTCCAACTGTTCTCTACCCTTATGGCAGGCAACACTGGCCTGGAGTTCCTCACACACACAGTGTTGTCTCCTGCCTGTAGCTCTCTGTTCAATTACCTGTCAGGTGGAATGCCCTTCCCCTGGCCAATACCATCTATCTTCAGACACTACTTCCTCCAGGAAGCTCTCCCTGATTCACACCTCTCCAGCATTACCCACAGCATTCTGTTCCCAGCTCTGCCTTTCCACTTTCCCCACTGTTTGTCTCCCTTTAGTCTGTTTCCCCTAGTGAACCAAGAACCATGAGGGCAGGGCTATGTTCTACTCCGCTCTGAATGCCCAGCCCCAGCCCTGAGATGGCCCAGGATAGGTGCTCAGTCAACGGTGGTTGAACACAGGACTAGCAAATGCGCCCCACTCACCTGAGCGCCCTTCAGCAGGAGGTAGGCTGCGGGGGCCAGAGGACGTGGGAGCACGGAGCCTTCTCAGTAATTCATATCGTTCCATGAAGTTCCGGTGAGGGATCCTGGAAGCCGAGGGAGGTGGAAGAAATAGAAGTGACTTCATCTGTGAGCCTGGCACAGTGCTTGGGGCCAACGGGAGTTCCTCTATTTACGCAGCAGCGAAGACAGGCGCTGCCTGGCGGTGCCCACTGAACGGATGAGGTGGTGATTCTGGAGGGGTTACTACGGTCACTCACAGAAACCAGTTTAACCCATTTTAAACTGGGTCTGCTGCTTCCTGCTGCCTTGGTCTACCCAAACAAAGTGCTTGCTCTTTTTGTAGGGATTTGCAGCCTGCCTCCTTCCAGAGGGGCTTGCAGGCTTCTCCCCAGTTGGATGGCTCTTGCTGCGTACACGGTCAGCCCCATGTGTGGCTTCTGACCCCACAGCCTCCCTTGCTTCCTCCCGATTTCTCTGCTCCCCTTCACCGAGACACTGAGCCAGCTAGTGCCACTTCATATCTCTCCACCTCCTCCTCCCGAGTCTGCCTTCCGTCCCCAACACTTCCCATGAGGCTCTTGTTGCAGCCATCAGCAAATGCCATGCCACCAAATCCAGTGGCTGGTGCTCTGACTGGCCTCTGGGAGGTGCCCGGCTGACCCCCATCCCCCTGAGGTTCTCTAGCTCCTTTGACCCCCATGAGCCTGGCTTCCTCCTTCACCCACGACTCTCATCACCTACCCTCTCTCTAAATGTGAATGTTCCCCAAGGAACGGCCTGAGAGCACTCCTCTCTCCCCACCGTGATTTCTGCCTTGCTCATGACGCTACAACCCACCGAGGACAGATCCTCACGCTCTCCAGTTCCCAAAGCTCTGGGCCCCAACCTGTCTTCCAGCTGCCGCAAACCTGACGAAGTCACGTTCCTGACTCCCCTCCCATCCCACTTCCAGCCTGTGCCTTCCCCAGACATCCTGTCTCAGGGAACTGTCCCCCGACACATCCATTAGCCTCAGATGGAAGCCTGGAAGTTTCCTGTGTGACCTGGAAGCTGACTGCCCACACCCCATGGTCAACCAACCCACAGTCCTGTTTCTGTCGCAAGCCATACTCCAATTTCACCCATTTCTCTCCATTTTTCAGGGCTGCCCCCCTCATCTGGGTCACCATCTTGCCTGTACACCGGCAACAGCCTTCCCATGCATCTCCCTTCTCTCCTGCCTGTGTTCAGGCGCCACACAGCAGCCACAGAACATGGATCGGAGCACAGCACTCTCTCCTCACAACGTCCAGCGGCTTCCCAGCCCTCTGGACAAACTGCCAGGTCCTTGTGGGGCCTGTGCAGTCCCTCTCCCCCCAGGTCTCTATGCTCCCCATCACTTTAGCATCTTAGTTCCTAAGCTGGGAGTTTTGTGCTTGCTGTTTCCTTCCCCAAACCCTCCCTTCCCAGAGGCCTGAGCTGCTTAGAGGATCCCCTCCCTGACCAGCCCAAAGATCCTCTTCCCCCATTAGTCTACCGAGCAGCATTTTTTGTTTCTTTCTTAGCACTGATTACTTTATACTTCTTGTACGTGTTCCCATAGGAACATGGGTCCCAAGAGGCAGAGGCTAACCTTCCTTATTCACTGATGCTAGAAACAGTGCCTGGTACAAAACAGTACACAGAAAGTAAACGGATAAATGAACAAGTGAAGCCTCTCAAGTTCCAGGTTGACCTCTGCAGACCTGCTTCTTTCTCTTCACCTCCACCTCCTTCTCCAGGCTGGACAGCTCTTGTCGCGCCTGAGTGCCAAGCTCCACCCCAGCACTGGCCCTGCCCCATGCAGAGCTCGGCGCACTCACCGGATGGGGAAGCCAGCAGCACTGATGTGGATGGTCTCCACGAGGCCACAGGCCTCCAGCTGGCTCAGGACCTGCAAGGGTGGGAGACAGGGTGGGCACCTGCGGCACAGGGCCAGCAGGCCAAAAATAACAGTCCTTCTGCCCTCTCAGGCCTCACCGTGGCCTTGGTTATGAACCTGCAGGCTGTCCAGAGGTGTGGCTGATGGGGGTCTACTTCTTGGGACCTCAAGAAAATCTCCCTGCTAGAAAGGGTCCTGGTGGCCCCAGGTCCCCTCATCCGATGCCTGGCTTCTGATGCAGCTCAGGCAAGTGCTGGTCCTGCTTTTGTCTCACCCCTCCAGGCGGTGCAGAGTCTCTGCCTCACCATGCAGCCCGACCCAATTTGCTTTCCATCTGTTTTGTATTTTGTGGGCAACAGAGTAAATCATGGCTGAGAGGGGGGAGAGGTTATATTGTAAAGATTCTTTGGGACCTGAGTGGAGAGATCCTGGCCTAAAACCCTAGGCCAGTTGACTGTGGGACACTCTCTAGCATGGTGCAGCACTCAGACCTCATCCACATCTCGGAGCCCTGTACCCTGAACAAAGGGCAGCTGTTGGCCACCGACTGCTTTTGTGCAAATCAGAAAAAACTCAACCTCTGGTCAGAAATGGCTGCACTGTGCAGGACTGTAAGGCAACGCAGGCTTTCAGCAAATCACAAAACCCACCCATTCCTCGAGGCAGCTCTGTCTCATCAGGGCACATGACTGGCTAACAGAGTGTAGGCTGCAGTGGGGCCTTCCTGGCTAGCTCACTGTGCCGTGTGCAGACCGCAACACCATACATGACCGTGCTGCCAAAGCAGGGACACAAGACGCCCTAATGTGAGACTCAGCCCGGGAGACGCGCTCTGGTCACTCCACTTGGAGGATAAGTTCTGCCTTTCATCCCTTCAGGGCCTTGGCCAGATAGAGCTCGCTGCAAAGCAGCTTCGGCCCCGTGACTCACCTCCTCCTGGAGAAAGGTGTGCGCCTGGCCCTGGCTGTTGGGCTTGATGCAGCGAATGTAGTGGGGCGTGGTGCCGTGCAGAACCTGCAGAAGCTGCTCCAGGGAGGCCTGCAGGGAGACGGTGCGGTCAGGCAGACCGGGGCTGCCTGCGGCCGTCAGCCGGGCCCTGGTGAGTGACTGCCTCACACAGCCCAGACGGTCCTTACAGCCGAGACGGGGATCCTCTCGAGCCCTGGGATAATTATGGGAGGTGCTCATGGAGTCCAAGCACCCTCTTGGCCTGACCTCCCACTGCTCCTCACCCCCCCCCCCCAGGGAACTTCCTGACCTGCAGTCCTGCACCTGGTTGGTCTCTGCTCCCTTCCCCCACCCTCACTGGTGCAGCCTTCCTAGAAGAGAACAATCTCAGGAGCCACTGCCACTCATTCAGGCAACAGTTGTTCTCATTAAGCCCATCCTGTGTGCCAGGGGAGCTGTGCTGGGGCAAGGACAAGGTCAGTCTGCGGCTCAGAGCCCAGGGTCTGACGGGCCACACAGACATGGGGTGGGCCCCCTCAGGGGTCTGTCTGAGGCTAGGCAGGAATGTGCCAACAAAATCTGGGCTCCACAAGGTGCTTCCTCTAGGAGGTGATGATGAGGCTGAAGTCTGGAGGAGGAGAAGGAATCAACTAGGCCAAAGGGTGTGGAGGGTGGGAGTGGGGGGGAGGGGCAGGGGCATCGGAGGTAGAACAGAATGTGCAAGGGCTTAGAGCTGGCAGAAAGCAAAAGTGCTGGAGGAGGTGACAAATCTGCTAGGCAAGGACAGAGCTGGAGCAGGAAGCTGGAGAACTGGGAACGGACTAGGGCACAGAGGTTCACATAAGTACTGCTCTTCCACGACGGCCCTATCAGCAGTGGGTGAGAGGCCCTCACTGTGCCACCCACAAGCCCCCAGGCTTCCAATCATGTCAGTTGTATGTCTCTGTCAGTTTCCTGTCTTGGTCTTCCCCGTGAGACTACCAACTCCGCTGGACTGGAACCACGTCTACTTGATTCGTCAACCTTCCCTGGCACACAGTACCAATCCTGGGATGTGCTCAGTAAATATTTGAGATTGGTAAGTGAGCCAAGCACATCATATCGGCACCCCCCAGACCCACCTTGAACTTGGACACCACAGTCAACACAGGGGCTCTGCTCTGGCCAGAGGGCTCCTCTTGGGCCTTCTCTTCGGGGTCAGCAGGAAACATCACCTTGAGTAGGGGGTCCTGGGATTGCTGTAGGAGACTGGTCAGCTCAGGGGGGACAGGGTCCTATTGGAAAAGGACAAGGGCGGCAGGTAAGGGCAGGTGGAGTGCTACCCAGGGCTGTCCACAGGTGTGCCAGCCCTCCTCACCAGGGCCCCAGAAGATGGTTTCTTTGGGAGCCCCAGACTTCTGCGGGAGACCTCTGTGACAGGAATCATTTCTGGGCAGCTAATGCTTGACCATCAGGGACCTCAGGCAGGTAGGCCCAAGAGGCGACTTTGCATTCTGGGAGGATGTTTAGGAGAGAGTGCGTGACGGGAAACTTCCATGTTAAGTGCAGCAATGACTCAACACCTCATTTCACGCAGGCCCTCACAAGCCATGGCCCAGCCCCCACCTTGTTCTTCTCCACCAGGCCTGCGGTGTGGTACTGCACGGGCCCCGCGTAATGCACCACGATGAAGCTGGGCTCCCGGCTGAGCTTGTTGTGGCCCAGGCAGGGGCTGCCCGCCAGCGCACTCTCGATGCGTGTCTGGAGCTGGGCTGCACTGCTTGGCCGATTAAGGCGGCATTCCTGTGTGGGATGGGATGGGCAGTCGGCCACAAACACGAGACGGTCCCCATGCCCTGTGGCTGCCCCCTGACAGAATTGTCACACAGGCATCACAGTGACCCTGAGAGGCAAGGAACACAGGGATGAGCAAGCCTATTTGGCAGATGGGAAGACAGAGGCACAGGGGAGATACAGTATAGTCTCAAGGCCCCAGAAAGGCCCAAGTCTGGTGCTGAGCATACTAGCTGACCCCACCTCATTTATGAGGGAGCAGATGCTGATGGGGCTCCCCTCGATGAGATCCAAGCAGGTCTGGTTGTCCTGGTAAGTGACAAATGACCACTCCAGGCCCTCGACTGCATATTCCTCCTAGGGGACAAAGGTGGGGGTTGGGTGGCAGAAGAAGGCAACTGTGATCTGAGGCCCAGATGGCTCATCCACGGCTGGCCTCGATACCACAGCATGTTCCAGAATGGCATCAAAGAGGGAACCAAAGGCCCCCGGTAAGATGCTGGAAGGAGCACCCCACCCTCACCTGCTGCGCCCTCAGGTAGTGAGCCACAAAGTGCTGCTGCAGCTTCTCATTGGCGTAGTTGATGCACAACTGTTCCAGGCTGTTGTTGGGAAAGGACTCAAATCCGTACACATCCAGCAGGCCTGAGAGGATGGGGGAAAGCCCATGGGGCCACTGCAGGGGCAGGGGGGGGACTTGGGGGGACTATAGGAGCCTGGGGCGACGCCTCACGCTTGGCAGCCTGGAGATGAAGTTGAATGAGCAGGACACCAGCAGTGGGCACAGCATACACCCCACCCTGGGGTGGGGCCCATCGCCACTTCATGGCACCTCAGAATTCAGAGCACGGAGAAAGGCTGAATAAGGTTTGAGCGGCAGCCTAGGGAACATTTTCTGTGTCCAATCCAGTTTGGAAGGCCTTGATTTCACCAGCCCAGCTGATATCTAGGATTCCACTGTCCCTTGAGCAAACTTTGTATCTTTGAGCTTGACTTCCTCCCCTACCTATCCCACCCCAGTTCCAACCATGTTAGTGTGTCCCCCAACCCCCTCTAATCTAGCTCTTTTGGCTCTCCCCACACTGCTCTCCTGAGGCTGGACCTGGGTCTCAGGGGAGAGGAGGGGCCCTCACAGACAAGGCACGATCCGAGTCTGCCTGGAGAGAGCTACAGACGGGTCAAATGTGGGCACCGAGAGCACAGAGCTGTCTGGAGTCACGCAGTGGACTCTACTGTTCTTTTTCTGAAGGAGTGCTCCCGGAAGGGTGAGCCCCTGCTACCTATGAAAGTGGTCCAGGAGTCAGGGTCTGCACAGATGCTGCTATTGATCACGGATACCAGCCAGTCAAACAGCCTGTTGGGGTGGGGGTGGAGGGAGAGAGGACTCTGGTGAGAGGTTAGGTGAGCCTGAGGGGTGGCAAGACTGCTCCTCCAGCCAGGGCGCCACACTCTGAAGGGCCTGTATCCCAAGCCTGACAGGCCAAAAGGTCAAACCCTCTCCTCCGGGTCCCTGCCCATCCTGTCTTGCCCTACCACGAATGCAGACTATGGTTGTGCCTATTCCTAGGTACACATACACCTGGCCTGTCCTGCCAGTAAGCTGAACACCCTGGGGCTGGATAGGGAGTGGGTCTTCATCAGTCACCTAGCCAGACACCTAGCTGGTGTCTTGACTTTAGAAGGGAAGGCGCTGATGGGCAGGCCTGTGTGAGGCTTGCAAAGAACCAAGTTCATTAGACTCCCCTGCAAAACTAGACCTGTGGGGCCTAGAGCTTAAGCCCTGTCACATCTCCCCACTCGGTCCCCCACAAGTGGGCCCCGAGTCCCCTGAGGCCAAGTGGCATCCTGCACTCTGGACCATCCCCCCCCGAGACGAAGAGGCGGTCACTGTCCTGGGGACACGTTCAGCACTATGTATGGTGCTATTAAGGAGTCTCTTTCTTAGTTTTTCTTAGAGCGGCTGCTCTGCAACTTTCTGCAGTCCAGTCGCTGGGTTCTGTTTTTGCCACCAGAGCTTCAAGTACCCGTCTGAGGTACTGAACACAAGTGACCTGGTGATACAGTGACCCAAGATGTATCCTGTGTGAAATGTTCTATTTCACACAGACAGGCTCACTGTCCGTAGCCGTCATATTTATCTTATCTGCTCCTCTTGCAGTGACCTGACACAAAGGCTTTAAGTCTTCGGCCTGCAATCAGCTTCAGGGCAGTGGGAACAAAGTCTCTTGCTGAACTGGGATTAGTCTGAGCCCACCTGCCCTGGGCCATCTTCATCTCAGTGGATCTTATTCCCTCAGTAGTGCCTCCCAGGCTCTTGACTCTTCAGGAAGTTCATGAAAGCAGGGGGGCCTCTCTCCCTAGCGCCCAAGTTCCCAAAGCACCTGCATACGCACACATACATGTGTTCTGTCCCATAGTTTTGGAGGATTCCCGGCCCTTGATACCCTCACTTGGTACCCTGAAGATTCTCAGAACCCAGGGTGAGAAGTCACCCTTAACCACGTGGCCAGAGTGTGGAGATGCCCAAATAACCGGCCGGGAAAAGGCCAGGACGCCCACCTTCCGGTTCGCGGCCTGCACTTGCTGCACGCTGCTGTGCGAGACCACGGGCCAAGCTCCTGGCTCTACGGTCTATCGGTCTCCCCAGGTGACTAACATGAAGAGACGAAGTGCAAGGGCACATGGACACAGGGGAGCCGATCCACCCACAGGTCTCAAGCTGGAACCGAGAGGCCCCAGATTGCCTTTGGGGCCTGCTCCGCCGGTGGAGAGCCAGGCAGGCTTTCCTCACCCACTGCCAAGGGCAAGGCAGCCTCCCATGCTTTAATAATGAGCTGAGTCTAGCCCAGACTGTGGCAACTTCCCCACGCAGAGGACTCTGGAATTAAGGTCCAAGGCCTCGCTCGGGGAAAACGCAGGAGCCACTCCCTGCTGTCCGGTCTGGGCAGGGAGGAGAATGCGTCTGCTTCTTTGGAAGCTTTCACCACGGGCCTGGGCCTATTGCCTGATGGTGTCTGGCCCAGCTTCAGACAGGGGGAGAACCTGGAAGGAGGGCAGGGCCTTGAGTGCTCACCGTGCGTAGACTAGTTTGGCCAGACAGTCTCTGCGGGTGTCACACTCGGCTCGGGAGCAGGGCTTCCGGAACACCTGCTGCTGCCTGCCTGCCCTGATGGTTCTGATTCGCAGTGTGTCCAGCAGTGGGTCTTCTGGAAGTTGCAGCAGCAAGGCGGATGTCCTGATAGAGCCTGAGAGGGACAAATCACCTTCCATCCAAACAGCCCTCTTCACAAGACAATGTGAAGTCATCACAGTGGAACCACTACCCCACCAACTGGCAGAATAAACCTAGGTTCTGGTGGGTAAGACTTGCCCAAGGCAGAGGCAGGACCTGAACCCAGGCCTTCTCTGTCTCAGTTCACACAGCCCCACGTGGGACAGATCACTGTATAAACCCTCTGACTTTTCTCTCATCTGTAAAACAGGGATGCTGCTGTTTGCCTCCCCAGAGATGGGGTGAGGAGTAACGTCCGTGGTTTCATCAAGGGCATCGCATTCCAGATTTCACCCTCGGGCTTCCCCCTCCAGCCCCAGCAATGCTGGCCCTTTTGCAGACAGGACGGGCCCGCTCCCTGGCGGTGTGACCAAACCTGAGCCCAGGCCCCCACCCCGTCCTCACATGTGGCGTCGCCCCTCAGTTGGCAGGGCTGGGCTTCGTCCTCAGAGTCGGCAAAGCGGACGTTGCCGAGGTGCAGCAGTCCGGCCAGGACCTGAGCGGGCAGGAGAGGACGCGGGGTGAGCGCTTTCTCAAGGGCTGGAGCCTCGCCCGGGAAGGGCCCCTCTCCCTGAGCAGAGTCCCGGTAACAGAATAGTAAGACAAGCTCCTAACTGAGGCCCCCGGACTATGAGACCCTGCCAGGCACAATTCTATATGAGTTACATGCATTACCTCATTTAATCTTTTCAAAAATCAATGAGAAATGTGCTGTGATGATACCCATGACAGAGGTGACAAAGGGAAAAGTTCAATCATAAGTCTACAGGGGTCCTGGCTGGCTCAGTGGAGCATACGACTCTCAACCTTGGGGTTTTGAGTTCGAGTCCCACATTGGGTGTAGAGATTACTTAAAAAAATAAAATAAAATCTTTAAATCACAAGCCTATAGACCACAGACTTGGTAAAAGACAAAGGCAGGATGAGAACCCAGGCAGTCTGACTTCAGGGGCCTCCCGGGGCAGCCAGTGGGGCTGCTAAGTCACCCACTATCTGTCCCTGTGGGTCAGGCTCACTTGTGTGTAGCCAGTGGGGGTTTGGCCCCGGCTCCCTCTGGCCTTTCCCCAGTGTGGGGCTTCTGGCAGCTCACCCTGCAGTGGAATCTGGGAGTTTGGTCTCTGCACAGTGGGTTCCTGTCCCAGTCCACACTGCACAGGGGACTGTGCACTCACTGAGCTACACGGCTGAGGCCCCAGGGGCTACAGAGAAGAGACTTATAGGTCCAGCAACTTGGAAACCCTGAGACCCTTATTGGGAGAGCAGGGCCTCTCCTACCATCCCTGTCTGGTCCCAGGCAGGGGGTCTCCACATGCTACCGCGTTCAGGCCACAACCTACCTTGGCAGAAGACTGCTGTGCCCAGCGGGCAGAGGGTCATGACACTGACAAGCCAACACTGCTATCCAGAACCCCAGTGTTGTCCACTCGCCCGGGGCTCGTCCCCATGTGCTGTCCCTCTGGCCAAGCTGTGGCCTAATGGTGCCTATACTGGCCACGATCCCCTCCCTGCCTGAGCAGCCCCCATCTCGAGGGAGAGGTCACTTTCCACTGCACTGCCATCTCCCGGCAGAGGCTTCCCTGTGGCTGCTGCCAGCCTGTCCCAGATATCTCTCTCCCAGTGCTCTGGTGGGTCAGGAGGTGATAGGGGAGGGAGGTAGTCAGCCCTGTCAGCAGGACAGAAGGGAGAAGGGAGGCCACTAGTGGGATGAGAGGGGCCCAGCTCACTTGGGTCAACACTCCATCTGAGAGGAGGGAAAAGTTGGAAATTGGAATTACTACGTCTGGTACGAACTGTCACTTGGTGATGTCTGACTTAGGGAGGTCACTTTACCTCTCTAGTTTTCTCAAGCATAAAAATGGGAAAACCTCCATACATGCAGGACTGTTGAAAAAAACGAAGTGGACTAAAAGGTATGAACATGATTTTAAAGTCTGAATACACCAGATGAACCTGTGACAGCACTACTTATCTATTCTGATCACTGCAGTAGTAACTGACCCGGGCACCTCACCCTTCCCCCCACCTCCAGCCCACAACCACCGTGATAGGTTTTAACCACACACTGCACACTATCACTGTCCTCTGTGCCCTGTCCGCCCTGATGCCCTGTCCAGGCACAGAGGGTAACTGACTCCTTAGAGATTGCTCATGTGCCTAAAGGCCTAGTTCTTCAGAGTTCAGAGAAGGGACCTATGAAAGGGGCTGCCCATCCATCACTTCTGCTGAAGATAAGAGGTGTGCCTTTTCTTCTAACCTGAAAGATGTTGTTCTGAGTGGGGGTGTCGATGCCCAAATGAAGCATGGCCTCTCTGGTCACCTCGAAACAATCCTCTGAAAAGGAATCCAAGTCACAGCCCAGGGTCAGGAACAGAGGTCAGCAGGGGCATCGAGGGGTGAAGAAGGCAGGCCCTGTGCAGAGGGTAAGTGGGTACTGATGGGCCAGCCCAGGGTGCTGGACAAGGCTCCCCATACCTTCCAAAGTCCTCTCTGGGTTGGGCAGCCAAGAGAAGGCCGCTCCCTCGGGAAGGTGCCACTGGAGCCTCTCGTCCGTGCTGGCTCCTTTACAGATCTGTGGGGAGGGGTGGGCGGGTGGCCAAGGTGAGGGTGTGAGGAAGCCCAGGGCTGCATAAGCCTGGGGTTGCTATGAGAGGAGAAATGCTTTGATATCACAAGGCTGAGAGGTCCCTGCACAGAGCCCAGGGCAGACCCAGGGGCAAAAGCCACAGCAACAGTTCTGAATGTCTCCAACCTGTTGCAAAAAAAGCCTGCTGAGGAGACCTGTGGTCTGATGAGGAAAGCACGACTCCTGTCTGGGGAGCCCCAGGTCCCATCTGAGCAGGGAGACATACTATCCAGGCTCTGGGGGACCCCAAGGCTGATGAGAGACACATGAGACAGCTCTAGGGAAGCCTTCACTCCGTTTGAGACAGCTGCCATTCTAAGAGTCCTCGGTCTGATGAGGGGGACCCAGCCCCAGTCTCAAGGACCTTTGGTCTGATAGAGAAAGGAAATGCATCTCCATGTCAAAACCATCCTGGGAGCCAAGGTCTAGCATGAGGCAGAAGAGTTGCATAAAGTCTGCAGGAATAAGTGGTGGCATCACCGAAAGTGGCAGGGCAGGCCTGGAGCACGGAGGGAGCACTGCGGAGAAGAGGGTTTGGAGGCTCAGACCCATCTCCATCCTACATCTAGGCAGCTGCGGGCCCAGCTTGACACAAACCTGGTAGAAGATGTGGAAGTTCCTCTCACTGGAGGCTTGGCAGGCCACTCGAGTTTTCTCCAGGAGGTACGTCTGGACTGTGGCTCCAGTCATCTGCTGGGCCCTGGGCACAAGCAGGTAGCCATTTATTAAGTACTTAACTTAATGCCTGAATGCAACCTAGCCACTCCCCCCAAAGCTCTTCCAAGTAGGTCTTCAGGAGTAGGGACCACTCAGCAGGTCCTTGGGTGGTCTGGACATTCCCATGACCAGCTCAGGTAGACAGGGCCAAGCCCGCTTTATACCATTTTGTCCCATCTCAAGGCGAACAGAAGTCTCAGCTTCAAGCTCAGGGGTGCAGGCCAGAGAGGTGGTAGTTTAACTAGAAGCCCTTGAACCAGGGTAGAAGCCAGGAGAAACTCACAGGCCATGACAAGCACACTGCCTCAGGGTCTCTAAGACTGGAGTAGCTAGAATTCTCCAGGTTCAAAGATCACCCCCAGGTTCATTTATTCCACAAACATTACATGCCAGGAGGAGTAGGGTTCTGCCCACAGGAGTAGCCCAGGCTGGAAACCGCCCCAGGCATTTTCAGACTCCCCATCCCCATCCTCCCATCAGCCATTACCTGTTCAGCTGGAGCTGGATGAACTTCCCAAAGCGACTGCTGTTGTCATTCCTCAGGGTGCACGCATTCCCTACAGATCACACCTATGTTTATGCCACTCCACCACATTGACAGGGTTCTCGCGGGCCAACGTGGGGGCATGTCTCTATCCTCAAGTCACCAAATAGCCCCCTTGTGGGTTTTCACGTCACGGGGACGGGACTGGGGAATGCGCACTCGGGACTTCAGCAAACGTGTTTCAGGAGGGTTAGAACTTCTTGGCAATGAACTGGAATGAGCAAGTCTAGGTGGTCAGGGACTGTCTTCTTTGAAGGGAAAGGGCCAAAACCAACGAGCTGTCACTATTAAGTTAGACAACATCGAAGTACAACAGACCTATCTCCACCCTGCATCTGGGCAGCTGTGGGCCCACGCGGACGCATCTAAGCTCCAGTCCCGACATGGACACTATCTGATCAACATTCTTAGACAAGCCCCCTTCTTCTCTGAACCCTCGGGAAACCGTATGTAAGAACAGGATTTGAACTAGGTGAGCCACAAGGTCCTCTCCAGCCTAGGCCAGAGGAGGGGATGACTCTAATGGAAAGAACCCAAGGGTACCTAGCAGTTTGAGGGTCCAAGGCAGCGAGTGATACTCTCATCCTCCAACTCCCAGAGACGGACCGAAAGCACTACCCCTCTCCCTGGGAGGCGGCAAATCCCAGAGGAAACAGAATTGAGGTACTGTGCAGAGGACACCGAGCTCACCAAAAGCTTCCATGACAGGGTTGGAATTCAAGATTCGCTGCTCAATCCTCTCGGCAATCTTGTGGCTCTCCCAGGATGTGGGAGAGGTGGCCACCACAGCGTAGAACTTCATCAGGCAGCGCGACGTCCACGTCTGTGGCAGAAACAGCCCCGTGAGCCGTGTGCACGTTCCCTCCGACCACACCTCGCGATATGGTGCCCACCAGAGCCCTCTTCTCCACCAGGCACATGGCTGACCCAATGGGGGAACGCTGAATTCAACTGTGTCCTTGGGCAAGGCACTTGCCCCATCATGAAATGGGGGGCTGCTCCCTTCGGCTGCTCCTAGTTCCAGAGGACACCCTTGAGAAAGGAAGCCGGAATGGAGAAGGGACAACTCACCTTGAGCTGGGCGGGCTACTCAGTGTCTCTGAGGGCTCACAGCTAATACTGACTACTCTGGGGCAGGCACTGAGCTAGTAAGGACGCTTTCTGTGCACTTTCTTACTAAACCTGTGATGCAGGTACCAGGATTTACCTGTTTTTAAAATGAAACTGAGGCAAAGAAAGATTTTTAATTTTATTGGAAGACCACACATCTAGTACATGACAGAGTTCTGATTTACACCCAGGCAATCTAATTAGAAAATTCTCACTTGTTAATCAGCTGAAATGCACATTTTCACTTCCAACTGTTTGCTGCGAGGGCACGGAAATACAACAGATTTTTATATATTGACTCTGCAACCTGTTACTTTGCTCAACTCTCTACACACCTCACTACAACTTTTTAGTTGTAGTACAATTCTTTAAATTCTTTTAGGCCTTTCTATGAGGTGGGAGATGTTCCCTTCTATTTTACGAAAGACTTTGTGTAGAACTGGTAACATTATCTCCTTCGATACTTGGTAGAATTCACAAGTAAAGCCACCTGGGCCTGGAGCTGTCTTTGCGGCCAGGCTTATTGCTACGACTTCAGCACCTTTCATAGATAAAGGCCCATTTACATTTCTTCTCGTGTGAGCTCCAGCAGTTTGGGTCTTCCAAAAGATTTCTCCATTTCATCTAAATTGTAGAATTTATTGGAATAAAGTTGTTCATAATAATCTCTTATCAATCTGTAGGACCTATAGTGGTGTCTATTTTATTTCTGATACTGGTAACTTGTGAACTTTTTAAAGTCTGACTGCAATGATATCAATTTTATTAATCTTTTTGAAGAAATGGCCTTTGACTTATTTTTGTTTCCTAATATATTGACTTTTCACTTTCCTTCTTTTATTATTTTTAATTTAAATTCTACTTAGGTGACAGCTATTGGTTTCAGGGGTAGAATTCAGTAGTTCATTACTTAAATACAATATTCAGGGCTCATCAAAACAATTGCCCTCCTTAATCCCCTCGACCACACCTCCCTCCATCAAACTTCAGTTTGTTCTCTACCTTCAGGAATCTCTTATGGTTTGTTTCCTTCTTTTTATCCCCCCTCCCATACATTGTTTCTTAAATTCCACGTATGAGTGAAATCACATGGTATTTGTCTTTCTCTGATTGACTTATTTTGCTTAGCATAATACACTCTAGCTCCATCCATGTCACTGCAAATGGTAAGATTTCATTCTTTTTGATAGCTGAATATTCCATTATATCTTTAGGTAGTTAACATACAATGAAATATTGGTTTCTTTTATTTCCTTCTTCCTTATTTTGGGTTTATTCTTTTTTCTCCTAGTTGCTTAAGGTGGAAGTTTAGATCACTAATTTGAGTTCTCTATTCTTTCCTTATTAAGCACTTAATGCTACAAATTTCCCTCCAAGCACTGCTATTTTTTTAAAGCAGATTTTGATATGTCCTGTTTTCCTTTTCATTCAGTTCACAGTACTTTTCTAACATTCTCTGTGGTTTTATCTTTGCCCAGAAGATATTTAGAAGGTTGTTAATTTCCAAATGCTTTGGATATTTTCCAAGTATCTTTGTTACTTATTTTTAGCTTATTTCTACTCAGGACAGAGAACAGTTTGCATGATTTTAATCTTTTCAAATTGAGATTTGTTTTAATGCCTCAGAATGTGGTCTGTTGGTGAGTGTATCGTGTACTTGAAAAGAATGCTCAAATCTCAAATTATAATTTTGATTTTATCATATTCTTTCAATTCCAATCAACTTTTGCTTCATGTATTTTGAAACTGTACATATTTAGTATTATCTTCTCTTTTTTAAAGTTTATTTTTTTAGTAATTCTCTACACCCAATGCAGGGCTTGAACTCACAATCCCAAGATCAAGAGTCACATGTTCTTTCCAACTGAACCACACAGCTGCCCCTAAAATGTTGTTCTGTATTAATATAACTGCTTCAGCTTTCCTTTGATTAATGTTGGAATGACGTACCTTTTCCTGTTCTTTTACTATGAACCTACCTGTATAATTATAGTGGGCTTCCTGAAGACCTATAATTTGAGTCTTGCCTTTAAAAACAAAACAAAACAAAACAAAACACCCCAATCTGACGTCTTTTAATTGGAGTATTTAGTCTATATTCATTTAATGTAACAATCACTATGGCTGGGTTTAGACCTACCATCTTGTTATTTCTCTGTGATTTGTTTCATGGGATCTTTACTTTTTTCTTCTTTTATGGTTAATTTAGTACTTTAGGGATTCCATTGTATCTCCACAGTAAGTTGTTACTATCTTTTGCCTTAGAATGAATTATCTTTTAAGATTTTTTTTTTTTTAAAGATAGGGAGAGAGAATTGGGGGGGAGGTGCAGCGAGAATCTTAAGCAGGCTCCATGCACAGTGTGGAGCCTGATGCGGGGCTCAACCTCACAATCCTGAACTCATGACCTGAGCTGAAACCAAGAGTCAGATGCCTAACCAACTGAGCCACCCAGGCTCTCCTAGAGTGAATTATCTTTTAGAGATAAAAAATAAGATATCACATCCCCAGTGTTCTTTACTCCCTTGTATCAATCCAAATAGTCACCTGGTTTCATATTCCTTTGACCTAAAGAACGTCCTTCAGTGTTTCTTGTAGTACAGGTCCATTGGCAATGAATTCCTTCAACTTTCATTTGAAAATCTTTTTTTCACTTAGATGGTTTTAAAAAATTAAAAAAAATAATCTCCATGCCCAATGTGGGGCTTGAACGCACAGCCCTGGAATCCAGAGCTGTACGATCCACTGACTAGTGGTTTTAATTTTTTTAGATATTTTGCTGTTTTTGCTGGTAATAGAATTCTAGGTTGACAGATATTTTTTTCTTAAGAAAAAGAAAAAAACCAAAACCCAAAACAAAACCAACTTTCTTTTTTATTAAGTAATCTCTATGCCCAATGTGGGGCTCAAACTCACAACCCTGAGATCAAGAGTTGCATGCTCTTCCAACTGAGCCAGCCAGGCGCCTCAACAGATACTTTCTCTCAGCACTTTTTTTTTCTTTTAGCACTTTAAAGATGTTGCTGTTACCTTTGGGCTTGCAGTTTTTGTTTTGTTTTTGTTTTTGTTTTAAGGATTTATTTATTTTTTGAGAGAGAGGGGGGGAGGGAGAGGGAGAGAGATTCTGAAGCAGATTCTGTGCTAAGCACGGAGACCGACACAGGGCTCAATCCCATGACCCTGACATCATGACCTATACTGAAACCAAGAGTCGGACACTCAACTGACTGTGCCACCCAGGCATCCCTGGGCTTGCAGTTTTTGAAAGATGCCCGTTGTCACTCTTATCTTTGTTCCTCTTTTTGTAATATTTCTTTGTTTTTTCTGGTTCCCATGAAAGTTTTCTGTTTGGTTTTCAGCAATTTGACTATAATGTGAGGTATGTTTCTTTGTATTCATCTGCTTATTGTCTTCTGAACTTCTTGGACCTGTGCTTGCCATCTTTTGTTCATTGTGTAAGATATTGCCACTGACACACATGTTCTTTCTCCTGGCACACCAGGAACAACTATGGTAGTCCATGGGATATTGTACCATAGCTCTCAGATGTGCTTCTCTCTTTGTTTCTCAATCTGAATTATTTCTATTGATTTACTGTCAAATTCACTGATGTATTTGTCTGCACGTCTGGTCTGCTGATAAGCATGAAGGAATTATTCATTTTATTTTTAATTTTTATCATTTTCATTTAACTCTTTATAGTTTCCATATCTCTGCTAAAGAATGTTTTCTGGAGACATTGACAAGCTCATGAGAAAAGTTATGGACATTCAGGGTCCCACAGGTTTAAAAAGCTACCTACAGTGAGGCTCTGGTTGACAAACCTATCCAAAACACAAAGATTCTAGTCAGTTGCTTAATGAGGCATTTAAGAATAATGCCTTATTCTTAAATATGAACAGAAACTTAATGATCATTTGATAAACCTCTTTTACACAAACGACAAATATCACAACAAATGAAGAAAAAGGAACTAGATGGGAACAGAGTCAATGCAAGGAGCAGAAGACAAGTAAAAATAATGAAGTATCCTCAAAAATAAAATGCTGAATCTATGAAATAAGACCAGTATGGTGGGAAAGCAGGGAATAATATTCAGAGAACAAGAGAGAACTCTTAGAATTAACCTTTTTTAACAAAAATTCAAAATTCAAAAAATTGGAAGGTAGAGAATTATCTCCCAGAAGGTAAAACAAAATATTGAGACGGAAGAATAAGTGAGGAAAAATAAGAATATTAGACAATTAATCAAACTTCCTTCTAATAGGAGTTTCAAAAAGAGGAAACAGAAGGGAGGCCATTATTAAATTACTAGCTATAATACTAATTTCCCCAAACAAAAGAACGTGAGTTTTCAGGTTAAAAAGACCCACGCAAAATAGCCAGCACAGCAAATGAAACAAAACAAAACAAAGCAAAACCAAACAACCATACCAAGACACAGCACTGTGAGTTTTAATACCTATGGATAAAAACGAAGACTGTAAAAGCTTTTGGAAAGAAAGAACAAATCGCCATTATAGAGGGGACTCTATCACAACACTCCAAAAATACAGAAGAAAAAAACCTTACAAATTTGAAAAGAAACAGTCTCTAAACTGGAATTACAAAATCCAGCCAACATATAAAATTTGAGGCAAAATAAACATTTTCAGAGGTGCAACAACTCAGAAATCTGCCCTGCAAATACCTTTTCCAGGAAGCTACTAAAGAAAGTGCTCCATAAAAACGGGGCCATTAAGAAGTTGAAGCCATGGACTCCAGCAATGGGTGTGTGCGTGGGGGGTGTTGTCATGGGACAGAGGGCAACTGGGGGATCCCCAGAGTGAGGCAGAGAAGCTCCCAGGTACTAACTGTGTGGCAACAGCCCTTGGCAGCCACCAGTCAGGGGGGTGGGGGGCAGAGGTCTGGGAGCTCTGGGAACAACATCACCAAGAAAAAAAAAGGACCCAATGTACTTGTCAGTGGACAGGTGTTATCCAGCTTTGCTGACAGGTTTAGTAATGACTGAATAGGTATACAGAAACTAAACAAGTGAAAAAACGGGGCAATTATTACGTAGAGGGAAAGTAAAAATTATACAAGAAAAGATAGTATATTACACTGCTCTTCTGTGAACAATACATACATGTCTGTAATACTGCATATTAATTAGAAATCGTGATGTAATTATATATGTATTTGGGGGCAGAGAAATAGGGCTAAATCCTTATCATAGTATGAAATGAACGGGTAAGGTAAAAAACTAAAAAATTAATAGCAATATAAGGATGTTGTTTAGAAATACGGATGCAAACACCCAAATAAACTGCTAGAAGATGTGAAAGTAGTTGCCTCTGGAGAGAAGGAATAGTCTTGATAGATATGGGGTAGGGCTGCTGTTTTTCTTTGTAAGCCTTGCAGTATTACTTGGTTTTTGAACTATGTAATTATGTTACTACTAATTAAAAAAAAAACACAAAAAACATACAGACCAAGCAAAAGACCATAGCGGCTGCTCAATAAAGGGTTACTGAGCTCCACTGGCGTAGGTTTCAGGCCAGGTCCCGCCTCAGCAACCCAGAGCAATTCTGGAGGACACTGGGTCTCCTCTAGGAGCTGGGTATGAGCCACCGCACTGGCCACTTTGAAAGAGCTCTTGAAGATCCTCTCCACACCCAAGTCCAAGCTGTCATCCCTGCAGCAGCTTACCGTCTTTACCTGTTTCCTTGTCTGTCTTTCCCGGTGGACTAAGAGCTCCCTAAAAGCTGTATGTTGCATTTTGCATCTCTATTCTTCCCCTGCCACTGTTCAGTGGCTAGCCCGCGGCCTAGAAGCTGTCAGGTACTCGGTGCTTGGCAATTCTCCCATATGTAAGTATAGGCAGAGGCAGTGTATGGTCTAAAAAAAATCCCTTGTGAAGGTAAAAGCATTGTGGAAAGGATGGGGTGGCTCGGTGAGCCTTGGCAAGAAGGTGGTGAGGCCTGGCCTGGTGGCGTCCTCTGACCAACTGTGCCACTCCTTAACCATCCTTGTGCAACATTCTGTCTCTCCTGTTGTGGTTCTGGCACCCAGGGGGCCACATGACTGCATCAAATGCTTCTGTCCTTCCCCACAGCTGGCCCAATGCACTGTCCTTGCCCTCATGGGCAACCCAGAGGGTACGGGTGGGCTACTCCAATAAACCCTTTCCCACAAGTAACCTCAGCTAGTTTTAGAGGAGTGCTGCCATGTGCCAAGCATGCCATCAAGTGCCTATGTGCACTGGTCCATTTAACTCTCATAGGAGTCCCATGACTCACATGTTGGTCCTCCTGTCCCCGTCATGTTACAAATGAAAGAACTGAGGTTTGCAGAACCTAAACACCTTTCTGATGTGCTCCTAACTATATTCTGGAATCCCTAATAGCTGACTTTTGTTTCCAGTGGTGTCAGAGCTGAGACCTCTGAGAAGAAAATGAAGGCGGAGAGAAAAAGTATCTCACCCAGGGTTACATGGAAGAGCCTGGACTAGAACCCCATCTCTTGATTTCCTGCCCAGTGCTTGCTCACCACTGCACACTGACGCCCTGCTTGAGCCAGCCTATCTGGCAATGACTAGGCAGCAAACGACTCCAAAAGGAATGACCTCCTTCCTCTCTGACCACCCCACCAGTCACAAAGTTGACAGGGTGGGAAAGAGGCCCTCCTACCTTTCCAGCACCACTCTCTCCGCTGACAACGATAGACTGGTTGACTGGTTCCATCAGGCTCTTGACATTCCTGTAGGTCTGTTCACCCACAGTGAAGATGTGGGGCTTCAGTTTCTGAAACATCAAGGGGTGAAAGGTCACATGAGGGAATGCCTGTCTCCAAGGAGTGGTTGATCCAATGATGGCTGAGATGGGGAGAGTGCCAACAGTGGTGCCAGGAGGGTTCCTCTAGAAAATCTCCCGGATGTAAGTGTTAGACCCAACTGTGGGATCCCTATGATGGCTATATCCACCCATCTTCTCTTAGTGTGGAAGCAGCGCTGGCCTTGACCAGTCTATGATTTTATCTTACCTTAATAGTCTTATTCTACCGATTATTTTATGTTACTTTACTTTGCAGCATGCAAAGAGCTTCCCTACAAGTTACTGCCTAAAAAATCTGCCCGTTAGTTGGATAGCTAATCCTATTTTATAGAGGAGAAATCTGAGGTTTGGTGGAGTTAAATAACCTTCCCAAGGTCACTCAGTAAGTAAATGCAACCATGTGATTTGAATTCCAAGGCCACTGTTCTTCTTTCCATCAACAAATATTAGTTATCCTCAATGTGCTGGGCATTAAACTGGGCACTGGGGGAACAGGAAACCATGACATGGTTTTTGCCTTTGAAGAGGCTGTCAGTGAGATATGGGCTCTCAGGGAAGACTTGGACACTTAACCATGCATGAGCTTCTGGAGGGCCAGGCCATCTGCACAATGCCTAGCGAGCCCAGCACTGCCCACCCAGCAATCATCACCTACCCACAGGTTCCCAGAGAGAAGGTACTGTTGTGGATGGAATCAGAGCCATCCCTCTCTGCACCTGCCTCTGCCCCAGCCGCCTCTTCCCTGAACTGTTAGAAGCTTCCAACTGTTCTCCCTATATCTTGTTTCACCTTCCTGAACTTGACTCCCCTAACTTCCAGAGTAATTATCCCCATGGTGGGCTCTAGTCAGTTCCTCCACCCGCGGGGAGCAGCACTATGGATACATTCTGCCGCTGTCGTGCTTCAGACCCTTCGCCAGCAGCCCTGGCTTATCTCACCTTCTCATCTCATCTACGGTCTCTCTCCTTGACAGCGCCCTTCCTGCCAGCAAGTTTGCTCTTACTTCTCTCTGAAGACATGCACTTAAACACCAGCTGGCCTATTCCCCGCCTGCACCACCTCCAACGCCATCAAAATTTATTCCTCTCAGTAGAGAGAAACACATGCTGAATTTTCTAGGGCACTCATTATATGTCATGTTATTCTCTCCCCCCCAAAATGGTTCATTAAATACACAAATACACCTTTGTAAATCCTTCCCTATTAATAAAGTCACAAACAAGGAAAAAATCCATTATCCCATGTCCTTATTTTAGGTTCCAAACTCAGTTAAACAAACATTTATTTATCTCTCACTTTGCACCTACTGTCATGTGTCCAAAATTCTTCAATCGCATGGTGGGCAGGGCCATGGCACCAGCAGATATGAATGACTGCATGGCAGGTGAAGAGATGGATAATGACGGGGAAGCTGGAAGGAGGCCTGGAGGGATATGGCGGAGCCGTGAGGCCCAGAAAGTGGCTGAGCCTTACCTGGGGCTGAGGAGCACTGTGGTACTCTCTCATCAGTGCTGGTGAGTAGAGCTGAGGGACGGGCTTGAAGGGGTTCAGAGCGACCAGGGTGCAGCCAGCATTGGTGTAGAACGTGTCTACTGCGTACCGAGCCTGCAAACACCTCAGGACTGAGGCAGAAGCACCTTTAGCAAACTCTGGCTCAAATATAGACACAATTGCCCACACAGACAAACGCTGGCTTAACTCTGCTACCTCTGCAATTAGCCAAGTGCCTTTAGATCCCAGCAGCTCCCTGATGAATAGGTACAAGATCTAATTAAGATGAGCCCCAAATCTGGAGCAAAGTCTGCCCTGGGGAGCCTGGGTGCAGCTGCCAGGCAGCGGTCTGGAGCAGCCTATTTGGCTCGAGGTTAGGAGTCCTGCCTGCCTTGGTCTGGCCAGGGGAAGCTGTAACCACATCACACCCCCACCCTCTTGGAGCCGGCACCTCCCCCACCCCCCCACGATTTTATTTTTAAGTAATCTCTACACCCAATGTGAGGCTCAAACCCACAGCCCTGAAATCAAGAGTCGCACGCTCCACCAACTGAGCCAGCCAGGCACCAACGGGTGCTTCGGAGACAGCATTCTTGAGGAGAGGGAGGCCCATACCTGTCTCCAGTGTCACGGGATTCACCTTGGTGAGGTCATCCAGCTGGTGTAGCGGGGCTTCCCCGCTCAGGAACTCCTGCAGGTCTTCTCTGAGGGGTTCCCCACCTTGGGAACTGGAGTCTGAACTGTGGCCATTAACCTGAGAGGCCATGAGAAGAGGGCCATGAAATCTGGGACTGAGACCAGCTGGCAGCAATGTAGGGGTGGGGGCCTGAAGAGCAGAAAGAGAACAGTCCTCTAGTATCATTGTCTGATTGGGTTCAAATTTCAGTTCTGCCACTTACTAAGCCCGTGAGCCTGGGTAAGTTGCTTAACCTCTCTGAGCCACAGCTTCTTTATTTGTAAATAAAGGAAAATAAAACCAGCTCGCAGGGCTATTGGACAGAAAAATAAGAGCTACACAAACACTTAGTGCCTGGCACACAGTGTGTACTCAATAAGGGAAAAATGCTATCCCCTCTCCTCTGAATGAGCTCCAGCTTCCAGCCTTACTGGGCCTAGCAGGGTTGGGACCCAAGGTGGGGGGCTGCTATAGTGGAATCACAACCATCCCCAAACAAACAAACAAGCCTTTTTTTGAAAGAGACCATTTAGCTTGTGATGAAAAACCAGCTGTGAGGTAGCCCCAGGCCTTCATCACCTGGCTCTTGGGGCTTAAATTTAGCCTGGCTCGTTAGTTTCCTCTGCCTGGGTCTGCTTGAGAGGGAGCCTGGCTTGGAAGTTGGATGAGGTTAAGAATAGGCACCAAGGGGGAAAGGTCATTTCTCCTTCGCCCTTGCCGATCCTTGATGCCAACACTTTTCACATGTTTCCTCTTTCCATATTCCTCCCATGGTCTCATTTTTCCTCTTACCTCTCTGGAGATTGCAGGAAAGATGGGGTGGGGAGTAGAAGACAGCAGTACCTGGCTGAAATCTGCTTTTGGAGAAAGGAGTCTGTAATATGACTATGTAGGCTTCCAATGAGATTAATGAACCCTAAAAGTTCAAACCCCTCAAGCCAAGGTGGCAAGTGTCATCTGAGAGGCCCAGCAACAAGTTTCTTTCCAAAGATGTTGCTCGTTCTCTGAATTTGGGCTCACCATAATCCACAAGGCAGGCTCTTGGCCTCCAGGATAAATGCTGAGGTCAGAGCATGGCTGGATCCATGCAAATTCCTCTGCTCTGGGGGTGGGATGGGGTGGGGAATCACAAGCTGAGCCATAATTTATGATCAACTCTGATCCAAGCAGAGAAGTAGCTGAGTATAATGGTCAAGAGCCTAGATCTTAAAGCTAGATTCCCCGGATCTGAATCCTGATTCTACCACTTACTAGTTGTACAATGTTATGTAAATTTCTTAATCTCCCTGTCCTTCAATATTCCTCATCTATAAAATGGGAATGCTGGTAGCACCTACATCAGACACTAAAAAGCATATCAAGTATTTAGAGAAGGCACCTGGAATATGCACCCAAAGTTAGCTATTATTAAAAACAGGTCTTCTTTAATTAGGCAATGATATATCAAGGCCTAAAGAGCACACATGCCTCTTTAGCCTGCAATTCTTTTAGAAAACGATCCCATGTAAAGGCCATAAGAATATTCAGTATATATTGAGCTATTTATAAATGTAAGAAAATTGAACACAACCCACATGTCCTAATGGTGGACAATTTATAGTATATCCTTACAATGTAATAAAGCAGGTTACAAAAAAGTATGAAAGCTTCAAATATTTTTAAAATATATATTTAGGGAAAAGATAAAAGATATTTTCTAAAATGTTATCTCTGGGTAGTATAATTATGGGTAATTTTAATGTTCTTTTTGCTTATATTTTCCACATTGCTTATAGTGAATGTGACCCTGAATTAGTCACATAACCTCTCTGAGCTTTATCTCCAAAATGGGGATACAGTAGCACTGTACATACAACACTGTAGCTTGCTTACGGACTAAACAAAATTATTCATGTAAAATGCTTAGACTAGTACCTACTACTTAGGTAGGGCTCAATACAGAGCAGCTGCTAGTATGGTTATGATGAACATTACTGCTTTTCTAATAAGAAAAAAAAAAAGTTAAAAAACCAAACAAACAAAAGCCCAGAGCAGACAATTGTCCCGCCAGCATCTCTCTAGTCTCAAGCTCATTTCATAAGACAAAAGTCTGGAAGATGATCAAACAGTAGTGTCTACCCGGGCTCCCTTGAGGCTGGCTGGCTTTCCACTTGCTCATCCTGATAAGTCTCAGGCACTTACCTGCCTAGGACTCCACTAGACTGTGAGCTCTTGGAGAGCAGGTATCACCTTAAACATCTGCCTCAGCCCAGTGCCTGGCCACATTTTATAAATAAAAATTCAGCAAATATCTATCTACTGGCATTCTCTTTGGACTGAGAGCTGAATGAGAAGGATGACATGGATAGGAGATGGGTGATTTGGAATCCTGAAGGCCTGGGGCCATAGTAGCCTTTTTAGAGAGGCAGAGGCCTGGGGTAAGGGCAGGTTTCATGTTGCAATAGCAAACCCCCACCAAGCACTTCATGATCCATTCGTCAGACTCCTTCGCTATTTCCACATAGGCATCTTCACCCACATTTTGCAGTGACCTCTCTGCTTGGACTGCTTACTTCCCTTCTCCACCTGGCTAATTCTTACATATTCTTTAAGGTTCAGCTTCAAAGAGTATCTTCCCTTGGAAGCCTCAGGCTTCCACTGTACCTCAACAGTTCAGACTGGCAGGGACATCTCTCAGGACTCCCTCACTGGTTTAGGCTTGTGAAGTCACCAAAGTGCCTTAAGGATTCCCCTCCCCATCCCATTTTACCAATCCCATCTTACTCATTCCAGGGAAAACAGCTAAGACCACAATAGGAGAGATTCAAATTAGGTATCAGGAAAAGCTTCTCAGTGACAGGTGAAAGGCACTGGAGTGAAAATGTGAAGAGAGAAAAGACGACCTTTAAGGGATTTTTCCCTTCCTTCCAGGTCAGGGTAAGTGGAATCTTCCTTCAGCGAAGTGACAGATGGGAAAGTGCCTTAGATGCTTCAGGGCCCAGGTTACCTAAGGGTGAGGTTTTACCTGCTGGAGCATCCTGCTTCAATGTGGTCAGCCAGGGTTCTGGGTCACAGGCACAAGGAGTGCTATCCACCTGGTCATGGGGGCACAGGTTGGAACATGGATCCAGCAAAGGCTCAGTTCTGGAAGAATCTGCGATGAGTCACCTCAGAGCCTATGACATGAGAGAGAAGACAAGGGCCGAACACGGGTAAGGGCTTCCTCAGGGTGACTCACTCCTGTTCCTCCCGCCAAGCAAGAGGAATCAAAATAAGAATCAAGGCGAGCCTGGGCAGAGAGGGAAAGTCTGTCCTACCCCTGCCAATTAGGGAACAGGGGAAACTTTTATGAGAGCCTCCAGAGGCTGCCTGGGCTCTTCAGGGCCAGTTTTACTACAGAGGTTTGGGGTGGGGCTGCATATATTCTGAGTGCTGTGGAGGATGGAGACTGGGAGACAGAGAAGTCTCATGCCCTACCCTCTCCAGGAGACAGAAATATCCTATTTTTGTATTGCCAGTAATTGATAGACCAGGAAGACTGGAGTCAATTCTTGACGCTCTAGGAGAGTTGTTGTGTGGGCGCAAAATCACAGCTCATTCACAGGAAAGCCGTGTCACCTTCCTGGCCCACCTTATCCTTCATCTTGAAAACGGGGGTAGTAAAATCTACCTCACAAGGAGTGGCTATGGAGGTCAATGATGTCACAGAGTACAAATCTGAATATTTAGTCAGAGGGGGAATATTGTTATTATTAGTAAGGACTACTGAGGACGGATAATCCATTTGGGGACACTAATCAGGTAGAACAGTCCAGTGTCAACTTTAAAAAGGCAAGGATTTCAGAGGAGGAAAATCTGAGAGGGGTGTGTTGTGAGGCTATACCTAGGCCAATCTCTGAAAACCTGTAAGTGACCCTAAGACTCACAATTTCCAAGGCCTCACCACCTCCCTAGCAAGGACGGATGAGGATGAGGGGTATCTGTAATGGACTGACCCTGGCGGACACGTTTGAGGCTCTGAATACATCTAGCATGTGAAAGAATTCAGGGATAGGGACTTCATGCAGACTGGAAAAAGGACAGAGAAGAGCATCAGGAATGTGTTGGGCACATTCACCTTGGACACTGACCATACGCTGTCGAAGGGACAGCCATGGAGAGCGCACCCTGAGAGTCAAGGAGAACAAAGCTCCCTCAACCGGAAGCTCATTTGAAGAGAGGATCAGGTTGTGTGGAATTAGAAATCAAAGCCCACAATTCCTCCAAGACAGATCACAAGAGCTCTCTAAACCTTATTCCATTTACTCGTTTGCAAAAAGGAATACTGTTTGCAAAAAAGAATACTAGTACTAATACCTACACCTCAAAATACTGAGTTAAGGATCAAATGGGCTAATACCTCAGAGAACGCTTTGCAAATGTTGGTTATTATGATGCAGCGTCCGTCGGTTCCCAGCCAGAGTCAAGTCAGATGAGAGCGGTTTTCTCCAGTTCTCCCAGCTCTTGCTCTCCTCCAGCTTCGCGGTTACCAGCCGAGAATTTCTGGAAAGGGTGTGACCACTGTGGGCAGAAGGGAGATGGTAATGAACAGATGAAACACCAAGTCCAGGCAAGAGGCAACCTGATCACTAGCTCCTCCTCCTCTCCAACCGAGGGTTCGTCCTCCCCTCGGAGGACAGCGCGAGGCGGGAAGAGCTGGGTCAGGGTCCTGGGAAACCACCTGGGCCCGCCCCCAGGTTTCGTGCGGGAACCAGGACTCCCTCTCTGGACGAGGTGCCCGGTGGGACTAGGGCTGGGATGCCGCTCCGGAAGCACCTGGCACGGAGAGAGCATGCCCTTCCCAGAAAGGTGGATGTGACCCCAGCCAAGGGCGCGGCTGCCCTGACGCTTACCCGGGCCAGCTGCCCCTTCCCTGGTCCCTAGGAGTGAGAAAAGAAGGGCAGGAGACGGGACTCAGCCTCCCAGGGGAGACCATTCCCCGACCCCGAGCCGCCTCCTGCCAGCAAGGTGGAGAGGTGGGGGGGGGGGGGGGGGACCATGAAAGGTTCTCGGTCTAGGCAAGGGCCAAGAGCTGGGCGACCTCCTGCTGAGAAACGAGATAGTCGAAAAGGAAATGGGAAAGGGTAGGCAAACGGCGCTTTGGAAAAAGGAGAGGAAGACGCCCCCCGTTCCTCCGCTCTACGGGGGCAAACCGGCCTCCTTGCCCTTTCGGGGTCGCGAAGCGCTTCGGACCTGGGCTGGGGGTGACACTCACCGGTCCCACGGCCTCAGCCGCCGAGTGCGCGGCCCCCGCCAGGCCCGACTGGAAAGGCAGACGGGCGGGCTGGGTGAGACGGCGGGAAGAGGCCGGGGAGGGGAGGGAAGAGGAGGGGGCGGGAGCGAGCCGGGGAGGAGAGGAAGCCGAGACCGCCGGAGCGCACCGCCCGGCTGCAGCTCTGGCCCAGTGGCCGGGAGCCAGGCGGCTCCTCCCCCGGGGTGGGGCGCGCACTGGGCGCGGGGCGCACGTGGGCCGCTCTGGACGCCGGGGTCGGAGTTAGGTTCTCCAGCTAGGACAAAGTATTTGGAGAACCTGGGGTAAGATGGGGTTGAGACGCCGGCCTCCCGTATTCCGGCGGCAGAGGCGCGGGGGACAGGGGCCTCACAGGGCCTGGGGTCCTTCAGTAGAGGACGCCGTGGTCGAACACTGAGCCGGGTCCTCTGACCCCACCACTCTGAGAGACAAGTCGTGGGGTTCGAGGGGCGGCGGTGAAGCGCGTGACGCGTCTGCTCCGGTTCCTCGGACGGACCTGGGCGCAGCAAGCCCACCACAGGCAAGAACAGACGTGGGGAACTCTCGCGGCTGGGAAACGGGCTCGGGTCCTGGGTGGGGCGCGCGCGGGCGCGCGGAATCAGCCGGCCCGGAAGCGCAGGCCGCCCCACGTCGGCCGGAAGCGCGGCTCGGTAGGCGGAAGCGCGTCGCTCCTTCATGGCTCTGCGGCGCGGTGGGAGCGGTGCAGCCGAACCTGCGTAGACGGCCGGCTGCCAGGGCGCCGGGACACCGAAGGCACGTGAGGTGTAAGGGCCGGCGCGGCCGTGATGCGTGTCAGTCAGGAAAAGGACTCCTTTATTCCTAAAAGCCAGTCGATTCAGATCGGTTTGTTATCGTGAGGAATTGCGGCTGGCTCAGACAGGCCGTCAGGCATGCATGCATTCATTTGTTTTACATGGTTCTGATTTGGCCAACAAACGTGTTCTTTCTGTATGTCACTTTATAGACATTGAAATATGAGAGAGGTGTTTTACATACCTTAGAAACCACGAACACTAGCGTGTGCTATACGCCCAAGCCTCCCCCCTCCCCTTCCCCAGGATTAGCGTCGGTTCTATCCGTTTACACCTTAACATGAAAGCCTGGCTGTCAATGAGGTAGGGAGCAGCCTAGGGCTCAGGGTGTCGCCGAAGGACTAGTATTTTATACTGGAGGCAGCGAGTTCAGAGAGGCTCTTCACACAAACCAAGGTCTCCCAACTCCAAGGTGTACTTACCTTCTCTCTCCCTGTCCCTCTCTGATTCGACTTTAAGTCATTAGTTAAATGTATTCATTTTGCCTTAGAAAATTTTAATAGCATATCCTATGCTTTATAATAGGAATTCCTATCCGACTGTGATTCCATTTTCAGGGTCCTTATCCCAAATTAACTTTGTGAGTCTCCCTTATAGACAATAGCTACAGCTTTTTAACCAATAATTGCATACTATTAATTAGCATGACATTTTTACCCTTTTTTAAGATTTTATTTATTTACCTGAGAGAGCACAGAGGGAGAGGGGGAGGCAGGGCTTGATCCCAGGACACTGGGATCATGACCTGAGCCCAAGGCACCCCCCCTCCTTTTTTTTTTAAGATTTATTTATTTGAGACAGTGAGAGCACTAGCGGGAGAGAGGGAGAATTTCAAGCAGACTCTGTGCTGAGCGCAGAGCTGGTGGTGGGGCACAATCTCTCAGGATCCGAACTGAAACCAAGAGTGGGATGCTTAACCAAGTATGCCACCCAGGTGCCCCAACATTCTTATCCTGATGTATGTTAGGCTTCTTCCCACAATCCTTGGGAGGGAAAATCACAAATTTTAGTTCCTGCCCTGATTTGAAATCATTAGACCTAAAGTTCTCTGAAATCTAGGAATAATATTGGGGCCCCTGAGTGGAGCAGTTGGTTGAGTGCCAGACTCTTGGTTTCAGCTCAGGTCATAATCTCAAGGTCTTGAAATCAAGTCTCCCATGGGGCTCTGAGCTCAGTGAGGAGTATGCTAAAGTTTCTCCCTCCCTCCGCCCCTCCCTGCTCTCTAATAAATAAATCTTTAAAAAGAGTAAAATTAAGTCGAGTACATATATATGCCTATTCCACAAGAACATTGCTTTCCCAATGCATCCCTTTGCTCTTGTTTTCACAGGAAGAAGAAAAAATGTCTCAAAAGCAGATGAAGGAAGCTTTTGTCAGCAACCACAATGGAACCAGCGTGCTGGAAGTCACCCAGGGCCTGTGCTTACCTGCATTCTGTATTCTGTGCAGAGGGCTCCTGATCATTCTCTCACAGCTCTTGTGGTCTTCACATACCTGGAGAACTAGATTCTTCATTGACTTTGTTTTCCTAATAGTTCCCCTGGTGGCCACTTTGACCATTTTGTCTTCATTTGTCCTCCTTGAGCACCTTGCTGTAATTATCCTTGGGGCAGGGCTATTTTATCAAATATACTGCAGGAGAACTTGCTGTGCCAGAATGCCTGTCCAGAAAATACTTGACAAATTCTTGAAAATCAGTCTAGAATCGGAATACGTTCCAGCCATTTCTTGTTTCCGTGTAATTAACAGTGCATTTACTGCTGTTGCCATTTTGGCTGTGGACTTCCCACTATTTCCCAGAAGATTTGCCAAAACTGAGCTCTATGGGACAGGAGCAATGGATTTTGGAGTAGGAGGTTTTATTTTTGGGACTGCAATGGTTTGTCCAGAGGTTAGGAGAAAATACACGGAAGGGTCCAGATTTTATTATTTTACAAAGTCACTGTACTCTGTTTGGCCATTAGTCTTCCTAGGAGTAGGACGATTAGTCATTATAAAATCCATAGGCTATCAGGAACATTTAACTGAGTATGGAGTTCACTGGAACTTTTTCTTTACTTTAATAGTTGTGAAAGTGTTAACATCGCTGCTTTTGATTATTCTTCCTCTAAATAAATCCTGGACTGTGGCCATCATTATTATTGTGTTGTACCAGCTAGCCCTTGACTTTACCCCACTGAAAAGGTTAATTTTGTATGGCACTGATGGTAGTGGTACAAGGATTGGCTTATTAAATGCCAACCGAGAAGGAATAATCTCTACCTTGGGGTATGTGGCAATTCATATGGCTGGTGTGCAAACAGGGTCATATATGCTTAAAAAAAGATCACATGTCAAAGACTGGATAAAAGGAACATACTATATTCTGCTGACAGCTATTAGCCTCTTCATATCTCTCTACATAGTTCAGGTAAATGTAGAAGTGGTATCTCGGAGAATGGCCAATTTAGCCTTTTGTATTTGGATAGTTGCTTCTAGCCTGATCGTTCTTAGTAGTTTATTACTGGGTGATATAATTTTGAGTTTTGCCAAATTTCTAATTAAAGGGGCCGTAGTACCGTGTTCTTGGAAACCAGTCCAGTTGTCTGCCACAAATAAAAAGCATTCAGAATCTCTAGTCTCTGAAGCTGAAAGAAAGGAACCCAGTCTTTGTTTAATCACAGCTATGAACAGAAACCAGTTAACTTTTTTCTTGCTGTCAAATATAACTACTGGTCTGATCAACCTGTTGGTAGATACATTACATAGCAGTACCTTGTGGGCCTTAATTGTGCTCAATCTCTATATGTTTACCAACTGTTTAATTATATACGTGTTACACTTGCGAGATAAGACTATAAAATTTTGGTAATCAGTATAGGTACAAAGTACCTGTGTTAACAAAAATATTTTAATGAGGAAGAATATTAAATGTGAAGAAAATGGGCTTTTGGCAACCCAGTGTTAACTATATTATAGAGTTGAGTTTCAATCCTCTAAAATAGTAGTGATGCTTACTGTTTTAATGTATCCCAACACCATATAATTTTAAAGAAACTGCAGTCGTGACACTGAGACTAGATGGTGGGAAGGAGGATATTTACTTTCCATCTTCTATCACAAACCATTCTGTATTTTTTTATTTTATGACTTTTATAATAAAATTTACATTAAAACATCTCAGCATGATCGTGAAATTGTCAACACTTATTTTTTTTAAAGATTGTATTTATTTGACAGCATAAGCACGGGGGATGGCAAGCAGAAGGAGAGGGAGAAGCAGGTCCCTCGCTGAGCAGGGAGCCCCATGTAGGGCTCAATCCCAGAACCCCAGGATCAAGACAGGGGCCAAGGCACCCTTGTCAACACTTCCTTACTGCTCAATTTTAACCTTTTCTTGTATTTATTTTTTTTTCCTCAAGATTTTATTTGTTTATCTGACAGAGACAGGCAGCGAGAGAGGGAACACAAGCACGGGGAGTGGGAGAGGGGGAAGCAGGGTTCCCATTGAGCAGGGAGCCTGATGCGGGGCTCGATCACAGAACACTGGGATCACGACCTGAGCTGAAGGCAGACGCTTAACTACTGAGCCACCCAGGCACTCCTCAATTTTAACCTTTTAAAAAAAGCCTAAAAATAAGAAAGCAGGCGTTGACAAATACTTATATACTATATAAGTCAGAAAACAAATGTGCCAAAGAATGGACTGAATTGTACAATGTAGTTTACACGAGTAGTAATTATGAGACAATAATTGGGACTACTAATTTTTTTTAGCCAACTCTGCTAGGGATGATAACTTTCCTGGTATCTTGGAGCTTGTAAACCTGTGGGTAAACAAGACATTGAACAACCATTATAAACTCTGTTAAGTCATTAAGTATAGGTTACCAAGAGTGTCAAATTAAGAGCTGATCTAGCATTATCAATGTTTTCCCCACAGACGGTATTTTTAAGATTTTAAAGTAATCTCTACTGGCAACATGGGGGCTTGAACTCACAACCTAAGATCAAGAGTCATGCTCTGCAGACTGAGCCAGCCACGTGCCCCCAGATTTTTTTTTTTTAAGGTAGGCTCCACACCCAGCACAGGGCACAACGTGGGGCTCAAACTCACTGACTTTGAGATCAAGACCTGAGCTGAGATCAAGTCTGAGGCTCAACCGACGTAGCCACCCAAGTACACACACCCCTGGATGGTATTTTTTTGAGCAAGAGCTGATGGATGGGATGAGTTAAAATGTGGTAAAGGAAGGGGTAAACAGCATTCTAGGTAGAATGAATCCTTCAGCAAAGCTCCTGGGTTAGGAGGGAAAATTGCACATCTTGGAACTCAAGGTTGGAGCTCAGAAAAAGGGAAAGCGTGGGTTATAAGCTAGAGAGGCAGGCAGGGACCATATCAGGCATACCTCATTTAATCTACCATGTAAAAGGGAAAGAAAAACCAGTGAGAAAGTCAAGTACTAGGCTAATTTAATGCAATGAAGGCTATATTGTTTAATATCCTACTGGGAATTTGAGTCATTTAAAAGTTCTAAGCAGACCTTTGAACCAGCTGTTCAAAATCTAAGATTTAAAAAACACAAAATCTTTAGTTTCCAATTATAATGTTCTTTGTATATTGTTTAAAGTGGACAAAAAAAGGGGGTGCCTGGGTGGCTCAGTTGGTTAAGGGTCCAACTCTTTTTTTTTTTTTTTTGAAGATTTTATTTATTTATTTGACAGACAGCCAGTGAGAGAGGGAACACAAGAAGGGGGAGTAGGAGAGGAAGAAGCAGTCTCCCAGCAGAGGAGCCCGATGTGGGGCTTGATCCCAGAACTCTGGGATCACGCCCTGAGCTGAAGGTAGACGTTTAATGACTGAGCCACCCAGGCGCCCCTAAGGGTTCAACTCTTGATTTCAGCTCAGATCTTGGTATCAGGGTTGTCAGTTTGTGCTGGTGTTGGGCTCCACGCTGGGTATGGTGCCTACTTAAAAATAAAAAATAAATTAAAATAAATTAAAAAGTGGGCAAAAAAAAGAATCAACTAAAATCTGCCTTTCTGTTGTGTTCTATTTTCAAGGAAAAATCTGATCTTTGCAGAAGCAGTCAAGGGTCAGAACGCTCAAGTTAATTTTATACTTGGTAAGGAATCTGGGTTGTGTGGTGTAGGTAGAGCCTCCTCTAACATTAAATTTTGGATTTGCTGTTTTAATCAGTTGCCTCTAAATTGGTTAAAAACTTATTTTATTCCCGAACTTGTTAAATATAGTCATGTTATTACACTAATTAGTTTACTTCAATTTGTTACATAGAGGATGGCTAATTTAGTATTTATGTGGCATTTGTGCCAACTATAATCAATGATATTTGGAGTTTATCTATTATTGAAAGGAATTTTCTCCCTAAAGAAATCAGTATGTTGAGCAGTTATGCAGCTATAAAAACAAAAATAAGATTCTATTTTCAATTAAAAAGATTTTTGAAATTTAACCATTAAGATTACAGCATACAAATTAAGCATGACTAGGAAAGGTGATTGGTTCTCTTGCAATGTCACAGTGCTAATACCCCACGACTTACCTGTTCAAAGCATTCAGAGGAAGGACGAGGAGACTAAACATACTGTTCCCTCATTTAAAAAAAAGTAATTTAAGGGGTGCCTGGGTAGCGCAGTCGTTAAGCGTCTGCCTTCGGCTCAGGGCGTAATCCCGGCATTATGGGATCGAGCCCCACATCAGGCTCCTCCACTAGGAGCCTGCTTCTTCCTCTCCCACTCCCCCTGCTTGTGTTCCCTCTCTCTACTTTTTTAAAAAAAAAAAAAGTAATTTAAATTATTTGATGACTGAATGAACATGTTGTCTAACTGGTCTGCTGCTTGTCGGTAACTGCTCCATCTTTTCGAGATTTACATTCTCTCAAGTTTATGTCTCTCAATTATGGATACTGAATCATAACTTAAAAGAACAAAGTGTACTGTTTTTTTCTACCTCCAATTATGAAAGTCATGTAAGAGAAAGCTAATGAAATAGCATTCATAAAAAAAGAAGAATTAGTTAAAAAAAAAAAACCACCATTCTGACTAGGCTCTAGTTTACAGAAAAGATCATTCAGCCCAGATTTATTGAGCTCCAATGTACTAGGTATAGGTGCCAGAGAAACAACAGAAAATAAGACAAAGTCCCTGCCTTCAAGGGGCTTGTATTTTAACTTGCGGACATTATTTTCCCTTGAAAGAAATTTTTTTTCAGTGGGGAAACTATGTCTCCATTTTTAACAGACACAACAAAACTTCCCACTGTCAGCTCATGAAAAAGAAAACCAAATTCACAGATTCTCAGATTTGGACAACCATGGTAATTTAAATAACATTCTGCAATTGACTGTACTACCACATAAAACAACGTGGTTATTATAGTGAAACCAACAAAAGGTATTCTAATTGGCTAATTCCCTTTTCAACTACCAATTTTTTTAAAAAGATTTTACTTATTTGAGAGAGAGAGAGGGAGTACAAGCAGGCAGAGCGGCAGGCAGAGGGAGAGGTAGAAGCAGGCTCCCCGCAGCAGGGAGCTTGCGGAGCTCGATGGGGGGCTGGATCCCGGGACCCTGGGATCATAACTGGAGCCGAAGGCAGACGTTCAACCAACTGAGCCACCCAAGCGCCCCTCAACTATCAATTTTTTAAAAAAGATTTTAAGCAATCTCTACACCCAAAGTGGGGCTCGAACTCACAATCTTGAGATCAAGAGTCACATGCTCCACTGACTAAGCCAGCCAGGTACCCCTCAACTATCAATTTTTGAGGACAGAGAAGGGAGGGGGATAGAGAAGGGAAGAATATAATCTGGTCTATGACTTTATCCTATTGATGACCTCCAGGAAGTGACTCATTCATATCACTTTAATTTTACACAATTTAAACTGGAGTTATCTACCAACACATATCAATAACTTGTGTTTAGAAGATGACGTTTTATTTTTATTGAGCATTGGTGTTCAATATGATGTATAAATCATACAAAATCTTATTTTGCTCCCTAGGAGTTTATGTACAGTCTATGAATATAGGAAATAACATAAGGAATAAATCAGTACTCTTCATTTCTTTTAAACCTAGGTTGCTTGGAAAATAGTCCTATCTCATTTATGCTTGAGTTTTGTGGCTGGCTCTTGCACGCTGGGAATCTAATAAGAAAAAGAAAGGTATTTCGTCGATAATTTATTATCTCTCCATCACTCCAACTGTTACTACGTACCAGCAAAATGTCCTCTCCTGTTGATTGGGTTCTCCTGGCCTTTCAAATCCTTCAACCTTGCCTTTCACAATGCCTATATTGAAATGTAAAAATCGGCAACAGCTGGCTTTTTTATGTAGTAATAACTTATTTTGTCAATTAGAGTTAACCTCTCTAAAGGCAGATACTTAGTCATGAAATATTTGCTTCAGCAGTATTTGTTTTAGCAGAAGCGAGACCAATAGTGAAAATGAGTGCCTACTCTAAAACTAAGAAAATACGCAGTTAAAACTTCTAAAAGCTGTTTTCCAGTGAAATAATTTTCCAAGCATTTCTCCTCGAATATTTTTTATCATATTTGGAGCACTCAGGCTATTGCCTTACCTCCTCAAGAACTTACATAGAAAATTATCCACCTTTTTAACCTTACAGTGAATATTCGTTGAATACCTATGATACGAAGTCCAAAGATACGAAGCAGCGTACTCAGTGGATTTAAAAGACAAATCCAGGGGCACCTGGGTGGCACAGCGGTTAAGCGTCTGCCTTCGGCTCAGGGCGTGATCCCGGCGTTGTGGGATCGAGCCCCACATCAGGCTCCTCTGCTATGAGCCTGCTTCTTCCTCTCCCACTCTCCCTGCTTGTGTTCCCTCTCTCGCTGGCTGTCTCTATCTCTGTCGAATGAATAAATAAATAAAATCTTAAAAAAAAAAAAATAAAATAAAATAAAAGACAAATCCAGAAGTGCCTGCTTGGCTCAGTTGGTAAAGCATATACAGCTCTTGATCTCAGGGTTGTGAGTTTGAGCCCCACACAGGGTGTAGAGATTACCTACAGATAAAAGACAAATTCGGATCAGGGAGAGTAACCTCAGATGGAAAGAGACCGTTGTGGTATCATTATGTTTAAATCTGGGCTTTAATGCTTTTTCTAACTTAAGATTTAAATCCCCCAGGGTGAAAACTCTATTCTTTGCTAGTACCCAGTGCGTACTCAATAATCAAAGTTATTTAAATTAGCACCTATATATTGAGCTTGTCATTTTCAATGTCCTTTACCAACCACAACCCAGAAGACATTTAGAAGGTATAAGGTAGGTACGTTAATTAATATAGTCTTTATAAGAGCACCTTTAGGTATTAAAAGCCACAGTACTCTTTTTTTCCTTAGAGGAATATTTTTACATAAAACACAAGATTCTCTCAAAAATCCAAAGTCTGGCTATGTAGTCTAACTTGCCAGAAGCTGCAATGCTCGTCCTATATGCCTATTGGATCTAAGATAACGATCACGTTGTTCGGCTCTCCAAACATGACCAAAAGACACAAATAATACTTACTGGATGATCACACCTTTGGGACTGAACAATGGTTCTTCCAGTTTATTATGTCAGCTAACCTAACAGTGACAACACAATGTCATAAGTCAACATGGCTAAAGATGCGCTGCGGGGTTTTTTGTTGTTGCGAGTCTCTAAGATTTCAGGTGTTGCGAGTCTAAGATTTAGGTGATGACGAAAATATTTTTTAAAGACCAATATCATTGCTCTAGCCCATTCTACCAGGAAATACCGATCTGTCATCAGGATTAGTTAATTCTAAGAGCAGCAAATGGACTTATCCTTAAAATCATCAAGACTTTCATAGGCCAAGTACTTCCCAACAACTGTTTTGAGTTTACAACAGGCCTCCAAAGCCTTCAAGGTAAGAAATGGGTACACGGCAGCACGCAGAGCGTAGATGAACTGCCTTTACATCGGCTCTGCTTCTCAGGAGAGGGTCAGAGGGAAGGGCCTTTGGCCCGTCCCAGTACTTTGCCCAGGGGAATCCGTGTCCCAAGTCCCTAAGTTAATATTAACCCGGCCCAAGAAGTTTCTCTGGCTAGGGGGTTTACGAGCCTCCTCTTCCCATAGTCTTCCATATGCCTCTAGTGTAGCAACTACAACGCAAAACCGTCAGCACTTCAATAGTTTCCCTCGGCGGGATCTTGACGCAATCGCAGTCAAGGAAGCAGTGATGCGGCAGGCTCCTGGTGAATCAGGGTGTTCAGGGAAAGCGGCGTCCAGTACCTGGAAACCAAGCCCGGAGTTTCTCGCTCGCCCTCCAGACGCTCGTCTCCCCTTCCCTCACTCCTGCTTTCCGCTCCCACTGACTTGGGAAGCCTCAGCTCCTCCCCACTTACCGAAGTCCTCCCAGGGCCTCGACCCTCGGGTGGGCCCTGAGTCAGCTTGGCTCGGCACCCTTCGGCCATCGGGAGAGCGGTTCCCAGGCCCACGCGGCAGGGGACAGAGGTTCGGGCCTATTCACTCCTCCTGGCAGCCCCACTTCGGATTTATTTGGGTAGCTAGATTCGGGGGAGGGGGTCGATAACGCGTTCGAGATACCCGAGGGAGCACCCCCCCACCCCCGCCAACAGGGTTTCGAAAGAGGAGACCCGGGAACGGCGGTCTACAGTCTCGCGAGAGGAGGCGGGGCCCCGCCCGGAGTTCTCGGCCCCTCCCTGCCCCACCCTCCCCACGTCCCCCGCCCTCCCTCCCCCACTCCCCGTGGCGCGAGCGGCTGACTGAGCCTGGAGAGGAAACGGCATTCGGCGCCGCGCTCCCGCCCAGGCCGGCCCTGACGCGGGCCTCGTCAGCCGGTAACGGGGAGCAGAGGTGGGGGTCAGGGAGGCGACCAGGAAAACGGTGAAGGTCAGAACCGACAGGCCTCCTCCGAGAAGGGTGAGGACAGGGTCTGAGCCTCCCTTTACAGACTCCGCAGAGCTGAGGCGGGGTCGACCCCTCCCAGGGGCGGGGTCGCGCTGGGCAACTGCAGCCCTGGGGACTGAATGGGCGGGGCGCGCCAAGAAAGGGGAGGAAGGGGTCAGCTGGGAGTTGAGGGCTCCCCGGCGGCGGGAAGCAGGAGGTGGGCAGTGGAGCTGCGGCCGTGGGTGGGGTCCTGGAGCTGGGACTCCGGTGACGGGCTGGGGAAGCCCCGGGGCCACCGGGTCCCTTCCGCCTCGCCTTTGGACCCTGACTGGAGGCCGGCGGGGGTGGGGGCTGGGGAGGGCGAGCGGCGCGAGGGGGCGGGTCCCGGTCCTGCTCGGCGCTGATTGGCTGAGCGCGTGTGGAATCGGGTGATGGGAAACGCAGCCCGGCTCTCCCGTGCCCTCCTGCTCCTCTCCCTCCCCCCCGTGGCGAATGTGCTGCGCGGCGGCGGGTGCTTACGCTCGCGGGGTTTGGCTGTTGCAGGCAGGAGCTGGGAGGAGGCGGCAGCGGCAGGAGCAGCAGCGGCGGCGGCGGCAGCTGGGAGGAGGTGGTGACGGTGGCAACGGCAGCGTCGGGGACGATGGCGCGACTGGTGGCAGTGTGCAGGGACGGGGAGGAGGAGTTCCCCTTCGAGAGGAGGCAGATTCCCCTCTACATAGACGACACCCTCACGGTGAGCGGGCCGGGCCGGGCTCGCCGCTCCCCTGGCAGCTGTTTCCCTCCTCCCCCTCCCCCAGGCCGAGCGCTGCGCACTGGAGAAAGAGTGTGTTGCAACTCCTAGGCGAGGCCTTCTCTCCGGCAGGCCCCACAAACTCGCCTTTGCAGTGTGTCGCACGGTAACCTCTGCGGGCCCCTAGCCCAGCGCTCCGTAAGCATTTCGAGCCTCTCTTGCCAGATTTTCATTCCTTTTTGAACCCTCTTCCTTTACCCCTGTCTCTCAACGAGACGCTGCTTTTTGCCAAAGCACGCGCCTCGGAGAGGGGTTGAAGGATCTCGGGCGTTTAGGGCCTATCCTTTACAGAATCCACCTACCCTCGGGGAAGCTTAATTATCTGGAAATGTCGCAGCTGCACTGCTACCTGTGTATTTTTTCTCTCAATACTATAGCTCACTACAGAAGCTTAATTACTTAGGGCAGAGTGACATGCTCTCGCACGGTAAAATTCCACTAAAATGATTTGGTTTCTTTGCAAATAGTGTCATATTGCCTAGTACACTAAAACTCTTTGAAATGATTGTATTGCTAGGCCATGACTCTTCAAAATGGGTTTTCTTGGCAATAGTTATTTTTTAGTGTACAGGTAACCTTTTCTTTCTTTTTTTTTTTAAATAAAGCAAAATTATTGAATGTGTAAGAGCGTTATAAAATTATAAATTGCTCATCTCGAGTGTCAAAACCCAGTTCTGGGTAGTTTTCTTTTTTAGAGTTGATGGTAGTACAGCATTGCTGACCCTCTGCCCTGTGTTGCTGTACTATTTCCTTTGAAAGGAAATGGCAGAAATTTGAATTGAATCTGAACAGGAAATGAGTGCAGTTGCTTGCCACTATTTCTTAAGAAATGAAATGAACCTTTTCTGAATATCTCTTGAAATCTGCATATTGATGATGCTGAAGCTTTGGATGGATTATACATTTGCTTATTTTGATAGGTGTAACTCAGTCTCTTCATCGGATTACCTTTGCCTTTTTGCTTTTCAGAGACAGTTCTGTTTTGTTCTTGAATTTTTTTTTGCAAATACCTATTGAAGTTTTTTCAAATTTTATGTAAAATGCAAGTCATTGTAGAGCTGCCACTCTATGCCTTTCTGTTTGCCAGTCTCAATTAAGACTTGATTTAGCTGCAGTACTTTTAAAAGGATTAGAGGAGCTATTTGGTGACTTAATTAGAACTTTTTATGTGAAAGCATCTTTTTTTTCATGGAAAGAAAGTGCATTTTTTTTTCATGGAAAAAGGATGATTTGGCCTGACATAAGGTGAATAGAGTTTGTGTTGATGCATTAGAAAGTGCTTGTATGCCTTGGTTATGATTTCTGTATTAAAAGTATAATGGAATTGTATTTTAAGTTTAAAAAAATCTAGCACTTTGATCAAATTAAATGATGCATTTCTCTATTCAAAAACTCCTAATATGAGTTCATTTGTTACTTTCTCTTCTCACACAAACACTTTTCTAGAGCATATAATTTGGTATAAGCTTTCTGTGATTATTGTCCCAGAATGCCTTTGAAGTTTAAAAAAATCAATGGGTTTAGACATAAGATTATGTTTGAGTGTATAATATCAAAACATAGGGGAAATCAACATAAATTTGAATATTTACAGTGTTTTAAAGACACTTCCTGACACTTCCTTATGGTCACATAACCACCTTTCGTTTGAGTGCACCATTGATATATCTGTCATATAGCACTTTAGTAATACTAATATTCTAAAATTTTCCATAGAAAAAGGTGTAACCTTGCACTGTGATACATTATTTGGACTTATTTCTCTAGAGAAGTTGGGATTTGACTGAACCTGGTAGTTGAGTTTTGCTTTTATTGTACTGTGGACTTGTGACCAAGGCAAATAAAATTTAGGGTTATTTAATTTAAATATCTTAAAATAACATTTTATTTAGGAAAAGGTGCGTGGTTTTTAAAAATTTATTTATTTTTAATCTTTAGAAGGGTTTTTATCGCTAAGAATGAGTGGGACTGTTTATTGCTTTGTCTTGGAAATTGTGTATAATCATTGAATGCTGGTTAGTGAAAATTCTTGTTAAGAATCCATTATATTTAGGGAAACAACTTTCTCTCAGAACTTTCTGTCAAATACTACTCAAAAGAAGAATGCAGAGCAAACACCTGTTGGGGAAGAGGGAGGGATGATGCCTGTAGCAGAAGTTTATGTTCTGCACTGGTCCACTGATAGTTTGATGGCAGTGTATCCCTGAAGTTAACATTTGATCTGGTCTTTGTTCTTAGGGTCCATAGGTAATGCATTGAAAAAACATTGTGTGATCTTTTTTTCAAGTAGTCTTAGAATCTTTTTAGGGCCTACATGTTAAGTCTGGTTACATCTTTCACAGTTCAGTTACAATTGTTGTATCGTTTTAGTAACAGAAGTTGAAACCTCTAGCGTTAATTCTGTTGGTGATTTTAGGTTGGATTTGTAAAATGAAATTGAGAAGCTTGTTTTGTGAGGAAGTAGTCTCCTCTTTTATGTGGTATGTTAAATCCGTTTAAGACTCATTTGGTAATTTAGTGGGTTTGAAAACTTGAGTACAGCCCGTATTGGTGTATTTGAGAAAATCCCAAAGAAGTAAGTTGGCGGAATATTTAGGAAAGTGGTGTGCTAGGTGGCCAAAATGCTTTTTGGTGTTAAGGAGTTGTAAAATAGCAAATGGTTAGAATACGGATTTTATTTTAGAGATATTTTTGGAGTAGTACAGTTTTTAAGTGAGTAGTTTTTTTAAAAAAGTTGATAGAGTCAAAATTTATACCCTTTATAAAATAATCTTGAAAAATAACAGTATAACAAAGAAAAAAATTATCCTTAATCCTACTTCCCAGAGATAACTAAGGAGATAGCAGCATTTGCTATAATTCTAGTCATAGACGCACACTTAGATGCAGAGTTGAGATGTATTGTCTTCTGTAATATTTTATATCTGGTTTTTTTCCACTAAATGTAATACTGAGAACATTTGTTCTTGTCATTCTTTTTTTTTTTTTTTTTTTTTTAAAGATTTTATTTATTTGACAGAGATAGAGACAGCCAGCGAGAGAGGGAACACAAGCAGGGGGAGTGGGAGAGGAAGAAGCAGGCTCATAGTGGAAGAGCCCGATGTGGGGCTCGATCCCACAACGCCGGGATCACGCCCTGAGCCGAAGGCAGACGCCCAACCACTGTGCCACCCAGGCGCCCCTCTTGTCATTCTTAAGCAGCTTTGTTAGCCATGTAATAATTTGTTGTGTGACATTCCGTAATTTAATCACTCTACCTTTGTGGATATAGGGGTGATTCTGCTTTTGACTATGAATAATACTGTGTGAATACAAATAATGCATAAATCTATGCATTAAAATTTTTTTCTCAGGCTTTGGAAGTACAGTTACTGGATCAAAGGAGAAGAGCCGTTTGTAAAGTTCTTGGTACATAGTGTCACATT